>NC_088398.1:81367114-81562114 GCF_034236695.1 Oncorhynchus nerka
TATATAACCTCTCTACTGTATATAGCCTCTCTACTGTATATAGCCTCTCTACTGTATATAGCCTCTCCTGTATATAGCCTCTCTACTGTATAGAGCCTCTCTACTGTATATAGCCTCTCTACTGTGTATAGCCTCACTACTGTATATAGCCTCTCTACTGTATATAGCCTCTCTACTGTATATAGCCTCACTACTGTATATAGTCTCTCTACTGTATAGAGCCTCTCTACTGTATATAGCCTCTACTGTATATAGCCTCACTACTGTATATAGCCTCTCTACTGTATAGAGCCTCTCTACTGTATAGAGCCTCTACTGTATAGAGCCTCTCTACTGTATATAGACTCTACTGTATATAGCCTCTACTGTATATAGCCTAAACTACTGTATATAGCCCCTCTACTATATATAGCCTCTCTACTGTATAGAGCCTCTCTACTATATATAGCCTCTCTACTGTATAGAGCCTCTCTACTGTATATAGCCTCTCTACTGTATATAGCCTCTCTACTGTATATAGCCTCTCTACCCTTTATAGCCTCTCTACTGTATATAGCCTCTCTACTGTATATAGCCTCACTACTGTATATAGCCTCTCTACTGTATATAGCCTCTCTACTGTATATAGCCTCTCTACTGTATATAGAGCCTCTACTGTATATAGAGCCTCTACTGTATATAGCCTCTCTACTGTATATAGCCTCTCTACTGTATATAGCCTCTCTACTGTATATAGAGCCTCTACTGTATATAGCCTCTCTACTGTATAGAGCCTCTCTACTGTATATAGCCTCTCTACTGTATATAGCCTCTCTACTGTATATAGCCTCACTACTGTATATAGCCTCTCTACTGTATATAGCCTCTCTACTGTATATAGCCTCTCTACTGAATATAGCCTCTCTACTGTATATAGCCTCTACTGTATATAGCCTCTCTACTGTATATAGCCTCTCTACTGTATATAGCCTCACTACTGTATATAGCCTCTCTACTGTATATAGCCCCTCTACTGTATATAGCCCCTCTACTGTATATAGCCCCTCTACTGTATATAGCCTCACTACTGTATATAGCCTCTCTACTGTATATAGCCTCTACTGTATAGAGCCTCTCTACTGTATATAGCCTCTCTACTGTATATAGCCCCTCTACTGTATATAGCCTCTCTACTGTATATAGCCTCACTACTGTATATAGCCCCTCTACTGTATATAGCCCCTCTACTGTATATAGCCCTCTACTGTATATAGCCTCTACTGTATATAGCCTCACTACTGTATATAGCCTCACTACTGTATATAGCCTCTACTGTATATAGCCTCACTACTGTATATAGCCTCTCTACTGTATATAGCCTCTCTACTGTATATAGCCTCTCTACTGTATATAGCCTCACTACTGTATATAGCCTCTCTACTGTATATAGCCTCACTACTGTATATAGCCTCACTACTGTATATAGCCTCTACTGTATATAGCCTCACTACTGTATATAGCCTCACTACTGTATATAGCCTCTCTACTGTATATAGCCTCTCTACTGTATATAGCCTCTCTACTGTATAGAGCCTCTCTACTGTATAGAGCCTCTCTACTGTATATAGCACTACTGTATATACTACTGTATATAGCCTCTCTACTGTATATAGCCTCTCTACTGTATATAGCCTCTCTACTGTATATAGCTCTCTACTGTATAGAGCCCTCTACTGTATAGAGCCTCTACTGTATATAGACTCTACTGTATATAGCCTCTCTACTGTATATAGCCTAAACTACTGTATATAGCCCCTCTACTGTATATAGCCTCTCTACTGTATAGAGCCTCTCTACTGTATATAGCCTCACTACTGTATATAGCCTCTCTACTGTATATAGTCTCTCTACTGTATAGAGCCTCTCTACTGTATATAGCCTCTCTACTGTATATAGCCTCACTACTGTATATATCCTCACTACTGTATATAGCCTCACTACTGTATATAGCCTCTACTGTATATAGCCTCTCTACTGTATATAGCCCCTCAACTGTATATAGCCTCTCTACTGTATATAGCCCCTCAACTGTATATAGCCTCTCTACTGTATATAGCCCCTCTACTGTATAGAGCCTCTCTACTGTATAGAGCCTCTCTACTGTATATAGCCTCACTACTGTATAGAGCCTCTACTGTATAGTTCCTCTCTACTGTATATAGCCTCTCTACTGTGTATAGCCTCACTAATGTATATAGCCTCTACTGTATATAGCCTCTCTACTGTGTATAGCCTCACTACTGTATAGAGCCTCTCTACTGTATATAGCCTCTCTACTGTATATAGCCTCTCTACTGTATATAGCCTCACTACTGTATATAGCCTCTCTACTGTATATAGCCTCTCTACTGTATATAGCCTCTCTACTGTATATAGCCTCTACTGTATATAGCCTCTCTACTGTATATAGCCTCACTACTGTATATAGCCTCACTACTGTATATAGCCCCTCTACTGTATATAGCCTCTACTGTATATAGCCTCTACTGTATAGAGCCTCTCTACTGTATAGAGCCTCTCTACTGTATATAGAGACTCTACTGTATATAGCCTCTCTACTGTATATAGCCTCTCTACTGTATAGAGCCTCTACTGTATAGAGCCTCTCTACTGTATATAGCCTCTCTACTGTATATAGCCTCACTACTGTATATAGCCTCTCTACCCTTCATAGCTTCTCTACTGTATATAGCCTCTCTACTGTATATAGCCTCTCTACTGTATATAGCCTCTCTACTGTATATAGCCTCTCTACTGTATATAGCCCCTCTACTGTATATAGCCCCTCTACTGTATATAGCCTCTCTACTGTATATAGCCTCTCTACTGTATATAGCCTCTCTACTGTATATAGCCTCACTACTGTATATAGCCTCTACTGTATATAGCCCCTCTACTGTATATAGCCTCTCTACTGTATATAGCCTCTCTACTGTATATATCCCCTCTACTGTATATAGCCTCTCTACTGTATATAGCTTCTCTACTGTATATAGCCTCTCTACTGTATATAGCCTCACTACTGTATATAGCCTCACTACTGTATATAGCCTCTCTACTGTATATAACCTCTCTACTGTATATAGCCTCTCTACTGTATATAGCCTCTCTACTGTATATAGCCCCTCTACTGTATATAGCCTCTCCTGTATATAGCCTCTCTACTGTATAGAGCCTCTCTACTGTATATAGCCTCTCTACTGTGTATAGCCTCACTACTGTATATAGCCTCTCTACTGTATATAGCCTCTCTACTGTATATAGCCTCACTACTGTATATAGCCTCACTACTGTATATAGTCTCTCTACTGTATAGAGCCTCTCTACTGTATATAGCCTCTCTACTGTATAGAGCCTCTCTACTGTATAGAGCCTCTCTACTGTATAGAGCCTCTCTACTGTATATAGCCTCACTACTGTATATAGCCTCTACTGTATATAGCCCCTCTACTGTATATAGCCTCTCTACTGTATATAGCCTCTCTACTGTATATATCCCCTCTACTGTATATAGCCTCTCTACTGTATATAGCTTCTCTACTGTATATAGCCTCTCTACTGTATATAGCCTCACTACTGTATATAGCCTCACTACTGTATATAGCCTCTCTACTGTATATAACCTCTCTACTGTATATAGCCTCTCTACTGTATATAGCCTCTCTACTGTATATAGCCCCTCTACTGTATATAGCCTCTCCTGTATATAGCCTCTCTACTGTATAGAGCCTCTCTACTGTATATAGCCTCTCTACTGTGTATAGCCTCACTACTGTATATAGCCTCTCTACTGTATATAGCCTCTCTACTGTATATAGCCTCACTACTGTATATAGCCTCACTACTGTATATAGTCTCTCTACTGTATAGAGCCTCTCTACTGTATATAGCCTCTCTACTGTATAGAGCCTCTCTACTGTATAGAGCCTCTCTACTGTATATAGACTCTACTGTATATAGCCTCTCTACTGTATATAGCCTAAACTACTGTATATAGTCCCTCTACTGTATATAGACTCTCTACTGTATAGAGCCTCTCTACTGTATAGAGCCTCTCTACTGTATATAGCCTCTCTACTGTATATAGCCTCTCTACTGTATATAGCCTCTCTACCCTTTATAGCCTCTCTACCCTTTATAGCCTCTCTACTGTATATAGCCTCTCTACTGTATATAGCCTCACTACTGTATATAGAGCCTCTACTGTATATAGCCTCTACTGTATATAGCCTCTCTACTGTATATAGCCTCTCTACTGTATATAGAGCCTCTACTGTATATAGAGCCTCTACTGTATATAGCCTCTCTACTGTATATAGCCTCTCTACTGTATATAGCCTCTCTACTGTATATAGAGCCTCTACTGTATATAGCCTCTCTACTGTATAGAGCCTCTCTACTGTATATAGCCTCTCTACTGTATATAGCCTCTCTACTGTATATAGCCTCACTACTGTATATAGCCTCTCTACTGTATATAGCTCTCTACTGTATATAGCCTCTCTACTGAATATAGCTCTACTGTATCTCTACTGTATATAGCCTCTCTACTGTATATAGCCTCTCTACTGTATATAGCCTCTCTACTGTATATAGCCTCACTACTGTATATAGCCTCTCTACTGTATATAGCCCCTCTACTGTATATAGCCCCTCTACTGTATATAGCCCCTCTACTGTATATAGCCTCACTACTGTATATAGCCTCTCTACTGTATATAGCCTCTACTGTATAGAGCCTCTCTACTGTATATAGCCTCTCTACTGTATATAGCCCTCTACTGTATATAGCCTCTCTACTGTATATAGCCTCACTACTGTATATAGCCCCTCTACTGTATATAGCCCCTCTACTGTATATAGCCCCTCTACTGTATATAGCCTCTCTACTGTATATAGCCTCACTACTGTATATATCCTCACTACTGTATATAGCCTCTCTACTGTATATAGCCTCACTACTGTATATAGCCTCTACTGTATATAGCCTCTCTACTGTATATAGCCTCTCTACTGTATATAGCCTCACTACTGTATATAGCCTCTCTACTGTATATAGCCTCACTACTGTATATAGCCTCACTACTGTATATAGCCTCTACTGTATATAGCCTCACTACTGTATATAGCCTCACTACTGTATATAGCCTCTCTACTGTATATAGCCTCTCTACTGTATATAGCCTCTCTACTGTATAGAGCCTCTCTACTGTATAGAGCCTCTCTACTGTATATAGCCTCACTACTGTATATAGCCTCTCTACTGTATATAGCCTCTCTACTGTATATAGCCTCTCTACTGTATATAGCCTCTCTACTGTATATAGCCTCTCTACTGTATAGAGCCCCTCTACTGTATAGAGCCTCTCTACTGTATATAGACTCTACTGTATATAGCCTCTCTACTGTATATAGCCTAAACTACTGTATATAGCCCCTCTACTGTATATAGCCTCTCTACTGTATAGAGCCTCTCTACTGTATATAGCCTCACTACTGTATATAGCCTCTCTACTGTATATAGTCTCTCTACTGTATAGAGCCTCTCTACTGTATATAGCCTCTCTACTGTATATAGCCTCACTACTGTATATATCCTCACTACTGTATATAGCCTCACTACTGTATATAGCCTCTACTGTATATAGCCTCTCTACTGTATATAGCCCCTCAACTGTATATAGCCTCTCTACTGTATATAGCCCCTCAACTGTATATAGCCTCTCTACTGTATATAGCCCCTCTACTGTATAGAGCCTCTCTACTGTATAGAGCCTCTCTACTGTATATAGCCTCTCTACTGTATATAGCCTCACTACTGTATAGAGCCTCTACTGTATAGTGCCTCTCTACTGTATATAGCCTCTCTACTGTGTATAGCCTCACTAATGTATATAGCCTCTACTGTATATAGCCTCTCTACTGTGTATAGCCTCACTACTGTATAGAGCCTCTCTACTGTATATAGCCTCTCTACTGTATATAGCCTCTCTACTGTATATAGCCTCACTACTGTATATAGCCTCTCTACTGTATATAGCCTCTCTACTGTATATAGCCTCTCTACTGTATATAGCCTCTACTGTATATAGCCTCTCTACTGTATATAGCCTCTCTACTGTATATAGCCTCTCTACTGTATATAGCCTCACTACTGTATATAGCCTCACTACTGTATATAGCCCCTCTACTGTATATAGCCTCTACTGTATATAGCCTCTACTGTATAGAGCCTCTCTACTGTATAGAGCCTCTCTACTGTATATAGAGACTCTACTGTATATAGCCTCTCTACTGTATATAGCCTCTCTACTGTATAGAGCCTCTACTGTATAGAGCCTCTCTACTGTATATAGCCTCTCTACTGTATATAGCCTCACTACTGTATATAGCCTCTCTACCCTTCGTAGCTTCTCTACTGTATATAGCCTCTCTACTGTATATAGCCTCACTACTGTATATAGCCTCTCTACTGTATATAGCCTCTCTACTGTATATAGCCTCTCTACTGTATATAGCCCCTCTACTGTATATAGCCCCTCTACTGTATATAGCCTCTCTACTGTATATAGCCTCTCTACTGTATATAGCCTCTCTACTGTATATAGCCTCACTACTGTATATAGCCTCTACTGTATATAGCCCCTCTACTGTATATAGCCTCTCTACTGTATATAGCCTCTCTACTGTATATATCCCCTCTACTGTATATAGCCTCTCTACTGTATATAGCTTCTCTACTGTATATAGCCTCTCTACTGTATATAGCCTCACTACTGTATATAGCCTCTCTACTGTATATAGCCTCTCTACTGTATATAGCCTCTCTACTGTATATAGCCCTCTCTACTGTATATAGCCCCTCTACTGTATATAGCCTCTCCTGTATATAGCCTCTCTACTGTATAGAGCCTCTCTACTGTATATAGCCTCTCTACTGTGTATAGCCTCACTACTGTATATAGCCTCTCTACTGTATATAGCCTCTCTACTGTATATAGCCTCACTACTGTATATAGCCTCACTACTGTATATAGTCTCTCTACTGTATAGAGCCTCTCTACTGTATATAGCCTCTCTACTGTATAGAGCCTCTCTACTGTATAGAGCCTCTCTACTGTATAGAGCCTCTCTACTGTATATAGCCTCACTACTGTATATAGCCTCTACTGTATATAGCCCCTCTACTGTATATAGCCTCTCTACTGTATATAGCCTCTCTACTGTATATATCCCCTCTACTGTATATAGCCTCTCTACTGTATATAGCTTCTCTACTGTATATAGCCTCTCTACTGTATATAGCCTCACTACTGTATATAGCCTCACTACTGTATATAGCCTCTCTACTGTATATAACCTCTCTACTGTATATAGCCTCTCTACTGTATATAGCCTCTCTACTGTATATAGCCCCTCTACTGTATATAGCCTCTCCTGTATATAGCCTCTCTACTGTATAGAGCCTCTCTACTGTATATAGCCTCTCTACTGTGTATAGCCTCACTACTGTATATAGCCTCTCTACTGTATATAGCCTCTCTACTGTATATAGCCTCACTACTGTATATAGCCTCACTACTGTATATAGTCTCTCTACTGTATAGAGCCTCTCTACTGTATATAGCCTCTCTACTGTATAGAGCCTCTCTACTGTATAGAGCCTCTCTACTGTATATAGACTCTACTGTATATAGCCTCTCTACTGTATATAGCCTAAACTACTGTATATAGTCCCTCTACTGTATATAGCCTCTCTACTGTATAGAGCCTCTCTACTGTATAGAGCCTCTCTACTGTATATAGCCTCTCTACTGTATATAGCCTCTCTACTGTATATAGCCTCTCTACCCTTTATAGCCTCTCTACCCTTTATAGCCTCTCTACTGTATATAGCCTCTCTACTGTATATAGCCTCACTACTGTATATAGCCTCTCTACTGTATAGAGCCTCTCTACTGCATATAGCCTCTCTACTGTATATAGCCTCTCTACTGTATATAGCCTCTACTGTATATAGCCTCTCTACTGTATATAGAGCCTCTACTGTATATAGCCTCTACTGTATATAGCCTCTCTACTGTATATAGCCTCTCTACTGTATATAGAGCCTCTACTGTATATAGCCTCTCTACTGTATATAGCCTCTCTACTGTATATAGCCTCTCTACTGTATAGAGCCTCTCTACTGTATATAGCCTCTCTACTGTATATAGCCTCTCTACTGTATATAGCCTCACTACTGTATAGAGCCTCTCTACTGTATAGAGCCTCTACTGTATAGAGCCTCTCTACTGTATATAGACTCTACTGTATATAGCCTCTCTACTGTATATAGCCTAAACTACTGTATATAGCCCCTCTACTGTATATAGCCTCTCTACTGTATAGAGCCTCTCTACTGTATATAGCCTCTCTACTGTATAGAGCCTCTCTACTGTATATAGCCTCTCTACTGTATATAGCCTCTCTACTGTATATAGCCTCTACTGTATATAGCCTCTCTACCCTTTATAGCCTCTCTACTGTATATAGCCTCTCTACTGTATATAGCCTCTCTACTGTATATAGCCTCTCTACTGTATATAGCCTCTCTACTGTATATAGAGCCTCTACTGTATATAGCCTCTCTACTGTATATAGCCTCTCTACTGTATATAGCCTCTCTACTGTATATAGAGCCTCTACTGTATATAGCCTCTCTACTGTATAGAGCCTCTCTACTGTATATAGCCTCTCTACTGTATATAGCCTCACTACTGTATATAGCCTCTCTACTGTATATAGCCTCACTACTGTATATAGCCTCACTACTGTATATAGCCTCTCTACTGTATATAGCCTCTACTGTATATAGCCTCTCTACTGTATATAGCCTCTCTACTGTATATAGCCTCACTACTGTATATAGCCTCACTACTGTATATAGCCTCTCTACTGTATATAGCCCCTCTACTGTATATAGCCTCTCTACTGTATATAGCCTCTCTACTGTATATAGCCTCACTACTGTATATAGCCTCTCTACTGTATATAGCCTCTACTGTATATAGCCTCTCTACTGTATAGAGCCTCTCTACTGTATATAGCCTCTCTACTGTATATAGCCTCTCTACTGTATATAGCCTCACTACTGTATATATCCTCACTACTGTATATAGCCTCTACTGTATATAGCCTCTACTGTATATAGCCTCTCTACTGTATATAGCCTCTCTACTGTATATAGAGCCTCTACTGTATATAGCCTCTCTACTGTATATAGCCTCTCTACTGTATATAGCCTCTCTACTGTATAGAGCCTCTCTACTGTATAGAGCCTCTCTACTGTATAGAGCCTCTACTGTATAGAGCCTCTCTACTGTATATAGACTCTACTGTATATAGCCTCTACTGTATATAGACTCTACTGTATATAGCCTCTCTACTGTATATAGCCTAAACTACTGTATATAGCCCCTCTACTGTATATAGCCTCTCTACTGTATAGAGCCTCTCTACTGTATAGAGCCTCTCTACTGTATAGAGCCTCTCTACTGTATATAGCCTCTCTACTGTATATAGCCTCTACTGTATATAGCCTCTACTGTATATAGCCTCTCTACTGTATATAGCCTCTCTACTGTATATAGCCTCACTACTGTATATAGCCTCTCTACTGTATATAGCCTCTCTACTGTATATAGCCTCTCTACTGTATATAGCCTCTCTACTGTATATAGCCTCTCTACTGTATATAGCCTCTCTACTGTATATAGCCTCACTACTGTATATAGCCTCACTACTGTATATAGCCTCTCTACTGTATATAGCCCCTCTACTGTATATAGCCTCTCTACTGTATATAGCCTCTCTACTGTATATAGCCTCACTACTGTATATAGCCTCTCTACTGTATATAGCCTCTACTGTATATAGCCTCTCTACTGTATAGAGCCTCTCTACTGTATATAGCCTCTCTACTGTATATAGCCTCTCTACTGTATATAGCCTCACTACTGTATATATCCTCACTACTGTATATAGCCTCTACTGTATATAGCCTCTACTGTATATAGCCTCTACTGTATATAGCCTCTCTACTGTATATAGAGCCTCTACTGTATATAGCCTCTCTACTGTATATAGCCTCTCTACTGTATATAGCCTCTCTACTGTATAGAGCCTCTCTACTGTATATAGCCTCTCTACTGTATATAGCCTCTCTACTGTATAGAGCCTCTCTACTGTATAGAGCCTCTACTGTATAGAGCCTCTCTACTGTATATAGACTCTACTGTATATAGCCTCTCTACTGTATATAGACTCTACTGTATATAGCCTCTCTACTGTATATAGCCTAAACTACTGTATATAGCCCTCTACTGTATATAGCCTCTCTACTGTATATAGCCTCTCTACTGTATATAGCCTCTCTACTGTATATAGCCTCTACTGTATATAGCCTCTCTACTGTATATAGCCTCTACTGTATATAGCCTCTCTACTGTATATAGCCTCTCTACTGTATATAGCCTCTCTACTGTATATAGCCTCTACTGTATATAGCCTCTCTACTGTATATAGCCTCTCTACTGTATATAGCCTCTCTACTGTATATAGCCTCTACTGTATATAGCCTCTCTACTGTATATAGAGCCTCTACTGTATATAGCCTCTCTACTGTATAGAGCCTCTCTACTGTATATAGAGCCTCTACTGTATATAGCCTCTCTACTGTATAGAGCCTCTCTACTGTATATAGCCTCTCTACTGTATATAGCCTCTCTACTGTATATAGCCTCTACTGTATATAGCCTCTCTACTGTATATAGCCTCACTACTGTATATAGCCTCACTACTGTATATAGCCTCACTACTGTATATAGCCTCTCTACTGTATATAGCCTCTCTACTGTATATAGCCTCTCTACTGTATATAGCCTCACTACTGTATATAGCCTCACTACTGTATATAGCCTCTCTACTGTATATAGCCTCTCTACTGTATATAGCCTCTCTACTGTATAGAGCCTCTCTACTGTATAGAGCCTCTACTGTATAGAGCCTCTCTACTGTATATAGACTCTACTGTATATAGCCTCTACTGTATATAGACTCTACTGTATATAGCCTCTCTACTGTATATAGCCTCTACTGTATATAGCCTCTACTGTATATAGCCTCTCTACTGTATATAGCCTCTCTACTGTATATAGAGCCTCTACTGTATATAGCCTCTCTACTGTATATAGCCTCTCTACTGTATATAGAGCCTCTACTGTATATAGCCTCTCTACTGTATATAGCCTCTCTACTGTATATAGCCTCTCTACTGTATATAGCCTCTCTACTGTATAGAGCCTCTCTACTGTATAGAGCCTCTCTACTGTATAGAGCCTCTACTGTATAGAGCCTCTCTACTGTATATAGACTCTACTGTATATAGCCTCTACTGTATATAGACTCTACTGTATATAGCCTCTCTACTGTATATAGCCTAAACTACTGTATATAGCCCCTCTACTGTATATAGCCTCTCTACTGTATAGAGCCTCTCTACTGTATAGAGCCTCTCTACTGTATATAGCCTCTCTACTGTATATAGCCTCTACTGTATATAGCCCCTACTGTATATAGCCTCTCTACTGTATATAGCCTCTCTACTGTATATAGCCTCACTACTGTATATAGCCTCTCTACTGTATATAGCCTCTCTACTGTATATAGCCTCTCTACTGTATATAGCCTCTACTGTATATAGCCTCTCTACTGTATATAGCCTCTCTACTGTATATAGCCTCACTACTGTATATAGCCTCACTACTGTATATAGCCTCACTACTGTATATAGCCTCTCTACTGTATATAGCCTCTCTACTGTATATAGCCTCTCTACTGTATATAGCCTCTCTACTGTATATAGCCTCTCTACTGTATATAGCCTCACTACTGTATATAGCCTCACTACTGTATATAGCCTCTCTACTGTATATAGCCCCTCTACTGTATATAGCCTCTCTACTGTATATAGCCTCTCTACTGTATATAGCCTCACTACTGTATATAGCCTCTCTACTGTATATAGCCTCTACTGTATATAGCCTCTCTACTGTATAGAGCCTCTCTACTGTATATAGAAACTCTACTGTATATAGCCTCTCTACTGTATATAGCCTCACTACTGTATATATCCTCACTACTGTATATAGCCTCTACTGTATATAGCCTCTACTGTATATAGCTCTCTACTGTATATAGCTCTCTACTGTATATAGAGCCTCTACTGTATATAGCCTCTCTACTGTATATAGCCTCTCTACTATATAGCCTCTCTACTGTATAGAGCCTCTCTACTGTATATAGCCTCTCTACTGTATATAGCCTCTCTACTGTATATAGCTCTCTACTGTATAGAGCCTCTACTGTATAGAGCCTCTCTACTGTATATAGACTCTACTGTATATAGCCTCTCTACTGTATATAGACTCTACTGTATATAGCCTCTCTACTGTATATAGCCTAAACTACTGTATATAGCCCCTCTACTGTATATAGCCTCTCTACTGTATATAGCCTCTCTACTGTATAGAGCCTCTCTACTGTATATAGCCTCTCTACTGTATATAGCCTCTCTACTGTATATAGCCTCTACTGTATATAGCCTCTCTACTGTATATAGCCTCTCTACTGTATATAGCCTCTCTACTGTATATAGCCTCACTACTGTATATAGCCTCTCTACTGTATATAGCCTCTCTACTGTATATAGCCTCTCTACTGTATATAGCCTCTCTACTGTATATAGCCTCTACTGTATATAGCCTCTCTACTGTATATAGCCTCTACTGTATATAGCCTCTCTACTGTATAGAGCCTCTCTACTGTATATAGAGCCTCTACTGTATATAGCCTCTCTACTGTATAGCCTCTCTACTGTATATAGCCTCTCTACTGTATATAGCCTCTCTACTGTATATATAGCCTCTACTGTATATAGCCTCTCTACTGTATATAGCCTCACTACTGTATATAGCCTCACTACTGTATATAGCCTCACTACTGTATATAGCCTCTCTACTGTATATAGCCTCTCTACTGTATATAGCCTCTCTACTGTATATAGCCTCACTACTGTATATAGCCTCACTACTGTATATAGCCTCTCTACTGTATATAGCCTCTCTACTGTATATAGCTCTCTACTGTATAGAGCCTCTACTGTATAGAGCCTCTCTACTGTATATAGACTCTACTGTATATAGCCTCTACTGTATATAGACTCTACTGTATATAGCCTCTCTACTGTATATAGCCTCTACTGTATATAGCCTCTACTGTATATAGCCTCTCTACTGTATATAGCCTCTACTGTATATAGAGCCTCTACTGTATATAGCCTCTCTACTGTATATAGCCTCTCTACTGTATATAGCTCTCTACTGTATATAGCCTCTCTACTGTATATAGCCTCTCTACTGTATATAGCCTCTCTACTGTATATAGACTCTACTGTATATAGCCTCTACTGTATATAGACTCTACTGTATATAGCCTCTCTACTGTATATAGCCTAAACTACTGTATATAGCCCTCTACTGTATATAGCCTCTACTGTATAGAGCCTCTCTACTGTATAGAGCTCTCTACTGTATATAGCCTCTCTACTGTATATAGCCTCTCTACTGTATATAGCCTCTACTGTATATAGCCTCTACTGTATATAGCCTCTCTACTGTATATAGCCTCTCTACTGTATATAGCCTCACTACTGTATATAGCCTCTCTACTGTATATAGCCTCTACTGTATATAGCCTCTCTACTGTATATAGCCTCTCTACTGTATATAGCCTCTACTGTATATAGCCTCTCTACTGTATATAGCCTCTCTACTGTATATAGCCTCTCTACTGTATATAGCCTCACTACTGTATATAGCCTCACTACTGTATATAGCCTCTCTACTGTATATAGCCCCTCTACTGTATATAGCCTCACTACTGTATATAGCCTCTCTACTGTATATAGCCTCTACTGTATATAGCCTCTCTACTGTATAGAGCCTCTCTACTGTATATAGCCTCTCTACTGTATATAGCCTCTCTACTGTATATAGCCTCTCTACTGTATATATCCTCACTACTGTATATAGCCTCTACTGTATATAGCCTCTACTGTATATAGCCTCTACTGTATATAGCCTCTCTACTGTATATAGAGCCTCTACTGTATATAGCCTCTCTACTGTATATAGCCTCTCTACTGTATATAGCCTCTCTACTGTATAGAGCCTCTCTACTGTATATAGCCTCTCTACTGTATATAGCCTCTCTACTGTATATAGCCTCTCTACTGTATAGAGCCTCTCTACTGTATAGAGCCTCTCTACTGTATATAGACTCTACTGTATATAGCCTCTCTACTGTATATAGACTCTACTGTATATAGCCTCTCTACTGTATATAGCCTAAACTACTGTATATAGACCCTCTACTGTATATAGCCTCTCTACTGTATATAGCCTCTCTACTGTATAGAGCCTCTCTACTGTATATAGCCTCTCTACTGTATATAGCCTCTCTACTGTATATAGCCTCTACTGTATATAGCTCTCTACTGTATATAGCCTCTCTACTGTATATAGCCTCTCTACTGTATATAGCCTCACTACTGTATATAGCCTCTCTACTGTATATAGCCTCTCTACTGTATATAGCCTCTCTACTGTATATAGCCTCTACTGTATATAGCCTCTCTACTGTATATAGAGCCTCTACTGTATATAGCCTCTCTACTGTATAGAGCCTCTCTACTGTATATAGCCTCTACTGTATATAGCCTCTCTACTGTATAGAGCCTCTCTACTGTATATAGCCTCTCTACTGTATATAGCCTCTCTACTGTATATAGCCTCTACTGTATATAGCCTCTCTACTGTATATAGCCTCACTACTGTATATAGCCTCACTACTGTATATAGCCTCACTACTGTATATAGCCTCTCTACTGTATATAGCCTCTCTACTGTATATAGCCTCTCTACTGTATATAGCCTCACTACTGTATATAGCCTCACTACTGTATATAGCCTCTCTACTGTATATAGCCTCTCTACTGTATAGAGCCTCTCTACTGTATAGAGCCTCTCTACTGTATAGAGCCTCTACTGTATAGAGCCTCTCTACTGTATATAGACTCTACTGTATATAGACTCTACTGTATATAGCCTCTCTACTGTATATAGCCTCTCTACTGTATATAGCCTCTACTGTATATAGCCTCTACTGTATATAGCCTCTCTACTGTATATAGCCTCTCTACTGTATATAGAGCCTCTACTGTATATAGCCTCTCTACTGTATATAGCCTCTCTACTGTATATAGCCTCTCTACTGTATATAGCCTCTCTACTGTATAGAGCCTCTCTACTGTATAGAGCCTCTACTGTATAGAGCCTCTCTACTGTATATAGACTCTACTGTATATAGCCTCTACTGTATATAGACTCTACTGTATATAGCCTCTCTACTGTATATAGCCTAAACTACTGTATATAGCCCCTCTACTGTATATAGCCTCTCTACTGTATAGAGCCTCTCTACTGTATAGAGCCTCTCTACTGTATATAGCCTCTCTACTGTATATAGCCTCTACTGTATATAGCCTCTCTACTGTATATAGCCTCACTACTGTATATAGCCTCTCTACTGTATATAGCCTCTCTACTGTATATAGCCTCTCTACTGTATATAGCCTCTCTACTGTATATAGCCTCTACTGTATATAGCCTCTCTACTGTATATAGCCTCTCTACTGTATATAGCCTCACTACTGTATATAGCCTCACTACTGTATATAGCCTCTCTACTGTATATAGCCCCTCTACTGTATATAGCCTCTCTACTGTATATAGCCTCTCTACTGTATATAGCCTCACTACTGTATATAGCCTCTCTACTGTATATAGCCTCTACTGTATATAGCCTCTCTACTGTATAGAGCCTCTCTACTGTATATAGCCTCTCTACTGTATATAGCCTCTCTACTGTATATAGCCTCACTACTGTATATATCCTCACTACTGTATATAGCCTCTACTGTATATAGCCTCTACTGTATATAGCCTCTACTGTATATAGCCTCTCTACTGTATATAGAGCCTCTACTGTATATAGCCTCTCTACTGTATATAGCCTCTCTACTGTATATAGCCTCTCTACTGTATAGAGCCTCTCTACTGTATATAGCCTCTCTACTGTATATAGCCTCTCTACTGTATAGAGCCTCTCTACTGTATAGAGCCTCTACTGTATAGAGCCTCTCTACTGTATATAGACTCTACTGTATATAGCCTCTCTACTGTATATAGACTCTACTGTATATAGCCTCTCTACTGTATATAGCCTAAACTACTGTATATAGCCCCTCTACTGTATATAGCCTCTCTACTGTATATAGCCTCTCTACTGTATAGAGCCTCTCTACTGTATATAGCCTCTCTACTGTATATAGCCTCTCTACTGTATATAGCCTCTACTGTATATAGCCTCTCTACTGTATATAGCCTCTCTACTGTATATAGCCTCTCTACTGTATATAGCCTCACTACTGTATATAGCCTCTCTACTGTATATAGCCTCTCTACTGTATATAGCCTCTCTACTGTATATAGCCTCTCTACTGTATATAGCCTCTACTGTATATAGCCTCTCTACTGTATATAGAGCCTCTACTGTATATAGCCTCTCTACTGTATAGAGCCTCTCTACTGTATATAGCCTCTCTACTGTATATAGCCTCTACTGTATATAGCCTCTCTACTGTATATAGAGCCTCTACTGTATATAGCCTCTCTACTGTATAGAGCCTCTCTACTGTATATAGAGCCTCTACTGTATATAGCCTCTCTACTGTATAGAGCCTCTCTACTGTATATAGCCTCTCTACTGTATATAGCCTCTCTACTGTATATAGCCTCTACTGTATATAGCCTCTCTACTGTATATAGCCTCACTACTGTATATAGCCTCACTACTGTATATAGCCTCTCTACTGTATATAGCCTCTCTACTGTATATAGCCTCTCTACTGTATATAGCCTCACTACTGTATATAGCCTCACTACTGTATATAGCCTCTCTACTGTATATAGCCTCTCTACTGTATATAGCCTCTCTACTGTATAGAGACTCTCTACTGTATAGAGCCTCTACTGTATAGAGCCTCTCTACTGTATATAGACTCTACTGTATATAGCCTCTACTGTATATAGACTCTACTGTATATAGCCTCTCTACTGTATATAGCCTCTCTACTGTATATAGCCTCTACTGTATATAGCCTCTACTGTATATAGCCTCTCTACTGTATATAGCCTCTCTACTGTATATAGCCTCTACTGTATATAGCCTCTCTACTGTATATAGCCTCTCTACTGTATATAGCCTCTCTACTGTATATAGCCTCTACTGTATATAGCCTCTCTACTGTATATAGCCTCTCTACTGTATATAGCCTCTCTACTGTATATAGCCTCACTACTGTATATAGCCTCACTACTGTATATAGCCTCTCTACTGTATATAGCCCCTCTACTGTATATAGCTCTCTACTGTATATAGCCTCTCTACTGTATATAGCCTCACTACTGTATATAGCCTCTACTGTATATAGCCTCTACTGTATATAGCCTCTCTACTGTATATAGCCTCTCTACTGTATATAGCCTCTCTACTGTATATAGCCTCTCTACTGTATATAGCCTCACTACTGTATATATCCTCACTACTGTATATAGCCTCTACTGTATATAGCCTCTACTGTATATAGCCTCTACTGTATATAGCCTCTCTACTGTATATAGAGCCTCTACTGTATATAGCCTCTCTACTGTATATAGCCTCTCTACTGTATATAGCCTCTCTACTGTATAGAGCCTCTCTACTGTATATAGCCTCTCTACTGTATATAGCCTCTCTACTGTATAGAGCCTCTCTACTGTATAGAGCCTCTACTGTATAGAGCCTCTCTACTGTATATAGACTCTACTGTATATAGCCTCTCTACTGTATATAGACTCTACTGTATATAGCCTCTCTACTGTATATAGCCTAAACTACTGTATATAGCCCCTCTACTGTATATAGCCTCTCTACTGTATATAGCCTCTCTACTGTATAGAGCCTCTCTACTGTATATAGCCTCTCTACTGTATATAGCCTCTCTACTGTATATAGCCTCTACTGTATATAGCCTCTCTACTGTATATAGCCTCTCTACTGTATATAGCCTCTCTACTGTATATAGCCTCACTACTGTATATAGCCTCTCTACTGTATATAGCCTCTCTACTGTATATAGCCTCTCTACTGTATATAGCCTCTCTACTGTATATAGCCTCTACTGTATATAGCCTCTCTACTGTATATAGCCCTCTACTGTATATAGCCTCTCTACTGTATAGAGCCTCTCTACTGTATATAGAGCCTCTACTGTATATAGCCTCTCTACTGTATAGAGCCTCTCTACTGTATATAGCCTCTCTACTGTATATAGCCTCTCTACTGTATATAGCCTCTACTGTATATAGCCTCTCTACTGTATATAGCCTCACTACTGTATATAGCCTCACTACTGTATATAGCCTCACTACTGTATATAGCCTCTCTACTGTATATAGCCTCTCTACTGTATATAGCCTCTCTACTGTATATAGCCTCACTACTGTATATAGCCTCACTACTGTATATAGCCTCTCTACTGTATATAGCCTCTCTACTGTATATAGCCTCTCTACTGTATAGAGCCTCTCTACTGTATAGAGCCTCTACTGTATAGAGCCTCTCTACTGTATATAGACTCTACTGTATATAGCCTCTACTGTATATAGACTCTACTGTATATAGCCTCTCTACTGTATATAGCCTCTACTGTATATAGCCTCTACTGTATATAGCCTCTCTACTGTATATAGCCTCTCTACTGTATATAGAGCCTCTACTGTATATAGCCTCTCTACTGTATATAGCCTCTCTACTGTATATAGCCTCTCTACAGTATATAGCCTCTCTACTGTATATAGCCTCTCTACTGTATAGAGCCTCTCTACTGTATAGAGCTCTCTACTGTATAGAGCCTCTCTACTGTATATAGACTCTACTGTATATAGCCTCTACTGTATATAGACTCTACTGTATATAGCCTCTCTACTGTATATAGCCTAAACTACTGTATATAGCCCCTCTACTGTATATAGCCTCTCTACTGTATAGAGCCTCTCTACTGTATAGAGCCTCTCTACTGTATATAGCCTCTCTACTGTATATAGCCTCTACTGTATATAGCCTCTACTGTATATAGCCTCTCTACTGTATATAGCCTCTCTACTGTATATAGCCTCACTACTGTATATAGCCTCTCTACTGTATATAGCCTCTCTACTGTATATAGCCTCTCTACTGTATATAGCCTCTACTGTATATAGCCTCTCTACTGTATATAGCCTCTCTACTGTATATAGCCTCTCTACTGTATATAGCCTCACTACTGTATATAGCCTCACTACTGTATATAGCCTCTCTACTGTATATAGCCCCTCTACTGTATATAGCCTCTCTACTGTATATAGCCTCTCTACTGTATATAGCCTCACTACTGTATATAGCCTCTCTACTGTATATAGCCTCTACTGTATATAGCCTCTCTACTGTATAGAGCCTCTCTACTGTATATAGCCTCTCTACTGTATATAGCCTCTCTACTGTATATAGCCTCACTACTGTATATATCCTCACTACTGTATATAGCCTCTACTGTATATAGCCTCTACTGTATATAGCCTCTACTGTATATAGCCTCTACTGTATATAGAGCCTCTACTGTATATAGCCTCTCTACTGTATATAGCCTCTCTACTGTATATAGCCTCTCTACTGTATAGAGCCTCTCTACTGTATATAGCCTCTCTACTGTATATAGCCTCTCTACTGTATAGAGCCTCTCTACTGTATAGAGCCTCTACTGTATAGAGCCTCTCTACTGTATATAGACTCTACTGTATATAGCCTCTCTACTGTATATAGACTCTACTGTATATAGCCTCTCTACTGTATATAGCCTAAACTACTGTATATAGCCCCTCTACTGTATATAGCCTCTCTACTGTATATAGCCTCTCTACTGTATAGAGCCTCTCTACTGTATAGAGCCTCTCTACTGTATATAGCCTCACTACTGTATATAGCCTCTCTACTGTATATAGCCTCTCTACTGTATATAGCCTCTCTACTGTATATAGCCTCTCTACTGTATATAGCCTCTCTACTGTATATAGCCTCACTACTGTATATAGCCTCTCTACTGTATATAGCCTCTCTACTGTATATAGCCTCTCTACTGTATATAGTCTCTCTACTGTATATAGCCTCTACTGTATATAGCCTCTCTACTGTATATAGAGCCTCTACTGTATATAGCCTCTCTACTGTATAGAGCCTCTCTACTGTATATAGAGCCTCTACTGTATATAGCCTCTCTACTGTATAGAGCCTCTCTACTGTATATAGCCTCTCTACTGTATATAGCCTCTCTACTGTATATAGCCTCTCTACTGTATATAGCCTCACTACTGTATATAGCCTCACTACTGTATATAGCCTCACTACTGTATATAGCCTCTCTACTGTATATAGCCTCTCTACTGTATATAGCCCCTCTACTGTATATAGCCTCTCTACTGTATATAGCCTCACTACTGTATATATCCTCACTACTGTATATAGCCTCTACTGTATATAGCCTCTCTACTGTATATAGCCTCTCTACTGTATATAGCCTCTACTGTATATAGCCTCTCTACTGTATAGAGCCTCTCTACTGTATATAGCCTCTCTACTGTATATAGCCTCTCTACTGTATAGAGCCTCTCTACTGTATAGAGCCTCTCTACTGTATATAGCCTCTCTACTGTATATAGCCTCTCTACTGTATATAGCCTCTACTCAATATAGCCTCTCTACTGTATATAGCCTCACTACTGTATATAGCCTCTCTACTGTATATAGTCTCTCTACTGTATATAGCCTCTCTACTGTATAGAGCCTCTCTACTGTATAGAGCCTCTACTGTATAGAGCCTCTCTACTGTATATAGACTCTACTGTATATAGCCTCTCTACTGTATATAGCCTAAACTACTGTATATAGCCCCTCTACTGTATATAGCCTCTCTACTGTATAGAGCCTCTCTACTGTATATAGCCTCACTACTGTATATAGCCTCTCTACTGTATATAGTCTCTCTACTGTATAGAGCCTCTCTACTGTATATAGCCTCACTACTGTATATAGCCTCACTACTGTATATAGCCTCACTACTGTATATAGCCTCTCCTGTATATAGCCTCTCCTGTATATAGCCTCTCCTGTATATAGCCTCTCTACTGTATATAGCCCCTCAACTGTATATAGCCTCTCTACTGTATATAGCCCCTCAACTGTATATAGCCTCTCTACTGTATATAGCCCCTCTACTGTATAGAGCCTCTCTACTGTATATAGCCTCTCTACTGTATATAGTCTCACTACTGTATAGAGCCTCTCTACTGTATAGAGCCTCTACTGTATATAGCCTCTCTACTGTGTATAGCCTCACTAATGTATATAGCCTCTCTACTGTATATAACCTCTCTACTGTGTATAGCCTCACTACTGTATATAGCCTCTCTACTGTATATAGTCTCTCTACTGTATAGAGCCTCTCTACTGTATATAGCCTCTCTACTGTGTATAGCCTCACTAATGTATATAGCCTCTCTACTGTATATAACCTCTCTACTGTGTATAGCCTCACTACTGTATATAGCCTCTACTGTATATAGCCTCTCTACTGTATAGAGCCTCTCTACTGTATATAGCCTCTCTACTGTATATAGCCCCTCTACTGTATATAGCCTCTCTACTGTATATAGCCTCACTACTGTATATAGCCTCTCTACTGTATATAGCCCCTCTACTGTATATAGCCCCTCTACTCTATATAGCCTCTCTACTGTATATAGCCTCACTACTGTATATATCCTCACTACTGTATATAGCCTCTCTACTGTATATAGCCTCACTACTGTATATAGCCTCTCTACTGTATATAGCCTCTCTACTGTATATAGCCTCTCTACTGTATAGAGCCTCACTACTGTATATAGCCTCTCTACTGTATGTAGCCTCACTACTGTATATATCCTCACTACTGTATATAGCCTCACTACTGTATATAGCCTCTACTGTATATAGCCTCACTACTGTATATAGCCTCTCTACTGTATATAGCCTCTCTACTGTATATAGCCTCTCTACTGTATATAGCCTCACTACTGTATATATCCTCACTACTGTATATAGCCTCACTACTGTATATAGCCTCTACTGTATATAGCCTCTCTACTGTATATAGCCCCTCTACTGTATATAGCCTCTACTGTATATAGCCTCTACTGTATATAGCCTCTCTACTGTATATAGAGCCTCTACTGTATATAGCCTCTCTACTGTATATAGCCTCTCTACTGTATATAGCCTCTCTACTGTATAGAGCCTCTCTACTGTATATAGCCTCTCTACTGTATATAGCCTCTCTACTGTATAGAGCCTCTCTACTGTATAGAGCCTCTACTGTATAGAGCCTCTCTACTGTATATAGACTCTACTGTATATAGCCTCTCTACTGTATATAGACTCTACTGTATATAGCCTCTCTACTGTATATAGCCTAAACTACTGTATATAGCCCCTCTACTGTATATAGCCTCTCTACTGTATATAGCCTCTCTACTGTATAGAGCCTCTCTACTGTATAGAGCCTCTCTACTGTATATAGCCTCTCTACTGTATATAGCCTCTCTACTGTATATAGCCTCTACTGTATATAGCCTCTCTACTGTATATAGCCTCTCTACTGTATATAGCCTCTCTACTGTATATAGCCTCACTACTGTATATAGCCTCTCTACTGTATATAGCCTCTCTACTGTATATAGCCTCTCTACTGTATATAGCCTCTCTACTGTATATAGCCTCTACTGTATATAGCCTCTCTACTGTATATAGAGCCTCTACTGTATATAGCCTCTCTACTGTATAGAGCCTCTCTACTGTATATAGAGCCTCTACTGTATATAGCCTCTCTACTGTATAGAGCCTCTCTACTGTATATAGCCTCTCTACTGTATATAGCCTCTCTACTGTATATAGCCTCTCTACTGTATATAGCCTCTCTACTGTATATAGCCTCACTACTGTATATAGCCTCACTACTGTATATAGCCCCACTACTGTATATAGCCTCACTACTGTATATAGCCTCTCTACTGTATATAGCCTCTCTACTGTATATAGCCCCTCTACTGTATATAGCCTCTCTACTGTATATAGCCTCACTACTGTATATATCCTCACTACTGTATATAGCCTCTACTGTATATAGCCTCTCTACTGTATATAGCCTCTCTACTGTATATAGCCTCTACTGTATATAGCCTCTCTACTGTATAGAGCCTCTCTACTGTATATAGCCTCTCTACTGTATATAGCCTCTCTACTGTATAGAGCCTCTCTACTGTATAGAGCCTCTCTACTGTATATAGCCTCTCTACTGTATATAGCCTCTACTGTATATAGCCTCTCTACTGTATATAGCCTCTACTCTATATAGCCTCTACTGTATATAGCCTCACTACTGTATATAGCCTCTCTACTGTATATAGTCTCTCTACTGTATATAGCCTCTCTACTGTATAGAGCCTCTCTACTGTATAGAGCCTCTACTGTATAGAGCCTCTCTACTGTATATAGACTCTACTGTATATAGCCTCTCTACTGTATATAGCCTAAACTACTGTATATAGCCCCTCTACTGTATATAGCCTCTCTACTGTATAGAGCCTCTCTACTGTATATAGCCTCACTACTGTATATAGCCTCTCTACTGTATATAGTCTCTCTACTGTATAGAGCCTCTCTACTGTATATAGCCTCACTACTGTATATAGCCTCACTACTGTATATAGCCTCACTACTGTATATAGCCTCTCCTGTATATAGCCTCTCCTGTATATAGCCTCTCCTGTATATAGCCTCTCTACTGTATATAGCCCCTCAACTGTATATAGCCTCTCTACTGTATATAGCCCCTCAACTGTATATAGCCTCTCTACTGTATATAGCCCCTCTACTGTATAGAGCCTCTCTACTGTATATAGCCTCTCTACTGTATATAGCCTCACTACTGTATAGAGCCTCTCTACTGTATAGAGCCTCTACTGTATATAGCCTCTCTACTGTGTATAGCCTCACTAATGTATATAGCCTCTCTACTGTATATAACCTCTCTACTGTGTATAGCCTCACTACTGTATATAGCCTCTCTACTGTATATAGTCTCTCTACTGTATAGAGCCTCTCTACTGTATATAGCCTCTCTACTGTGTATAGCCTCACTAATGTATATAGCCTCTCTACTGTATATAACCTCTCTACTGTGTATAGCCTCACTACTGTATATAGCCTCTACTGTATATAGCCTCTCTACTGTATAGAGCCTCTACTGTATATAGCCTCTCTACTGTATATAGCCCCTCTACTGTATATAGCCCCTCTACTGTATATAGCCTCTCTACTGTATATAGCCTCACTACTGTATATAGCCTCTCTACTGTATATAGCCCCTCTACTGTATATAGCCCCTCTACTCTATATAGCCTCTCTACTGTATATAGCCTCACTACTGTATATATCCTCACTACTGTATATAGCCTCTCTACTGTATATAGCCTCACTACTGTATATAGCCTCTCTACTGTATATAGCCTCTCTACTGTATATAGCCTCTCTACTGTATAGAGCCTCACTACTGTATATAGCCTCTCTACTGTATGTAGCCTCACTACTGTATATATCCTCACTACTGTATATAGCCTCACTACTGTATATAGCCTCTACTGTATATAGCCTCACTACTGTATATAGCCTCTCTACTGTATATAGCCTCTCTACTGTATATAGCCTCTCTACTGTATATAGCCTCTCTACTGTATATAGCCTCACTACTGTATATATCCTCACTACTGTATATAGCCTCACTACTGTATATAGCCTCTACTGTATATAGCCTCTCTACTGTATATAGCATCTCTACTGTATATAGCCTCTACTGTATATAGAGCCTCTACTGTATATAGCCTCTCTACTGTATATAGCCTCTCTACTGTATAGAGCCTCTCTACTGTATAGAGCCTCTACTGTATATAGCCTCTCTACTGTATATAGCCTCTCTACTGTATATAGCCTCACTACTGTATATAGCCTCACTACTGTATATAGCCTCTCTACTGTATATAGCCTCACTACTGTATATAGCCTCTCTACTGTATATAGCCCCTCTACTGTATATAGCCCCTCTACTGTATATAGCCTCTCTACTGTATATAGCCCCTCTACTGTATATAGCCCCTCTACTGTATATAGCCCCTCTACTGTATATAGCCTCACTACTGTATATAGCCTCTCTACTGTATATAACCTCTCTACTGTATATAGCCCTCTACTGTATATAGCCCTCTACTGTATATAGCCCCTCTACTGTATATAGCCCCTCTACTGTATATAGCCCCTCTACTGTATATAGCCCTCTACTGTATATAGCCTCTCTACTGTATATAGCCTCTCTACTGTATATAGCCTCACTACTGTATATAGCCTCACTACTGTATATATCCTCTCTACTGTATATAGCCTCTCTACTGTATATAGCCTCTCTACTGTATATATCCTCTCTACTGTATATAGCCTCACTACTGTATATAGCCTCACTACTGTATATAGCCTCTCTACTGTATATAGCCTCTACTGTATATAGCCTCTCTACTGTATATATCCTCACTACTGTATATAGCCTCTCTACTGTATATAGCCTCTCTACTGTATATAGCCTCTCTACTGTATAGAGCCTCTCTACTGTATAGAGCCTCTACTGTATATAGCCTCTCTACTGTATATAGCCTCTCTACTGTATATAGCCTCACTACTGTATATAGCCTCTCTACTGTATATAGCCTCTCTACTGTATATAGCCTCTCTACTGTATATAGCCCTCTACTGTATATAGCCCTCTACTGTATATAGCCCCTCTACTGTATATAGCCCTCTACTGTATATAGCCCCTCTACTGTATATAGCCCCTCTACTGTATATAGCCTCACTACTGTATATAGCCTCTCTACTGTATATAACCTCTCTACTGTATATAGCCCCTCTACTGTATATAGCCCCTCTACTGTATATAGCCCCTCTACTGTATATAGCCCCTCTACTGTATATAGCCTCTCTACTGTATATAGCCCCTCTACTGTATATAGCCTCTCTACTGTATATAGCCTCTCTACTGTATATAGCCTCACTACTGTATATATCCTCTCTACTGTATATAGACTCACTACTGTATATAACCTCTCTACTGTATATAGCCTCACTACTGTATATAGCCTCTCTACTGTATATAGCCTCTCTACTGTATATAGCCTCTCTACTGTATATAGCCTCACTACTGTATATAGCCTCTCTACTGTATATAGCCTCACTACTGTATATAGCCTCTCTACTGTATATAGCCTCACTACTGTATATAGCCTCTCTACTGTATAAAGCCTCTCTAGTGTTATTTTTCACTGTCTTTTTACTGTTGTTTTATTTATTTACTTACCTATTGTTCACCTAATGCCTTTTTGCACTGTAGGTTAGAGCCTGTAAGTAAGCATGTCACCCTAAGTTTCTACACCTGTTGTATTCAGCATTTCACCCTAAGTTCAACACCTGTTGTATTCAGCATTTCACCCTAAGTTCAACACCTGTTGTATTCAGCATTTCACCCTAAGTTCAACACCTGTTGTATTCAGCATTTCACCCTAAGTTCAACACCTGTTGTATTCAGCATTTCACCCTAAGTTCAACACCTGTTGTATTCAGCATTTCACCCTAAGTTCAACACCTGTTGTATTCAGCATTTCACCCTAAGTTCAACACCTGTTGTATTCAGCATTTCACCCTAAGTTCAACACCTGTTGTATTCAGCATTTCACCCTAAGTTCAACACCTGTTGTATTCAGCATTTCACCCTAAGTTCAACACCTGTTGTATTCGGCGCACGTGATAAATACACTTTGATTTGATCATTTTCACATTGCCGCTGGAAAAATATTGTGAAGACCTGACAACAACAAAACAAAGTGCTATATAATCTATCATAGATATATGACTGTGATACGTGGTTGTGTCTCCTCGATGAATGCTCTTTACTGGAAGTATCCCTGGTTACGAGCGTCTGCTAAATGACTACAACTTAAATTATATAGAGATGCAGATCCTTGTTGACCTTGTAGTCTGGACCGTCCACAGCAAACGTAGACCTGCCACACAACCAAACACAACCAAAATAGATGAGTCTGAGAGGGACATAAGGATCAGTATGAGAGAGACATGTAGATCAGTATGAGAGAGACATGTAGATCAGTATGAGAGAGACAGAGAGACATGTAGATCAGTATGAGAGAGACAGAGAGACATGTAGATCAGTATGAGAGAGACAGAGAGACATGTAGATCAGTCAGAGAGAGACAGAGAGACATGTAGATCAGTCAGAGAGAGACAGAGAGACATGTAGATCAGTATGAGAGGGACAGAGAGACATGTAGATCAGTATGAGAGAGACAGAGAGACATGTAGATCAGTATGAGAGAGACAGAGAGACATGTAGATCAGTATGAGAGAGACAGAGAGACATGTAGATCAGTATGAGAGAGACAGAGAGACATGTAGATCAGTATGAGAGGGACAGAGAGACATGTAGATCAGTATGAGAGGGACAGAGAGACATGTAGATCAGTCAGAGAGAGACATGTAGATCAGTATGAGAGAGACAGAGAGACATGTAGATCAGTCAGAGAGAGACAGAGAGACATGTAGATCAGTATGAGAGGGACAGAGAGACATGTAGATCAGTATGAGAGAGACAGAGAGACATGTAGATCAGTATGAGAGAGACAGAGAGACATGTAGATCAGTATGAGAGAGACAGAGAGACATGTAGATCAGTATGAGAGAGACAGAGAGACATGTAGATCAGTATGAGAGGGACAGAGAGACATGTAGATCAGTATGAGAGGGACAGAGAGACATGTAGATCAGTCAGAGAGAGACATGTAGATCAGTATGAGAGAGACAGAGAGACATGTAGATCAGTATGAGAGAGACAGAGAGACATGTAGATCAGTCAGAGAGAGACAGAGAGACATGTAGATCAGTCAGAGAGAGACAGAGAGACATGTAGATCAGTCAGAGAGAGACAGAGATACATGTAGATCAGTATGAGAGAGACAGAGGGACATACGGATCAGTATGAGAGAGACAGAGAGACAAATAGTAGATAATAGTTGATTGAGTCCTTCGGTATGTGAGACACCATGAACGATATTTTAACGGGAAAATGTTCAGTTCAGACGATAAGAAAGTGACCGCTCCGCTGAGGGGCGGGGCTGGAGAAATGTGGACAGAGCTTCAGACACAGCGACTAATCATCTATGTGATCAAAATGATAGTTTTAACTGTGATGTGGGGCTAGACATTGTTTGTTTACAAAACAATGAATTGAAGAAAGCTTTAATAAATTGCTACCTTTTAAAAGCTGTCCCAGCTACAGGCTGTTGTCTGCCTCCCAAAGCCCCCTGGGAAGCTGATGGTGTCATGGTTGTAGATGTAGACGGTCAGTTTGGCCAGATCAGCGACTTGCCCCAAGCGATGGTCAGTTTGGCTAAATCTGTTACGTTGCCCCTAGTGATGGTCAGTTTGGCCAAATCTGTGACGTTGCCCCTAGCGATGGTCAGTTTGGCTAAATCTGTGACGTTGCGCCTAGCGATGGTCAGTTTGGCCAGATCTGTGACGTTGCCCCTAGCGATGGTCAGTTTGGCTAAATCTGTTACGTTGCCCCTAGCGATGGTCAGTTTGGCCAAATCTGTGACGTTGCGCCTAGCGATGGTCAGTTTGGCCAGATCTGTGACGTTGCCCCTGGCGATGGTCAGTTTGGCTAAATCTGTTACGTTGCCCCTAGCGATGGTCAGTTTGGCCAAATCTGTGACGTTGCGCCTAGCGATGGTCAGTTTGGCCAGATCTGTGACGTTGCCCCTAGCGATGGTCAGTTTGGCCAAATCTGTTACGTTGCCCCTAGCGATGGTCAGTTTGGCCAAATCTGTGACGTTGCCCCTAGCGATAGTCAGTTTGGCCAGATCTGTGACGTTGCCCCTAGCGATGGTCAGTTTGGCCGAATCTGTGACGTTGCCCCTAGCGATGGTCAGTTTGGCCAGATCTGTGACGTTGCCCCTAACGATACGTGCAGACTCTGACAGGACATTCCTGGACTCGTTCTCAACTGGCGCTCTCTTCCCGTGGGTGATGACATACGTCCATCTGGGACACATCAGGGGTGTACATCTATACCTCTGCCTTCTGGCTTGTAGAGGTCGTGAAAAAGGAAACGTTCTTGAATCAAAAACTGATTTCTGCCCGACATAGAATTCAATGCAATTCAACGTCAGGTTTCCAGGCAACTGCTTGTAGACAAATGCACTAGACAGCAGAAAGTGCACAACAAATGTGTCAGCTCATGTGGCAGGTTTCATGCAGTCGTGCAGAGATAACTAGCTATGCCAAATGCAGTCGTGCAGGGATAACTAGCTATGCCAAATGCAGTCGTGCAGGGATAACTAGCTATGCCAAACGTGAAATTATTTTAGCTAGCTATGCCAAATGCAGTCGTGCAGATATAACTAGCTATGCCAAATGCAGTCGTGCAGAGATAACTAGCTATGCCAAATGCAGTCGTGCAGAGATAACTAGCTATGCCAAATGCAGTCGTGCAGAGATAACTAGCTATGCCAAATGCAGTCGTGCAGGGATAACTAGCTATGCCAAACGTGAAATTATTTTAGCTAGCTATGCCAAATGCAGTCGTGCAGGGATAACTAGCTATGCCAAATGCAGTCATGCAGGGATAACTAGCTATGCCAAACGTGAAATTATTTTAGCTAGCTATGCCAAATGCAGTCGTGCAGGGATAACTAGCTATGCCAAATGCAGTCGTGCAGGGATAACTAGCTATCATGCAATGAAAATACAACAAGATGTTTTGCGTCTGTCAAATGTTATTAGTAACCTGACGGTGAATCGTTTATTTTCTTTCACGTGAATTTAGATTTCACCTGGAAAATCTTTCAACTAGTTTGATAGTTATCGTAATGTTTGAAAAGTGCTTGTATTAGCTCTCATATCTGGTCCTCTCGACATAAACCAAATAAAAAATGAACAGCATATAGCCGTAATTACGGTATATTCTTATTTGCTGATTGTCCGTCTATCAATGATTTCACAAGGCTACAGCACCCCCATGTGGCCCAGTGATGACAACGCATACAATAATTGACCTTGGGCAAAATTTACACAGACTCCCCATGTCAATAGACCCCCCCCCCCCCCACACAAAAACAATCAGACATAAAAAGTGATGGATCATTTGACACCTATATAATTCTACTAATATCGTGAATCTTTACGACAATCTTTCATATGAATCAATCTCAACAAGAGTGTGAAAATAGAGATAAACAGAAATAGAAACCAGTCAAATTAGTTTTGTTGGGTGTTTATTATAGAACAACACCATAGAACATTAATCAGAAAGATTCTACGCCCTCGATAACTTTCCATGTCAACCTTTTGGGACGGGACCATAACAAAACGAAACCGGCTCATAGGGGGAAAACTGCTGCACATTAAAAGAGGGACAATAGACAATGGCAATGTATGTTGGAGGTAAAGAGACAGTTGATATATCAGTTTAAAGGAAGAGGAGAATGACATCATAATGACTATAGTGACGTGGTGGATGAACCACTTGGTTGTTGTTGTTGTAGATAAATTGATTCTGTCTACTTTCTCAGCCTCTAGTGGTCACAGCCAAACAGCTCCAGGGCTGTCTTGTGCTCCTCGGGAATAGCCTTGGCCATCAGCATGACCTTGACGCTCTGAAAGTGGAAGTAGTGGTTTCCCTTGAACAGCTTCACGCCCTCTGGGCCGCACATCGCAGCGTCCACCTTGTTGAAGAGTGTGAAGGAGCCTTCTTTAACTGGAACAGGTGGGGAGGCCTTCAGGTCAACATCGTAGACTGTCTGACCTGGGATGGGGGGGGAGAAGCTCAATCAATGCATCCGTCTCTCATTTATGCCCATCTCTGAGTGACACACGTTTACGGGGAGTACCTGTCAGTGGGACTATGTCTCCACCTGTTGGCCTTCGTTTGTATTGCACCGTGAGTCCATGTTGATTTGTTGCGTTTGAACATGGCTGAAGTGATTTGCCCATATAGTTGATAATGTAGGTGACTATCGGTCACACGGTTACCTTTAATGACGTGAGCGATGTGGTGGTCCTGACACACGAAGGCAGCGTCGATAGGGCCCTCCACTCCCAGCACCTCCTTCAAGGGTTTGGGGTACCCGTCCAGGTGGGTGTGGGGCTCCCCAACTTTGTAAACGTACACCTTGTCATCCTGCACACAATGAGAGAAGTGTTGGTTTATGATTTGATTTGATCTAGTGATTTTATTTGACAGCTTAAAGGAAATGATGTATTGACCTAATTGTATTATCTCTTGACTAGTTTTAAAATGTGTACATTGGTGCAATACATTACATAGATACAGACATAATTAACCATCACCCACAACTAAAGTACTGGGGCTTGATTGAACCGGAGTTACCTCTCATTCAGAAAATCTGTTATTTAACTGGGGCTTGATTGAACCGGAGTTACCTCTCATTCAGAAAATCTGTTATTTAACTGGGGCTTGATTGAACAACCTCTCATTCAGAAAATCTGTTATTTAACTGGGGCTTGATTGAACCGGAGTTACCTCTCATTCAGAAAATCTGTTATTTAACTGGGGCTTGATTGAACCGGAGTTACCTCTCATTCAGAAAATCTGTTATTTAACTGGGGCTTGATTGAACCGGAGTTACCTCTCATTCAGAAAATCTGTTATTTAACTGGGGCTTGATTGAGTTACCTCTCATTCAGAAAATCTGTTATTTAACTGGGGCTTGATTGAACCGGAGTTACCTCTCATTCAGAAAATCTGTTATTTAACTGGGGCTTGATTGAACCGGAGTTACCTCTCATTCAGAAAATCTGTTATTTAACTGGGGCTTGATTGAACCGGAGTTACCTCTCATTCAGAAAATCTGTTATTTAACTGGGGCTTGATTGAACCAGTTACCTCTCATTCATAAAACCTGGCGATGCTCAATGTCAAAATGCATGTCAATAAATCACTGGGGTTAGAGCGGGAGCTCATCCAGGGTCTTGTTACGAGTCTGGCTAACAAATCCCTTCTCCTGACCTCTTCCTGACCTCTTCCTGACCCTGACCTCTTCCTGACCTCTTCTTGTCTGCCTTCTTCTGTCCAAGGTGTGTGTGTGTGTGTGCGTGTGTCTGCAGCAAACGACAGTAGCTTACCTTGACCATGTAGAGGTGGTTTTCATAGGAGAAGGTGGCATCCACCTCGCTGTGCAGCTCCTTGAAGTCGCTCTCGATGGTGTCGGCTGCCCACGTGTCATTGCCAGCATCTTGCTCCAGGAAGTGGTGGCCTAAAGGTCAAGGGTCGGGAGGAGAGGTTAGTAGGAGAGAAATAAGAGGAACATATTATTCATAAAAAAAATATTTAAAAAAAACACAAACAGCAAAACGCTCGATGAGCAGGATGTCCCTTCAGGATGTCCCTTCAGGATGTCCCTTCAGGATGTCGTATCGATCCCTTCAGGATGTCGTATCGTATCGATCCCTTCAGGATGTCGTATCGATCCCTTCAGGATGTCGCTCGATGTAATGAGCAGGATGTCCCTTCAGGATGTCGTATCGATCCCTTCAGGATGTCGCTCGATGTAATGAGCAGGATGTCCCTTCAGGATGTCGTATCGATCCCTTCAGGATGTCGCTCGATGTAATGAGCAGGATGTCCCTTCAGGATGTCGTATCGATGTAATGAGCAGGATGTCCCTTCAGGATGTCGTATCGATCCCTTCAGGATGTCGTATCGATCCCTTCAGGATGTCGTATCGATCCCTTCAGGATGTCGTATCGTATCCCTTCAGGATGTCGTATCGTATCCCTTCAGGATGTCGTATCGTATCCCTTCAGGATGTCGTATCGTATCGATCCCTTCAGGATGTCGTATCGTGTCCCTTCAGGATGTCGTATCGATCCCTTCAGGATGTCGTATCGATCCCTTCAGGATGTCGTATCGTATCGATCCCTTCAGGATGTCGTATCGATCCCTTCAGGATGTCGTATCGTGTCCCTTCAGGATGTCGTATCGTGTCCCTTCAGGATGTCGTATCGATCCCTTCAGGATGTCGTATCGATCCCTTCAGGATGTCGTATCGTGTCCCTTCAGGATGTCGTATCGATCCCTTCAGGATGTCGTATCGATCCCTTCAGGATGTCGTATCGATCCCTTCAGGATGTCGTATCGATCCCTTCAGGATGTCGTATCGATCCCTTCAAGATGTCGTATCGATCCCTTCAGGATGTCGTATCGATCCCTTCAGGATGTCGTATCGATCCCTTCAGGATGTCGTATCGATCCCTTCAGGATGTCGTATCGATCCCTTCAGGATGTCGTATCGTGTCCCTTCAGGATGTCGTATCGATCCCTTCAGGATGTCGTATCGATCCCTTCAGGATGTCGTATCAATCCCTTCAGGATGTCGTATCGATCCCTTCAGGATGTCGTATCGTGTCCCTTCAGGATGTCGTATCGATCCCTTCAGGATGTCGTATCGATCCCTTCAGGATGTCGTATCGATCCCTTCAGGATGTCGTATCGATCCCTTCAGGATGTCGTATCGATCCCTTCAGGATGTCGTATCGTATCGATCCCTTCAGGATGTCGTATCGATCCCTTCAGGATGTCGTATCGTGTCCCTTCAGGATGTCGTATCGTGTCCCTTCAGGATGTCGTATCGATCCCTTCAGGATGTCGTATCGTGTCCCTTCAGGATGTCGTATCGTGTCCCTTCAGGATGTCGTATCGTATCGATCCCTTCAGGATGTCGTATCGTATCGATCCCTTCAGGATGTCGTATCGTATCGATCCCTTCAGGATGTCGTATCGATCCCTTCAGGATGTCGTATCGTATCGATCCCTTCAGGATGTCGTATCGTATCGATCCCTTCAGGATGTCGTATCGTATCCCTTCAGGATGTCGTATCGATCCCTTCAGGATGTCGTATCGTGTCCCTTCAGGATGTCGTATCGTATCGATCCCTTCAGGATGTCGTATCGTATCGATCCCTTCAGGATGTCGTATCGTATCGATCCCTTCAGGATGTCGTATCGTGTCCCTTCAGGATGTCGTATCGATCCCTTCAGGATGTCGTATCGATCCCTTCAGGATGTCGTATCGATCCCTTCAGGATGTCGTATCGATCCCTTCAGGATGTCGTATCGTATCGATCCCTTCAGGATGTCGTATCGATCCCTTCAGGATGTCGTATCGTGTCCCTTCAGGATGTCGTATCGATCCCTTCAGGATGTCGTATCGTGTCCCTTCAGGATGTCGTATCGTATCGATCCCTTCAGGATGTCGTGTCGATCCCTTCAGGATGTCGTATCGATCCCTTCAGGATGTCGATCCCTTCAGGATGTCGTATCGATCCCTTCAGGATGTCGTATCGATCCCTTCAGGATGTCGTATCGTATCGATCCCTTCAGGATGTCGTGTCGATCCCTTCAGGATGTCGTATCGATCCCTTCAGGATGTCGTATCGTATCGATCCCTTCAGGATGTCGTATCGTATCGATCCCTTCAGGATGTCGTATCGTATCGATCCCTTCAGGATGTCGTATCGATCCCTTCAGGATGTCGTATCGATCCCTTCAGGATGTCGTGTCGATCCCTTCAGGATGTCGTATCGTATCGATCCCTTCAGGATGTCGTATCGATCCCTTCAGGATGTCGTGTCGATCCCTTCAGGATGTCGTATCGTGTCCCTTCAGGATGTCGTATCGATCCCTTCAGGATGTCGTATCGATCCCTTCAGGATGTCGTATCGATCCCTTCAGGATGTCGTATCGTATCGATCCCTTCAGGATGTCGTATCGTGTCCCTTCAGGATGTCGTATCGATCCCTTCAGGATGTCGTATCGATCCCTTCAGGATGTCGTATCGTGTCCCTTCAGGATGTCGTATCGTGTCCCTTCAGGATGTCGTATCGATCCCTTCAGGATGTCGTATCGATCCCTTCAGGATGTCGTATCGTGTCCCTTCAGGATGTCGTATCGATCCCTTCAGGATGTCGTATCGTGTCGATCCCTTCAGGATGTCGTATCGATCCCTTCAGGATGTCGTATCGATCCCTTCAGGATGTCGTATCGTGTCGATCCCTTCAGGATGTCGTGTCGATCCCTTCAGGATGTCGTATCGTGTCGATCCCTTCAGGATGTCGTATCGTGTCGATCCCTTCAGGATGTCGTATCGATCCCTTCAGGATGTCGTATCGATCCCTTCAGGATGTCGTATCGATCCCTTCAGGATGTCGTATCGTATCGATCCCTTCAGGATGTCTTATCGTGTCGATCCCTTCAGGATGTCGTATCGTATCGATCCATTCAGGATGTCGTATCGATCCCTTCAGGATGTCGTATCGTGTCGATCCCTTCAGGATGTCGTATCGTATCGATCCCTTCAGGATGTCGTATCGATCCCTTCAGGATGTCGTGTCGATCCATTCAGGATGTCGTATCGATCCCTTCAGGATGTCGTATCGTATCGATCCCTTCAGGATGTCGTATCGTGTCGATCCCTTCAGGATGTCGTATCGATCCCTTCAGGATGTCGTATCGTATCGATCCCTTCAGGATGTCGTATCGATCCCTTCAGGATGTCGTGTCGATCCCTTCAGGATGTCGTATCGATCCCTTCAGGATGTCGTATCGTATCGATCCCTTCAGGATGTCGTATCGTGTCGATCCCTTCAGGATGTCGTATCGTGTCGATCCCTTCAGGATGTCGTATCGTATCGATCCCTTCAGGATGTCGTATCGTATCGATCCCTTCAGGATGTCGTATCGTATCGATCCCTTCAGGATGTCGTATCGTATCGATCCATTCAGGATGTCGTATCGATCCCTTCAGGATGTCGTATCGTATCGATCCATTCAGGATGTCGTATCGAGCCATTCAGGATGTCGTATCGATCCCTTCAGGATGTCGTGTCGATCCCTTCAGGATGTCGTGTCGTATCGATCCCTTCAGGATGTCGTATCGTATCGATCCATTCAGGATGTCGTATCGATCCCTTCAGGATGTCGTGTCGATCCCTTCAGGATGTCGTATCGTATCGATCCCTTCAGGATGTCGTATCGTATCGATCCCTTCAGGATGTCGTATCGTATCGATCCCTTCAGGATGTCGTATCGATCCCTTCAGGATGTCGTATCGATCCCTTCAGGATGTCGTATCGATCCCTTCAGGATGTCGTGTCGATCCCTTCAGGATGTCGTATCGATCCATTCAGGATGTCGTATCGTATCGATCCATTCAGGATGTCGTATCGATCCCTTCAGGATGTCGTGTCGATCCCTTCAGGATGTCGTATCGATCCCTTCAGGATGTCGTATCGATCCCTTCAGGATGTCGTATCGATCCCTTCAGGATGTCGTATCGATCCCTTCAGGATGTCGTATCGTATCGATCCCTTCAGGATGTCGTATCGTATCGATCCCTTCAGGATGTCGTATCGATCCCTTCAGGATGTCGTATCGATCCCTTCAGGATGTCGTATCGATCCCTTCAGGATGTCGTATCGATCCCTTCAGGATGTCGTATCGTATCGATCCCTTCAGGATGTCGTATCGATCCCTTCAGGATGTCGTATCGATCCCTTCAGGATGTCGTATCGATCCCTTCAGGATGTCGTAGCGATCCCTTCAGGATGTCGTAGCGATCCCTTCAGGATGTCGTAGCGATTTGTTTGTGATAGTTGCTTTGTTTTGCTGCAGCGATTCTGACATTTTGTATAGAAATCTGTGAAGATTGATTGGACCATTTTATCAGTAAAAGTGTGATGATTGGTTTGAAGTGCGGTGATGTCACTGTTTTATGTGGTAATATTGCAGTAATTTGACTGTTTTATGCGGTAGTATTGCAGTAATTTGACTGTTTTATGTGGTAATATTGCAGTAATTTGACTGTTTTATGTGGTAATATTGCAGTAATTTGACTGTTTTATGTGGTAATATTGCAGTAATTTGACTGTTTTATGTGGTAATATTGCAGTAATTTGACTGTTTTATGTGGTAATATTGCAGTAATTTGACTGTTTTATGTGGTAATATTGCAGTAATTTGACAGTTTTATGTGGTAATATTGCAGTAATTTGACTGTTTTCTGTGGTAATATTGCAGTAATTTGACTGTTTTCTGTGGTAATATTGCAGTAATTTGACTGTTTTCTGTGGTAATATTGCAGTAATTTGACTGTTTTCTGTGGTAATATTGCAGTAATTTGACTGTTTTCTGTGGTAATATTGCAGTAATTTGACTGTTTTATGTGGTAATATTATTGCAGTAATTTGACTGTTTTATGTGGTAATATTGCAGTAATTTGACTGTTTTCTGTGGTAATATTGCAGTAATTTGACTGTTTTCTGTGGTAATATTGCAGTAATTTGACTGTTTTCTGTGGTAATATTGCAGTAATTTGACTGTTTTCTGTGGTAATATTGCAGTAATTTGACTGTTTTCTGTGGTAATATTGCAGTAATTTGACTGTTTTCTGTGGTAATATTGCAGTAATTTGACTGTTTTATGTGGTAATATTGCAGTAATTTGACTGTTTTCTGTGGTAATATTGCAGTAATTTGACTGTTTTCTGTGGTAATATTGCAGTAATTTGACTGTTTTCTGTGGTAATATTGCAGTAATTTGACTGTTTTCTGTGGTAATATTGCAGTAATTTGACTGTTTTCTGTGGTAATATTGCAGTAATTTGACTGTTTTATGTGGTAATATTGCAGTAATTTGACTGTTTTATGTGGTAATATTGCAGTAATTTGACTGTTTTATGTGGTAATATTGCAGTAATTTGACTGTTTTCTGTGGTAATATTGCAGTAATTTGACTGTTTTCTGTGGTAATATTGCAGTAATTTGACTGTTTTATGTGGTAATATTGCAGTAATTTGACTGTTTTATGTGGTAATATTGCAGTAATTTGACTGTTTTATGTGGTAATATTGCAGTAATTTGACTGTTTTCTGTGGTAATATTGCAGTAATTTGACTGTTTTATGTGGTAATATTGCAGTAATTTGACTGTAATTTGCAGTAATTTGACTGTTTTATGTGGTAATATTGCAGTAATTTGACTGTTTTATGTGGTAATATTGCAGTAATTTGACTGTTTTATGTGGTAATATTGCAGTAATTTGACTGTTTTATGTGGTAATATTGCAGTAATTTGACTGTTTTATGTGGTAATATTGCAGTAATTTGACCGTTTTATGTGGTTAAGACATCCAGCTACAGTAAGTAACAGTGGTCTGACCTCTGAAGGCGTAGATGTTTCCGGCGTCGTCAGAGGTGATGGCGTCCAGGTGCACACGGCTGCACCGCTCTCTCTCGATGTGGTCTGTGGTTTCTCCTGCAGCAGAGACACAATACTGGAGCGTGAGCTGTTTGTGTTAGATATTATTCCTTCTCAGGTTTGGTGTGATGAGGAGACTACAATCTCTCTCTCTCTCGTTATCGCTCACACTCTCCCCCTCTCGCTCTCTATCTCTTCCCCCTTCTCTCTCTCCCCCTCTACCTCTCTCTCTCTCTCTTCCCCCTCTCTCTCCCTCTCTCTCCCCCTCTATCCCCCCCTCTCTCTCTCTCTCTCTCCCCCTCTCTCCCTCTCTCTTCCTCTCTGTCTCTCTCCCACCTTCTCTCTCTCTCGCTCTCTGTGCCCCCTCTCTTTCACCCCTTCTCTCTCTCTTAATCTCTCTCTCCCTCTCCACCTCTCTCTCCCTCTCTCTTCCCCCTTCTCTCTCTCCCTCTCTCCCTCTTTCTCTCTCGCTCTTTCCCCCTTTCTCCCTCTCTCTCTCTCGCTCTTTCCCCCTTTCTCCCTCTCTCTCTCTCCCTCTCCACCCTCTCTCTCCCTCTCTCTCGCTCTCTCTCCCTCTCTCTCCCTCTCTTTCCCCCTTCTCTCTCTCCCTCTCTTTTGCCCTCTTTCTCTCTCGCTCTTTCCCCCTTTCTCCCTCTCTCTCTCTCTCTCTTTCCCCCTCTCTCTTCCCCCTTCTCTCTCTCTCTCGCCCTCTCGCTCCCTCTCTCCCTCTCTCTCCCTCTCGCCCTTTTTCTCTCTCTCTCGCTCTTTCCCCCCTCTCTCTCTCTCAAACATAAAATCTTGCTATTGTCTTTAGTCTCTCACCGAACTTGGAGCACTTCATGAAGTAATCGCGTGCCTCCTTGGGGTATCTCCCGTGCACCTCCCCTGTCTTAGGGTCGAACTTGGAGAACTGGTGTCCATGGAAACAGTAGTAATGCTCCATGAAACGGAATGCACTGGTGCAGTTGGGCATTCCCTCAAACTTTTTCTCCTCCACCTTCTTCGTCTTCACATTGTAGTGGTAGATTTCATCACCTGGGAATAAATGATATGGACAGTTTTACCGCAAGCAGCTGCTGAGCCAGATAAACTGTAGCCAGTGTTACAGACTGCTTCACCTCTATCTACAGACTGCTGTGCGACCAACAGAGCAAGACGAGATGTCGCCAGCTCTCCAGCCTGCTTCACCTCTATCTACAGACTGCCGTGCGACCAACAGAGCAAGTCGAGATGTCACCAGCTCTCCAGCCTGCTTCTCTATCTACAGACTGCCGTGCGACCAACAGAGCAAGTCGAGATGTCGCCAGCTCTCCAGCCTGCTTCACCTCTATCTACAGACTGCCGTGCGACCAACAGAGCAAGTCGAGATGTCGCCAGCTCTCCAGCCTGCTTCTCCTCTATCTACAGACTGCCGTGCGACCAACAGAGCAAGTCGAGATGTCGCCAGCCTGCTTCACCTCTATCTACAGACTGCCGTGCGACCAACAGAGCAGCTCTCCAGTCGAGATGTCGCCAGCTCTCCAGCCTGCTTCGCCTCTATCTACAGACTGCCGTGCGACCAACAGAGCAAGTCGAGATGTCGCCAGCTCTCCAGCCTGCTTCTCCTCTATCTACAGACTGCCGTGCGACCAACAGAGCAAGTCGAGATGTCGCCAGCCTGCTTCACCTCTATCTACAGACTGCCGTGCGACCAACAGAGCAAGTCGAGATGTCGCCAGCTCTCCAGCCTGCTTCGCCTCTATCTACAGACTGCCGTGCGACCAACAGAGCAAGTCGAGATGTCGCCAGCTCTCCAGCCTGCTTCACCTCTATCTACAGACTGCCGTGCGACCAACAGAGCAAGTCGAGATGTCGCCAGCTCTCCAGCCTGCTTCTCCTCTATCTATAGACTGCCGTGCGACCAACAGAGCAAGTCGAGATGTCGCCAGCCTGCTTCACCTCTATCTACAGACTGCCGTGCGACCAACAGAGCAAGTCGAGATGTCGCCAGCTCTCCAGCCTGCTTCGCCTCTATCTACAGACTGCCATGCGACAAACAGAGCAAGTCGAGATGTCGCTCCAGCCTGCTTCACCTCTATCAACAGACTGCCGTGCGACCAACAGAGCAAGTCGAGATGTCGCCAGCTCTCCAGCCTGCTTCTCCTCTATCTACAGACTGCCGCAAGTCGAGATGTCGCCAGCTCTCCAGCCTGACCAACAGAGCAAGTCGAGATGTCGCCAGCGCTCCAGCCTGCTTCGCCTCTATCTACAGACTGCCGTGCGACCAACAGAGCAAGTCGAGATGTCGCCAGCGCTCCAGCCTGCTTCGCCTCTATCTACAGACTGCCGTGCGACCAACAGAGCAAGTCGAGATGTCGCCAGCTCTCCAGCCTGCTTCGCCTCTATCTACAGACTGCCGTGCGACCAACAGAGCAAGTCGAGATGTCGCCAGCGCTCCAGCCTGCTTCGCCTCTATCTACAGACTGCCATGCGACAAACAGAGCAAGTCGAGATGTCGCTCCAGACTGCTTCACCTCTATCAACAGACTGCCGTGCGACCAACAGAGCAAGTCGAGATGTCGCCAGCTCTCCAGCCTGCTTCTCCTCTATCTACAGACTGCCGTGCGACCAACAGAGCAAGTCGAGATGTCGCCAGCGCTCCAGCCTGCTTCGCCTCTATCTACAGACTGCCGTGCGACCAACAGAGCAAGTCGAGATGTCGCCAGCCTGCTTCACCTCTATCTACAGACTGCCGTGCGACCAACAGAGCAAGTCGAGATGTCGCCAGCGCTCCAGCCTGCTTCACCTCTATCTACAGACTGCCGTGCGACCAACAGAGCAAGTCGAGATGTCGCCAGCGCTCCAGCCTGCTTCGCCTCTATCTACAGACTGCCATGCGACAAACAGAGCAAGTCGAGATGTCGCCAGCTCTCCAGCCTGCTTCGCCTCTATCTACAGACTGCCGTGCGACCAACAGAGCAAGTCGAGATGACGCCAACTCTCCAGCCTGCTTCGCCTCTATCTACAGACTGCCGTGCGACCAACAGAGCAAGTCGAGATGTCGCCAGCTCTCCAGCCTGCTTCTCCTCTATCTACAGACTGCCGTGCGACCAACAGAGCAAGTCGAGATGTCGCCAGCCTGCTTCACCTCTATCTACAGACTGCCGTGCGACCAACAGAGCAAGTCGAGATGTCGCCAGCGCTCCAGCCTGCTTCACCTCTATCTACAGACTGCCAGCCAGACCTGCAGCCATCGGTGCCCAAGCCAGCACCTCAAACGACACTCCAGCTAGTGTCGCTCTTGGACCAGCCATCACCGGACTCAACTCCGATGCTGGTCTTGTACTTGCAGATCTGCTCGGGCGTGGACTTGACACCACCAGATTCAGTGCCAGATCCTGGATCCACAGGCCTCGACCGGATCTGGGCCTACTGGAAATGACCAGTAGGAGAACAGTAGTGTCCAGAACACATGTTTATTGCCACACTCATGACAGGCACACGCAGCAAACAGGAAGTGAACCTGATAGTGTATAGTGGTAGTGTATAGTGGTAGTGTATAGTGGTAGTGTATAGTGGTAGTGTATAGTGGTAGTGTATAGTGGTAGTGTACAGTGGTAGTGTATAGTGGTAGTGTATAGTGGTAGTGTATAGTGGTAGTGTATAGTGGTAGTGTATAGTGGTAGTGTATAGTGATAGTGTATAGTGGTAGTGTATAGTGGTAGTGTATAGTGGTAGTGTATAGTGGTAGTGTATAGTGGTAGTGTATAGTGGTAGTGTACAGTGGTAGTGTAATGGAACAGAAGAAACAGGTAATATACTGTATATTACCACAGAGTATCAGCAGTGTTGGCTATACACTAGTACTATAGTGATATATACAAAGCAGCAATGGTATAGCAATGGGCTAGCAGACAGTAGTAATAGATATAGTAGCATTGACGGTGCTAATAGTATTGACTGGTAATAAGCATACAGTGACACATAGGGATCACCCTGTACTCTAAACCGACATCTCTATCGGCAACCACCACACGGTGGCCATCTTTTTTCAGAGCCTTTATAATACCTTGTAATCTTCCATAGGTTTTTTGGGGGGGGAGAGTTTCACAGAATATGGAGATATCGACTCACCCTTGAAGAAGATGACGGCGTCTTCCTCACAGTCGGGAGCGGGACACACCACAGCAGCATCCAGGTGGTCAGGGATACCAGGGAACACCTCAGAGATGTCCTTGGGGAAGCCTGTCTCCAGTTGGTGTTTGTAGAAGCTGAAGACTTTGGTGTCCTGCACCAGAGCAACACAGGACAGAGGTCAGAGGTCAGCCACCTCAGTTAGTGAGCTAATAAATAAAAGTGGATTTAGGCCCTGGCTTCTTTAGTGAATAATATGAATAATATGAAATATATATCTAGTCAGAACAACTCATCCTCTACTCATCCTCTACTCAGAGAATCTAATCCTCTACTCAGAGCAACTCATCCTCTATATCCTCCTTTACTCATCCTCTACTCAGAGAAACTCATCCTCTACTCAGAGAAACTCATTCTCTACTCAGAGCAACTCACCCTCTACTCATCCTCTACTCAGAGCAACTCATCCTCTAATCATCCTCTACTCATCCTTTACTCATCCTCTACTCAGAGAAACTCATCCTCTACTCAGAGAAACTCATCCTGTACTCATCCTCTAGTCAGATAAACATATCCTCTACTCAGAGCAACTCATCCTCTAGCCATCCTCTACTCAGAACAACTCACCCTCTACTCATCCTCTAATCATCCTCTACTCAGACTAACGCATCCTCTTCTCAGAGAAACATATCATCTACTCAGAGAAACTCATCCTCTACTCATCCTCTACTCAGAGAAAGTCGTCCTCTACTGAGAGCGACAATATAACTTTTATGAGTCCTTGTTGGAGGGGAATTTGAAATGTTCATTATAACTTTCATGAACATGTATGAGTTCTTTAGAGGAACATTAGAACATGTATGTGTTCTTTAGAACAACATTAGAACATGTATGTGTTCTTTAGAACAACATTAGAACATGTATGAGTTCTTTAGAGCAACATTAGAACATGATGTGTTCTTTAGAACAACATTAGAACATGTATGAGTTCTTTAGAGCAACATTAGAACATGTATGAGTTCTTTAGAGCAACATTAGAACATGTATGAATTCTTTACAACAACATTAGAACATGTATGAGTTCTTTACAACAACATTAGAACATGTATGAGTTCTTTAGAACAACATTAGAACATGTATGTGTTCTTTAGAACAACATTAGAACATGTATGAGTTCTTTAGAACAACATTAGAACATGTATGAGTTCTTTAGAACAACATTAGAACATGTATGAGTTCTTTAGAACAACATTAGAACATGTATGAGTTCTTTAGAACAACATTAGAACATGTATGAGTTCTTTAGAACAACATTAGAACATGTATGAGTTCTTTAGAACAACATTAGAACATGTATGAGTTCTTTAGAACAACATTAGAACATGTATGAGTTCTTTAGAACAACATTAGAACATGTATGAGTTCTTTAGAACAACATTAGAACATGTATGAGTTCTTTAGAACAACATTAGAACATGTATGAGTTCTTTAGAACAACATTAGAACATGTATGAGTTCTTTAGAACAACATTAGAACATGTATGAGTTCTTCAGAACAACATTAGAACTTTTATGAGTTCTTTAGAACAACATTAGAACTTTTATGAGTTATTGTAGGAGGGATGCAGTATATATGGACTGTACCAAGTGTTTCTATGGTATGCAGTATATATGGACTGTACCAAGTGTTTCTAAGGGATGCAGTATATATGGACTGTACCAAGTGTTGTTAAGGTATGCAGTATATATGGACTGTACCAAGTGTTTCTCAGGGATGCAGTATATATGGACTGTACCAAGTGTTTCTAAGGGATGCAGTATATATGGACTGTACCAGGTGTTGTTAAGGTATGCAGTATATATGGACTGTACCAAGTGTTTCTCAGGGATGCAGTATATATGGACTGTACCAAGTGTTGTTAAGGTATGCAGTATATATGGACTGTACCAGGTGTTGTTAAGGTATGCAGTATATATGGACTGTACCAAGTGTTTCTCAGGGATGCAGTATATATGGACTGTACCAAGTGTTTCTAAGGGATGCAGTATATATGGACTGTACCAGGTGTTGTTAAGGTATGGACTGTACCAGGTGTTGGTAAGGTATGGACTGTACCAGGTGTTGGTAAGGTATGGACTGTACCAGGTGTTGGTAAGGTATGGACTGTACCAGGTGTTGTTAAGGTATGGCCTGTACCAGGTGTTGGTAAGGTATGGACTGTACCAGGTGTTGGTAAGGTATGGACTGTACCAGGTGTTGTTAAGGTATGGACTGTACCAGGTGTTGTTAAGGTATGGACTGTACCAGGTGGTGTTAAGGTATGGACTGTACCAGGTGGTGTTAAGGTATGGACTGTACCAGGTGTTGGTAAGGTATGGACTGTACCAGGTGTTGTTAAGGTATGGACTGTACCAGGTGTTGGTAAGGTATGGACTGTACCAGGTGTTGGTAAGGTATGGACTGTACCAGGTGTTGTTAAGGTATGGACTGTACCAGGTGGTGTTAAGGTATGGACTGTACCAGGTGGTGTTAAGGTATGGACTGTACCAGGTGTTGGTAAGGTATGGACTGTACCAGGTAGTGTTAAGGTATGGACTGGACCAGGTGTTGTTAAGGTATGGACTGTACCAGCATGAAGAAGATGTGGTCATGCTCAGTGGGTTTGTCTGGAAAGTGCATGAGGAAGGCAGCGTCCACGTGCCCCAGATGGTGATGGTCGTCCAGCTCAGCGAATGATTGGTTGGAGAGCTCAGCTTTACCATGGAAACCCTTGAACACATGGCCACCTGGTAGGGAACACATTAGGTCAGCCACCATGGGAACAGAGAAAAGGACATTCCACAGAGCCAAACCCTAGTTTCCTCAACTTGCTTACAAAACTGATTCAGTATGCATTAATAGCTAGACAATGTGGATTGGACACCCCTTGGAGTCTGGTTCCTCTGTAGGTTTCTTCCTATGTTCCTGCCTTCTAGGGAGTATCTCCTAGCCACTATGATTCTGCATTACTTCCTCTCTGGGGTTTTAGCCTGGGTATCTGTAAAGCACTTTGTGACAACTGAAAAAGGGCTTTATAAAATACATTTTATAAAGCCTACTGCTGAAGAGCACCTGTCCGATGACAGAAAGCACATGACTTGTGACCAGAGTATTTGAGCAGAGTTGAGCGGTTGGAAATCCTGCTCATCAATCATGGAGAGGTGCTTGAATCCAGTTCTCCATGTCCTTTCCGCAACAACAACAAAACAACGCTGCTACAAATTCACTCCATTCATTAGAAATGAATGACTACCTGCACTAACCAATTTGTTTTTTTTAAAAGTATTTAAAACAAACCATATGAATTTTAAAGAAAAGTATTATGAATTAACAGGAAAAGGTGATTGTAAGAAGCCAAAATAATTTCAAATAGGTTACAGGCCATATTGAACAGCATATAAACACTCTGAATTAGGTCAGGAGCCAGACAGGGTGCCCAAGAAGGAATGAAAATGAATTATTTTAGGCTATGTTATTTAAATTATTTCAAGGCTGTAGCCTACAAAGAAATACATTGTGAAGCATTTGCGAGTGTCGACACAATAGACTGGTAGGTGTACCACAATAGACTGGTAGGGCCACAATAGACTGGTAGGTGTACCACAATAGACTGGTAGGGCCACAATAGACTGGTAGGTGTACCACAATAGACTGGTAGGGCCACAATAGACTGGTAGGTGTACCACAATAGACTGGTAGGGCCACAATAGACTGGTAGGGCCACAATAGACTGGTAGGTGTACCACAATAGACTGGTAGGGCCACAATAGACTGGTAGGGCCACAATAGACTGGTAGGTGTACCACAATAGACTGGTAGGGCCACAATAGACTGGTAGGTGTACTACAATAGACTGGTAGGGCCACAATAGACTGGTAGGTGTACCACAATAGACTGGTAGGTGTACCACAATAGACTGGTAGGGCCACAATAGACTGGTAGGGCCACAATAGACTGGTAGGGCCACAATAGACTGGTAGGGCCACAATAGACTGGTAGGGACACAATAGACTGGTAGGTGTACCACAATAGACTGGTAGGTACACAATAGACTGGTAGGTACACAATAGACTGGTAGGTACACAATAGACTGGTAGGTGTGCCACAATAGACTGGTAGGTGTACCACAATAGACTGGTAGGTGTACCACAATAGACTGGTAGGGCCACAATAGACTGGCAGGTGTACCACAATAGACTGGTAGGGACACAATATACTGGTAGGGCCACAATAGACTGGTAGGTGTACCACAATAGACTGGTAGGGACACAATATACTGGTAGGGCCACAATAGACTGGTAGGTGTACCACAATAGACTGGTAGGTGTACCACAATAGACTGGTAGGGCCACAATAGACTGGTAGGTGTACCACAATAGACTGGTAGGGACACAATATACTGGTAGGGCCACAATAGACTGGTAGGTGTACCACAATAGACTGGTAGGTGTACCACAATAGACTGGTAGGTGTACCACAATAGACTGGTAGGTGTACCACAATAGACTGGTAGGTGTACCACAATAGACTGGTAGGGCCACAATAGACTGGTAGGTGTACCACAATAGACTGGTAGGGCCACAATAGACTGGTAGGTGTACCACAATAGACTGGTAGGGACAAAAAGCTCTCAGCATTTAAACAACATTTCGTTGTATTAAATCATTATAGTCTATAAATTGCGCATATAGGCTCTGACTTACTTAGACTGAAATACAAATTAAATGAAAAATGACTTATTAGTGCCTTTTGAATTCATTTTTATAAACAGGAGTCTGGCCAGTCTGGGGTTTCAGGCTCATGTGATGTTACCTGGAGAGCAGGTGGTCAGCGGGGAATCTCCTCTCCACACTTACAGAGCCACTGGGGATGATAAACATCATTTTGGACAGTCTTGCCAGGCTAGGCAGAGATGCAGTATTTTTTTTAATTTTTTTTTTATGTTTCTATAGGTACACTTAAACGTTTTTAGCCAAAAGAATCCAATCAAAACGGAAAGCTCCATGAACGTGGGAATATGCCAGGACTATATTGTGTCAAAATCATGTATGGCCTTTTGTATAGATACTAGATCAAAATAGAACAAAACGTTTAAAAGATCAGATTTTTTTGTTTATAAATACTTTGCTACAATGACACACTTACCTACTCACCTCATTCCTTTATTTTACCTCATTCCTTTATGTTTATTCCTTTACGTATCGTAAATACATCACTATACTTCTGGTATAAGTGTGATTTCAGCTTCGTCAATGATTCTTTAGGACCTTTCATGTAGCCAGCGTGTAACAACTGTCATATCCTGCGACTAAAATATCCCGCGCGTAACAATGACGTCAGGTCGGTAACCTAACAGTTTAGCATCGTACCAGCAGGTGGCAATCAAGCCTTTACACATAACAGTGGACATCTAGATCACCACACTCCCTCGTCTTTGTAAGGCTTCGAACACACCGACAGTGTCAATGTGTGTCAAAATAGGACGCAGCATCACCTGGATATGTGTGCAAAAAAAGGTTTTAACGTTCACCTCCCGCTACCAGTTCTGTCCAGCCGTCACACACATACAGTTTGACACATACGTTTCATAAATCCAATGTGTTTTATTTATTTATTTTACCTTTATTTAAATAGGCAAGTCAGTTAAGAACAAATTCTTATTTTCAATGACGGCCTAGAAACAGTGGGTTAACTGCCTGTTCAGGGGGAAGAACAACAGAGGGTTTGAACTTGCAACCTTCCGGTTACTAGTCCAATGCTCTAACCACTAGGCTACCCCGCCGCCGTGTATGCACCACACCCACCACCCCAACTGCCTCTGCAATGCAATGCTGCAAGGCAGACGTAGCGTTTCATTGGAAATTAACGTAATTAATATGCATACGTATATACTGTACTCTATATCATCTACTGCACCCTTATGTAATACATGTACCACTAGCCACTTTAACTATGCCACTTTGTTTACATACTCATCTCATATGTATATACTGTACTCGATACCATCTACTGTATGCTGCTCTGTACCATCACTCATTCATATATCCTTATGTACATATTCTTTATCCCCTTACACTGTGTATAAGGAAGTAGTTTTGGAATTGTTAGTTAGATTACTTGTTGGTTATTACTGCATTGTCGGAACTAGAAGTACAAGTATTTCACTACACTCGCATTAACATCTGCTAACCATGTGTATGTGACAAATACAATTTGATTTGATTTGATTTGATTTATATAGCTACTGACCCTGGAACTGTCCCTGTAAATAGCTACTGACCCTGGAACTTACCCAGGAACTGTCCCTGTATATAGCTACTGACCCTGGAACTTACCCAGGAACTGTCCCTGTATATAGCTACTGACCCAGGAACTGTCCCTGTATATAGCTACTGACCCAGGAACTGTACCTGTATATAGCTACTGACCCAGGAACTGTCCCTGTATATAACTACTGACCCAGGAACTGTCCCTGTATATAACTACTGACCCAGGAACTGTCCCTGTATATAGCTACTGAGTGTAAATCAGTGTAAATCACCTTGATTTAGCACCTGTGTATTTGTATGAGTTTCTTTATTAAAATAATGAGAGAATTCGTATGACAGTAGCTAAAGCAAGGGAGCTATGAGCAGCATACAAGTAGACCACAGATGCATGCTGGGACGGGGATGCCCTGAGCTCCTGTGGAGCGAAACCAGAGGGTCCGAGAAGGCAGAGGTTTGTGAATCTCGCTCAATGCTCAGCTTCTCCAGCTCCCCTCACATACTCTGTTGCTCAATGCTTAGCTTCTCCAGCTCCCCTCACATACTCTGTTGCTCAATGCTTAGCTTCTCCAGCTCCCCTCACATACTCTGTTGCTCAATGCTTAGCTTCTCCAACTCCCCTCACATACTCTGTTGCTCAATGCTCAGCTTCTCCAGCTCCCCTCACATACTCTGTCGCTCAATGCTCAGCTTCTCCAGCTCCGCTCACACACTCTGCTCGTGACCAACGGCTAAATGAGTGACAGTTGGTTCTAGCAGGACGAGGAGTCGTCTCTGTCCATGACTCACCCTTGAAGAAGTAAGGGATTCCTTCCTCAGTCACAGCAACAGCATCCATCTCAATCCCCTGGCAGCGGTCGAGCAAAACACCCGCGTGATCTCCATGGTCGTGTTCCTCATGTCCCTCGCCTTCTGAGAAAGCCATAGGATTAAATCAAATATTACTGTTTCATCCCACACACAGTCACCGGAGTAGATTTAGGGTGATTTTATTAAGACAAGCCCAAATGGAATTTTTTTCCAATAAAGTAAATTAGCTAGTAAAAATACCATTTTGTTTGAAGTATGTGCTAGTTCTCAAAGTGCCTTTGACCATTAATCTGCCTGGTCACTAGGCAGGGGGGAACAGGGGGGTGATGGAGGGTGGGGGGGGGGACTTGGCAAACACCCCTTAAGTAGACCGAAACGGTGAAACATTTGTTCCCTTTTTTGCATCCCTTCCTCTACAATCTCTGCTTGTTACTAAAGTTCAATCAGAAAGGCTGGTCTGAATGGATTGTCATTTCATTCGTCTAGTAACTCTGTAAATCACATCGCTTCCTGTCTCACTCGTTTAGCATAGCAGGTGGTAATATGGTCGTGTTTATAACGATATCTCGTCACAATAACAGGTGTTTATATAGTAGTGTTTTTAATGATACCACATCAGCATAGTTAGCCAACCAGGCCAAAGACCCCACAGAGACAACAATACTCCTTAAGAATGGAATGGTCTACCGTGTCATCAGCATAGTTAGCCAACCAGGCCAAAGACCCCACAGAGACAACAATACTCCTTAAGAATGGAATGGTCTACCGTGTCATCAGCATAGTTAGCCAACCAGACCAAAGACCCCACAGAGACAACAATACTCCTTAAGAATGGAATGGTCTACCGTGTCATCAGCATAGTTAGCCAACCAGGCCAAAGACCCCACAGAGACAACAATACTCCTTAAGAATGGAATGGTCTACCGTGTCAAAAGCTTTGGACAAGTCAACAACAACAACATAGCTTAGAAGGTGACATCATTTAGGACACTTAGTAATCTAAGGACACTGGTTAGGTCTCTGTCCAAGGACACTTAGTAATCTATGGACACTGGTTAGGTCTCTATCTAAGGACACTGGTTAGGTCCCTGTCTAAGGACACTTAGTAATCTCAGGACACTGGTTAGGTCTCTGTCCAAGGACACTTAGTAATCTCAGGACACTGGTTAGGTCCCTGTCTAAGGACACTTAGTAATCTAAGGACACTGGTTAGGTCCCTGTCTAAGGACACTGGTTAGGTCTCTGTCTAAGGACACTGGTTAGGTCTCTATCTAAGGACACTTAGTAATCTCAGGACACTGGTTAGGTCCCTGTCTAAGGACACTGGTTAGGTCTCTATCTAAGGACACTTAGTAATCTCAGGACACTGGTTAGGTCCCTGTCTAAGGACACTTAGTAATCTCAGGACACTGGTTAGGTCCCTGTCTAAGGACACTTAGTAATCTAAGGACACTGGTTAGGTCCCTGTCTAAGGACACTGGTTAGGTCTCTGTCTAAGGACACTGGTTAGGTCTCTATCTAAGGACACTTAGTAATCTAAGGACACTGGTTAGCTCCCTGTCTAAGGACACTTAGTAATCTAAGGACACTGGTTAGGTCTCTGTCTAAGGACACTTAGTAATCTATGGACACTGGTTAGGTCCCTGTCTAAGGACACTTAGTAATCTCAGGACACTGGTTAGGTCCCTGTCTAAGGACACTGGTTAGGTCTCTGTCCAAGGACACTTAGTAATCTAAGGACACTGGTTAGGTCCCTGTCTAAGGACACTTAGTAATCTAAGGACACTGGTTAGGTCCCTGTCTAAGGACACTGGTTAGGTCTCTGCCCAAGGACACTTAGTAATCTAAGGACACTGGTTAGGTCCCTGTCTAAGGACACTGGTTAGGTCTCTGTCTAAGGACACTTAGTAATCTAAGGACACTGGTTAGGTCCCTGTCTAAGGACACTGGTTAGGTCTCTGTCTAAGGACACTTAGTAATCTCAGGACACTGGTTAGGTCCCTGGGTTTTACAACATCATGTGACATGCCTGGTACTTTCTTTAAAGCTTTTTTTTCAGTTTTCTTTTCATGTCACATGGTCCAGCACCATCCTCAGACAATCACTTTCATTTTTGGTGTAAATCTAATTTCTGGATAAGGTTTAAAATACAGAATGAAATCTTATGTCACATGATAGCGAAAAACACAGGGCCCCTCATACCCTCTCCTGACACTCACCTCCCCTTGATGTCCAGCATGGTGGTGGGCATGGCTGAGAGCCAGCACCAGGCACAGACACAGTGTCTGGGAGAGCAGATTCATGGTGTCCTTCAGGTCCAGGAGTAAGTTCTGGGTAAAGGTGCCTGGTCTGCGGCTGGACGGGTCTTTTATCTCTGAGCCAGGGCTGTGGGCTGTCTGTCTGTCACCTTGGTCACAAAGAATGGATGAGTCAGGTGGGTAGTGCAAAGGAGGTGGGGTGTGTGTGTGTGTGTGTGTGTGTGTGTGTGTGTGTGTGTGTGTGTGTGTGTGTGTGTGTGTGTGGTGTGTGAGTGTGTGTGTACGTGTGTGTACATGTGTGTGTGTGTGTGTGGTGTGTGGTGTGTGGTGTGTGTACGTGTGTGTATGTGTGTGTACGTATGTGTATGTGTGTGTGTGTATGTGTGTACGTGTGTGTGTGTGTGTGTGGGTACGTGTGTGTGTGTGTGTGTGTGTGTGTGTGTGTGTGTGTGTGTGTGTGTGTGTGTGTGTGTGTGTGTGTGTGTGTGTGTGTGTGTGTGTGTGTGTGTGTGTGTGTGTGTGTGTATGTGTGTGTATGTGTGTGTGTGTGTGTGTGTGTGTGTGTGTGTGTGTGTGTGTGTGTGTACGTGCAGTCCAGAGCACAGCCGGGGGCAGACCTGGCGTCACCTGCCGTCCCACAAAGACGCCCACACGTTCGCAAACAGAGAGAGATTCTGTGTGTGTGTGTCTGCCATTGGTCAAGGTGAATCCATCCCTTCAATCAGATACTAGAATCAATAGAGGTAGATGTCCAGCCTTATGTCCAGTGTTATGTAAGTCATTGCAGACACTGTATCCATATACAAACATTGTGTTTTTGATCGGGGATGACTCCAGAGCATGCTTGGGGTCAGGATTACAATCAGGACTTTTCTACCCTCCGCAAGGTAAATATGTAGAGACTAAAATAAATAAAACCGATGACCATTGTACTTCAGAACCCTTTATATCAATGTTTTTGATAGGGTGAATGTTCTACAGGCCTACTGGGATCATGTGTATTTGAGGCTTGTATTTTCAAGGGAGATCGTTCCTTTTCTGTCCGCAGACATTTTAAACATTATGAATTAGAATTAGCATAAAAGACATATGGTTTTGTAGTTCATTTACAGTTGTAGTTACAGTTTTTCTCACGTGCTTTGGTGCATTTTTCACATCATCCCTAACATGTGCAAAATAATAAGTGCATTTCTCAGAACTATTTGTACAAGCTGCAATATAGAATAGATATGTTCCTAAAGCTAGTCAGTCACTAAAAATCCTTAGTACATCTCTCAGAAGTAAATATTCATGCCAATGATCATGTCAGTGTCATCAGAATGATAAGTCATTGAGTCCTTGTTCACGAACAAGGTCGTCAAAATGTTTAGGCATGTTGTCAATGTAACTGTGTACTTTGACAGTATTACCTGATGTAAACTTAGGCTACACTTTGGATGACAGTTACTGTATTGAAAATGCACAAGGCTGCACTTCTATGGCATATATCAATTTTAACAGTGCTATTTACTTATTACTGTATGTGGGTTATTGATTGAAAGAGACTGGACCAACCCAAGAGGCACAAAGGAAAAAAAAAAAATTAGAAAGAAACACAGGAAACCACCCCTAAGGCACAACTTTGCCCGCAGCACTGTTGTGCTGTCTCTACACATCCAGACGTTCCTGTCTGTCGGCCCACATATTCTCATCCACATCACACCGGATATTCTCCCTTCCAATGCAACGTGGAAAGAATATTTTGGAATGCCTTCTCCATCCTCTGCAGGCGTCTACTGTGATGTCCTCACATGCTGCATCCATTGCAGCCAGCAGGGTCATCTGTGTGTGTGGCTGACGATCGTACACCTTCCACCTCCATGCTGAAAATAACTCCTCAATTTGCTTAAGGAATGGTGAATAAGGTGGGAGGAATTTTATGAGCATCCTCGGGTCGGTCACAAACCATTGCCTTATGTTTGATCGATGGAAACTCACATTATCACAAATGACCACATACTTTGGCAAATCCTCTCTAAACAGACCCCTCTCATCATCAGGGATGAGAGCCCTGTAGAGAGTCTCTAAAAAGTTGAGTAGATGCTGGGTGTTGTATGGCCCTATAAGGGGGATATGGGTTAGGACACCATGCTCCGAAATAGCAGCACACATGGTGATATTTCCTCCCCGTTGGCCTGGCAAATCCACAGTAGCTCTGTGACCGATGATATTCCGACCCCGTCTTCTGCATGTGGGAGGGTTAACTTGATTCCAACTCCATTATACGCTATATCCAAGAACACACAGTTGAATTTGTTTTGGTAAGGAAGAGTGACATAACATGTACATATATTGCATGTTCCTTCCACCTTCCACCAGGCTATGAGGGGTGGCCAGTCCTCTTCTGGCTGTGCCGGGTGGAGATTATAAACCTAGAGAGGAACCAGGCTATGAGGGGTGGCCAGTCCTCTTCTGGCTGTGCCAGGTGTAGCCTATGTCCTCTTCTGCCTCTTCCTCTGTTTTGCCTTCCACCATGCATCCTTGCTCCTCTTCTTCCTCCTCTTGGCTGTTGACCCTGTTCATTTCCTGGTCCATCCATTATTGGAAAATTGCAACTCTGTGTTTTTGGTCTGTCTATATATGCTTGCCAATTGATTCTTCATGAGATGCACCTTTGAGAAATTTAGACAACTGGTTGATTGTTGGTTGAACTAACACTTTACATTCCTTCATGAGTGAGGGTCAATTTCACCTGCACGATTCATCAATTCACGTTTTTGTACAAAAGGTCTAATAGAAATGTGTAAAACTATGCTTGACAGTTTATGACAAATAGTTCAACAATTTTGCATGTAATGGCTTATGCAAGGAACTAATGCCTAGATGTTTTGAGGGGTAAGACTATTCAACAGAGAACCATCTACTACATTTTGATCAACATGACATGAGCAATTGATAATGTGGAAAAAAGCTGACACTTGTACATTATCAATTGTAATTTGCTCTAAAGGAATAAGAAATTGCTTTAATGATGTGCACAAGTGACTAGATGATTTGGAATTTGTACAAGTAGTTTCAAGAATTGCACTTTTGATCTAAGAAATGCACCAAAGCGACTGAGAAAAACTGTAATTTAATTTACAGTTGCTTACCACATCTAATCAAATTATGTAGATATGTATAAATAACTAAAGTAAATAGCCAGATGGGATCAAACATGCGTGATTGCATGGGGGAAAAACACCAATATCAATGACTCACAAGACAAGACAAAATGAATAAACTCTAAAGACAAAAGTTTTATGTTGACGTTTTGGATCTGGTGTCTATGTTTGCAGCACTCCTACACATTGTCAAATAGAGTCACTGAGTTCTGGGCAGAATCAATGAGTTCTGGACAGAGTCACTGGGTTCTGTACAGAGTCACTGGGTTCTGGACAGAGTCAATGAGTTCTGGACAGAGTCACTGAGTTCTGGACAGAGTCACTGAGTTCTGGACAGAGTCACTGGGTTCTGGACAGAGTCACTGACTTCTGGACAGAAACACTGGGTTCTGGACAGAGTCACTGGGTTCTGGACAGGGCTACTGGGTTCTGGACAGAGTCACTGGGTTCTGGACAGAGTCACTGGGTTCTGGACAGGGCTACTGGGTTCTGGACAGAGTCACTGGGTTCTGGACAGAGTCACTGAGTTCTGGACAGAGTCACTGGGTCAATTATGAGGGTACTGTATCTTGTCACAATCACAAACCATCTAGATTATTCCAATTGACAGAGGTCAGGGGTCAAGCTAAAGCCTCAGTACTGCTCAATCTGTTGTTCTGCCCCCTTGCAAGGCAGTTGACCTACTGTTCCCTGCTGTCTATTACGGCATACCCCCCCGCACCTCTCTGATTCAGAGGGGTTGGGTTAAATGCAGAAGACACATTTCAGTTGAATACATTCAGTTGTCCAACTGACTCGGTATCCCTCGTTCCCCTTTAAGAGGTATAATTATTAATACTGCATGCATTTTGGTATTTGGATAGTACTCTTTCCCACACATACACACCTCTTTAATTTTGGTGGGTTGGTTAATTTCACCCCGGAATGTGGTCAATTTCACCCCAGAATGTGGTGAATTTCACCCCGGAATGTGGTCAATTTCACCCCGGAATGTGGTGAATTTCACCCCGGAATGTGGTCAATTTCACCCCTGAAGGAAGGTGGTCAATTTCACCCCGGAAGGAAGGTGGTCAATTTCACCCCGGAAGGAAGGTGGTCAATTTCACCCCAGAAGGTGGTCAATTTCACCCCAGAAGGTGGTCAATTTCACCCCAGAAGGTGGTCAATTTCACCCCGGAAGGTGGTCAATTTCACCCCGGAAGGTGGTCAATTTCACCCCGGAAGGTGGTCAATTTCACCCCGGAAGACAGCATTGTTAGGATACATAGTGAACTTCTATTTAACACATAATATTATATTTCATGCAATATGTCTGTCGACAGCATACATTTTGTCCACTGCACTGAATTGTACAGAATATAAATGTGTCTTTGATCTACAAAGTAGTGGAGTCTCTGCTTTACTGATCCTCTCTGGGTGTTTAACGTATCGGAATTAAGAATGTATTTTGTCATTCTTTCCCGGGAAACATATTTCCAAACATTCTAAGAGAACACTGTATCAGTAATAGAATTCCTTTTGAAGGGAACGACAGAATGTTGACCCCCTATAAATCGCGTCTAAGTCCAGTCAAACACAAAACACTCGTTTTCTCTTTTTCTCCTGCCTGGGGAATGAAAGGTGCCCTGTCGGCTCGCCTGGGGAATGAAAGGTGCCCTGGGGAATGAAAGGTGCCCTGTCGGCTCGCCTGGGGAATGAGAGGTGCCCTGTCGGCTCGCCTGGGGAATGAGAGGTGCCCTGGGGAATGAAAGGTGCCCTGTCGGCTCGCCTGGGGAATGACAGGTGTCCTGGGGAATGAAAGGTGCCCTGTCAGTCTGCCTGGGGAATGAAAGGTGCCCTGTCGGCCTGCCTGGGGAATGAAAGGTGCCCTGGGGAATGAAAGGTGCCCCGTCGGCCTGCCTGGGGAATGAAAGGTGCCCTGGGGAATGAAAGGTGCCCTGTCGGCTCGCCTGGGGAATGAGAGGTGTCCTGTCGGCTCGCCTGGGGAATGAGAGGTGCCCTGTCGGCTCGCCTGGGGAATGAGAGGTGCCCTGTCGGCTCGCCTGGGGAATGAAAGGTGCCCTGTAGTGGAGGGATATGTATCATAGTAGTGTAGTGGAGGGATACGTATCATAGTGGTGTAGTGGAGGGATACGTATCATAGTAGTGTAGTGGAGGGATACGTATCATAGTAGTGTAGTGGAGGGATACGTATCATAGTAGTGTAGTGGAGGGATACGTATCATAGTAGTGTAGTGGAGGGATACGTATCATAGTAGTGTAGTGGAGGATACGGATAGTGGGAGTGGAGGGATACGTATCATAGTAGTGTAGTGGAGGGATACGTATCATAGTAGTGTAGTGGAGGGATACGTACCATAGTAGTGTAGTGGAGGGTGTATCATAGTAGTGTAGTGGAGGGATACGTATCATAGTAGTGTAGTGGAGGGATACATAGTAGTGGTGGGGGTATCATAGTAGTGTAGTGGAGGGATACGTATCATAGTAGTGTAGTGGAGGGTAGTGTAGTGGAGGGATACGTATCATAGTAGTGTAGTGGAGGGATACGTATCATAGTAGTGTAGTGGAGTGATACGTACCATAGTAGTGTAGTAGTGTAGTGGAGGGATACGTATCATAGTAGTGTAATGGAGGGATACGTATCATAGTAGTGTAGTGGAGGGATACGTATCATAGTAGTGTAGTGGAGGGATACGTATCATAGTAGTGTAATGGAGGGATACGTATCATAGTAGTGTAGTGGAGGGATACGTATCATAGTAGTGTAGTGGAGGGATACGTATCATAGTAGTGTAGTGGAGGGATACGTATCATAGTAGTGTAGTGGAGGGATACGTATCATAGTAGTGTAGTGGAGGGATACGTATCATAGTAGTGTAGTGGAGGGATACGTATCATAGTGGTGTAGTAGAGGGATACGTATCATAGTAGTGTAGTAGTGTAGTGGAGGGATACGTATCATAGTAGTGTAGTGGAGGGATACGTATCATAGTAGTGTAGTGGAGGGATACGTATCATAGTAGTGTAGTGGAGGGATACGTATCATAGTGGTGTAGTGGAGGGATACGTATCATAGTAGTGTAGTGGAGGGATACGTATCATAGTGGTGTAGTAGAGGGATACGTATCATAGTAGTGTAGTAGTGTAGTGGAGGGATACCTATCATAGTAGTGTAGTGGAGGGATGCGTATCATAGTAGTGTAGTGGAGGGATACGTATCATAGTAGTGTAGTGGAGGGATACGTACCATAGTAGTGTAGTGGAGGGATACGTATCATAGTAGTGTAGTGGAGGGATACGTATCATAGTAGTGTAGTGGAGGGATACGTATCATAGTAGTGTAGTGGAGGGATACGTATCATAGTAGTGTAGTGGAGGGATACGTACCATAGTAGTGTAGTGGAGGGATACGTATCATAGTAGTGTAGTGGAGGGATACGTATCATAGTAGTGTAGTGGAGGGATACGTATCATAGTAGTGTAGTGGAGGATACGTATCATAGTGGTGTAATGGAGGATACGTATCATAGTAGTGTAGTGGAGGGATACGTATCATAGTAGTGTAGTGGAGGGATACGTATCATAGTAGTGTAGTGGAGGGATACGTATCATAGTAGTGTAGTGGAGTGATACGTATCATAGTAGTGTAGTAGTGTAGTGGAGGGATACGTATCATAGTAGTGTAGTGGAGGGATACGTATCATAGTAGTGTAGTGGAGGGATACGTATCATAGTAGTGTAGTGGAGGGATACGTATCATAGTAGTGTAGTGGAGGGATACGTATCATAGTAGTGTAGTAGTGTAGTGGAGGGATACGTATCATAGTAGTGTAGTAGTGTAGTGGAGGGATACGTATCATAGTAGTGTAATGGAGGGATACGTATCATAGTAGTGTAGTGGAGGGATACGTATCATAGTAGTGTAGTGGAGGGATACGTATCATAGTAGTGTAGTGGAGGGATACGTATCATAGTAGTGTAGTGGAGGGATACGTATCATAGTAGTGTAGTGGAGGGATACGTATCATAGTAGTGTAGTGGAGGGATATATCATAGTAGTGTAGTGGAGGGATACGTATCATAGTAGTGTAGTGGAGGGATACGTATCATAGTATATGGATTTACCATCATAGTAGTGTAGTGGAGGGATATTTACCATAGTAGTGTAAGTGGAGGGATATATATCATAGTAGTGTAGTGGAGGGACTGTAACAATAGTGTAGTGGAGGGATATATTTACCATTGTTACAGTGTTAATATGTATATATTTACCATTGTTGCAGTGTAAATATATTGTAAATATATATATATATTAAGACTGTAACAATATGTATATATTTACCATTGTTACAGTGTTACTATGTATATATTTACCATTGTTACAGTGTTACTATGTATATATTTACCATTACTACTGTGTTAATATGTATATTTTTATTTTATTTTTTTATTTCACCTTTATTTAACCAGGTAGGCTAGTTGAGAACAGGTTCTCATTTGCAACTGCGACCTGGCCAAGATAAAGCATAGCAGTGTGAGCAGACAACACAGAGTTACACATGGAATAAACAATTAACAAGTCAATAACACAGTAGAGAAAAAAAAGGGGAGTCTATATACAATGTGTGCAAAAGGCATGAGGAGGTAGGCGAATAATTACAATATTGCAGATTAACACTGGAGTGATAAATGATCAGATGATCATGTACAGGTAGAGATATTTGTGTGCAAAAGAGCAGAAAAGTAAATAAATAAAAACTGTGGGGATGAGGTAGGTGAAAATGGGTGGGCTATTTACCAATAGATTATGTACAGCTGCAGCGATCGGTTAGCTGCTCGGATAGCTGATGTTTGAAGTTGGTGAGGGAGATAAAAGTCTCCAACTTCAGCGATTTTTGCAATTCGTTCCAGTCACAGGCAGCAGAGTACTGGAACGAAAGGCGGCCGAATGAGGTGTGTTGGCTTTGGGGATGCTCAATGAGATACACCTGCTGGAGCGCGTGCTACGGATGGGTGTTGCCATCGTGACCAGTGAGCTGAGATAAGGCGGAGCTTTGCCTAGCATGGCCTTGTAGATGACCTAGAGCCAGTGGGTCTGGCGACGAATATGTAGCGAGGGCCAGCCGACTAGAGCATACAAGTCGCAGTGGTGGGTAGTATAAGGTGCTTTAGTGACAAAACGGATGGCACTGTGATAAACTGCATCCAGTTTGCTGAGAAGAGTGTTGGAAGCCATTTTGTAGATGACATCGCCGAAGTCGAGGATCGGTAGGATAGTCAGTTTTACTACGGTAAGCTTGGCAGCGTGAGTGAAGGAGGCTTTGTTGCGGAATAGAAAGCCGACTCTTGATTTGATTTTCGATTGGAGATGTTTGATATGGGTCTGGAAGGAGAGTTTGCAGTCTAGCCAGACACCTAGGTACTTATAGGTGTCCACATATTCAAGGTCGGAACCATCCAGTGTGGTGATGCTAGTCGGGCAGGCGGGTGCAGGCAGCGATCGGTTGAAAAGCATGCATTTGGTTTTACTAGCGTTTAAGAGCAGTTGGAGGCCACGGAAGGAGTGTTGTATGGCATTGAAGCTCGATTGGAGGTTAGATAGCACAGTGTCCAATGACGGGCCGAAAGTGTATAGAATGGTGTCGTCTGCGTAGAGGTGGATCAGGGAATCGCCCGCAGCAAGAGCAACATCATTGATATACACAGAGAAAAGAGTCGGCCCGAGAATTGAACCCTGTGGCACCCCCATAGAGACTGCCAGAGGACCGGACAACATGCCCTCCGATTTGACACGCTGAACTCTGTCTGCAAAGTAATTGGTGAACCAGGCAAGGCAGTCATCCGAAAAGCCGAGGCTACTGAGTCTGCCGATAAGAATATGGTGATTGACAGAGTCGAAAGCCTTGGCAAGGTCGATGAAGACGGCTGCACAGTACTGTCTTTTATCGATGGCGGTTATGATGTCGTTTAGTACCTTGAGTGTGGCTGAGGTGCACCCGTGACCGGCTCGGAAACCAGATTGCATAGCGGAGAAGGTACGGTGGGATTCGAGATGGTCAGTGACCTGTTTGTTGACTTGGCTTTCGAAGACCTTAGATAGGCAGGGCAGAATGGATATAGGTCTGTAACAGTTTGGGTCCAGGGTGTCTCCCCCTTTGAAGAGGGGATGACTCGGCAGCTTTCCAATCCTTGGGGATCTCAGACGATATGAAAGAGAGGTTGAACAGGCTGGTAATAGGGGTTGCGACAATGGCGGCGGATAGTTTCAGAAATAGAGGGTCCAGATTGTCAAGCCCAGCTGATTTATACGGGTCCAGGTTTTGCAGCTCTTTCAGAACATCTGCTATCTGGATTTGGGTAAAGGAGAACCTGGAGAGGCTTGGGCGAGGAGCTGCGGGGGGCCGGAGCTGTTGGCCGAGGTAGGAGTAGCCAGGCGGAAGGCATGGCCAGCCGTTGAGAAATGCTTGTTGAAGTTTTCGATAATCATGGATTTGTCGGTGGTGACCGTGTTCCCTAGCCTCAGTGCAGTGGGCAGCTGGGAGGAGGTGCTCTTGTTCTCCATGGACTTCACAGTGTCCCAGAACTTTTTGGAGTTGGAGCTACAGGATGCAAACTTCTGCCTGAAGAAGCTGGCCTTACCTTTCCTGACTGACTGCATGTATTGGTTCCTGACTTCCCTGAACAGTTGCATATCGCGGGGACTGTTCGATGCTATTGCAGTCCGCCACAGGATGTTTTTGTGCTGTTCGAGGGCAGTCAGGTCTGCAGTGAACCAAGGGCTGTATCTGTTCTTAGTTCTGCATTTTTTGAACGGAGCATGCTTATCTAATATGGTGAGGAAGTTACTCTTAAAGAATGACCAGGCATCCTCAACTGACGGGATGAGGTCAATGTCCTTCCAGGATACCCGGGCCAGGTCGATTAGAAAGGCCTGCTCACAGAAGTGTTTTAGGGAGCGCTTGACAGTGATGAGGGGTGGTCGTTTGACTGCGGCACCGTAGCGGATACAGGCAATGAGGCAGTGGTCGCTGAGATCCTGGTTGAAGACAGCGGAGGTGTATTTGGAGGGCCAGTTGGTCAGGATGACGTCTATGAGGGTGCCCTTGCTTACAGAGTTAGGGTTGTACCTGGTGGGTTCCTTGATGATTTGTGTGAGATTGAGGGCATCTAGCTTAGATTGTAGGACAGCCGGGGTGTTAAGCATATCCCAGTTTAGGTCACCTAACAGAACAAACTCAGAAGCTAGATGGGGGGCAATCAATTCACAAATGGTGTCCAGGGCACAGCTGGGAGCTGAGGGGGGTCGGTAGCAGGCGGCAACAGTGAGAGACTTATTTCTGGTTGAGAGTAATTTTCAGAATTAGTAGCCCTTACTGTTTGGGTATGGACCTGGAAAGTATGACATTACTTTGCAGGCTATCTCTGCAGTAGACTGCGACTCCTCCCCCTTTGGCAGTTCTATCTTGACGGAAGATGTTATAGTTGGGTATGGAAATCTCTGAATTTTTGGTGGCCTTCCTGAGCCAGGATTCAGACACGGCAAGGACATCAGGGTTAGCAGAGTGTGCTAAAGCAGTGAGTAAAACAAACTTAGGGAGGAGGCTTCTAATGTTGACATGCATGAAACCAAGGCTTTTTCGATCACAGAAGTCAACAAATGAGGGTGCCTGGGGACATGCAGGGCCCGGGTTTACCTCCACATCACCCGCGGAACAGAGAAGGAGTAGTATGAGGGTGTGACTAAGGGCTATCAAAACTGGTCGCCTAGAGCGTTGGGGACAGAGAATAAGAGGAGCAGGTTTCTGGGCATGGTAGAATATATTCAGGGCATAATGCACAGACAGGGGTATGGTGGGGTGCGGGTACGGCGGAGGTAAGCCCAGGCACTGGGTGATGATGAGAGAGGTTTTATCTCTGGACATGCTGGTTGTAATGGGTGAGGTCACCGCATATGTGGGAGGTGGGACAAAGGAGGTATCAGGGGTGTGAGGAATAGGACTAGAGGCTCCATTGTGAACTAAAACAATGATAACTAACCTGAGCAATAGTATACAAGGCATATTGACATTTGAGAGAGACATACAGCGATGCATACAGTGAACACAGGTGTTGAATTGGGAAAGCTAGCTAAAACAGTGGGTGAGACAACAGCTAATCAGCTAGCATAACAACAGCAGGTGAGATGGCATTGACTAGGCAACTCAGCCGACAGATAAAACAAACAAGCAGAATGGAGTAACGTGATTAATGGACAGTCCAGCGTGCATCAGCTATGTAGCCAAGTGATCAGAGTCCAGGGGGTAGCGGTGGATAGGGCAGGGGGGCTGGGCTGGCGAGTGTTATCCAGGTTAAGAAAACTAACAATGACTAAATAGCTTGTAGCTAGCTAGCTGGTTAGCTTCTGGAGGTTCTTGAGTGTGTTCTAAAAATAAAGATAATAGCGATTCCGTATCACATTGGGTGAGGCAAGTTTCCGGAAGGTATAAACAAATTTTAAAAATAATCGGGAAGAGATACATATAGAGTACATATGGGCCACTGCGTTTTTGGGACGCGGCGGGACGGTTAGCAGGCCTGTGCTAACAAGCTAACAGATTAGCAGGCCGGGGTAAACAAGGTAGTAGTTAGCGGACCTGGGCTAAGCAAGCTAGCAGTTAGCGTGCCGAACTAGCAAGCAAGGAGATAGCGAGGGCTAGAGAGTTAGCCTTTGGAGGACGTCGCGATGGGGTGAGTCTGGTTATTCCTCTTCATGCGGTGATATCGATAGACCGGTCGTAGTCAAGGTATTGTAGCCCAGGAGTATGCTAGGAGCTCTGGCCGGGCTAGCTTCAAGCTACGTGGGTGGAAACGCTAGCCAGGAGTAATCAACCAGGGTTGCTGTTTAGCTCGATAGCTAGTTGCGAGGATCCAGCTGAAGAATGTTCCGTTTGTGGTGGGAATCCGGGGGTAAAAAAAATTAATTAGGTCCGTTATGCTCTGGTTAGCGTCGCGTTGTTCGAACTGGCGAGAGCTTTCCGAGCTAAAGGTTAGTTGATGACCGCTAGCATAGCTGGTAGTTAGCTGGCTAGCTTCAGTTGAGAGGGTCCGGTTCCGAAGTAAATATAACTACTTTAGGAAAGTAGCTACATTGGCGGGTTGCAGAAGAGTATTTGGAAGCTTAGGTTTAGCAAAATGTTTTTAAGGATATGCGAAGAAAAAAAAAAATCTAAAAAATATCTAAAACGAAAAAGAGACGATATTTACAGAGAGACGATACGACAGGACAACTACTGCTACGCCATCTTGGAACAATGTTTACCATTGTTACAGTGTAAATATGTATATATTTACCATTACTACAGTGTTAATATGTATATATTTACCAACACTACAGTGTTAATATGTATATATTTACCAACACTACAGTGTTAATATGTATATATTTACCAACACTACAGTGTTAATATGTATATATTTACCAACACTACAGTGTTAATATGTATATATTTACCATTGTTACAGTGTTAATATGTATATATTTACCAACACTACAGTGTTAATATGTATATATTTACCAACACTACAGTGTTAATATGTATATATTTACCATTGTTACAGTGTTAATATGTATATATTTACCAACACTACAGTGTTAATATGTATATATTTACCAACACTACAGTGTTAATATGTATATATTTACCAACACTACAGTGTTAATATGTATATATTTACCATTGTTACAGTGTTAATATGTATATATTTACCATTGTTACAGTGTAAATATGTATATATTTACCAACACTACAGTGTTAATATGTATATATTTACCATTGTTACAGTGTTAATATGTATATATTTACCATTGTTACAGTGTTAATATGTATATATTTACCAACACTACAGTGTTAATATGTATATATTTACCAACACTACAGTGTTAATATGTATATATTTACCAACACTACAGTGTTAATATGTATATATTTACCAACACTACAGTGTTAATATGTATATATTTACCAACACTACAGTGTTAATATGTATATATTTACCAACACTACAGTGTTAATATGTATATATTTACCAACACTACAGTGTTAATATGTATATATTTACCATTGTTACAGTGTTAATATGTATATATTTACCAACACTACAGTGTTAATATGTATATATTTACCAACACTACAGTGTTAATATGTATATATTTACCATTGTTACAGTGTTAATATGTATATATTTACCAACACTACAGTGTTAATATGTATATATTTACCAACACTACAGTGTTAATATGTATATATTTACCAACACTACAGTGTTAATATGTATATATTTACCATTACTACAGTGTTAATATGTATATATTTACCATTGTTACAGTGTTTATATGTATATATTTACCATTGTTGCAGTGTAAATATGTATATATTTACCATTGTTACAGTGTTAATATGTATATATTTACCATTGTTGCAGTGTAAATATGTATATATTTACCATTGTTACAGTGTTAATATGTATATATTTACCATTACTACAGTGTTAATATGTATATATTTACCATTACTACTGTGTTAATATGTATATATTTACCATTACTACAGTGTTAATATGTATATATTTACCATTGTTACAGTGTTTATATGTATATATATTTACCATTGTTACAGTGTTAATATGTATATATTTACCATTACTACAGTATTAATATGTATATATTTACCATTACTACAGTGTTAATATGTATATATTTACCAACACTACAGTGTTAATATGTATATATTTACCATTGTTACAGTGTTTATATGTATATATATTTACCATTTTACCATTGTATATAGTTACAGTGTTAGTGTTTATATGTATATATATTTACCATTGTTACAGTGTACCCCTTGGTCTTAGTATTTTGTGTTTTCTTTATTTATTTGGTCAGGCCAGGGTGTGACATGGGTTATTTTGTGGTGTGGTTTTGTATTGGGGTTTTAGTAGGTATTGGGATGGTGGTTGAGTAGGGTTGTCTAGCATAGTCTATGGCTGCCTGAGGCGGTTCTCAATCAGAGTCAGGTGATTATCGTTGTCTCTGATTGGGAACCATATTTAGGTAGCCTGTGTTTCACTGTGTGTTTGTGGGTGATTGTTCCTGTCTCTGTGTTTGTTGTCACAAGATAGGCTGTATAGGTTTTCGCGTTACGTTTGTGGTTTTGTATTTTGTTCGTTTTGTTCTTCTTTATTAAAGAACATGAGTAACCACCACGCTGCATTTTGGTCCGCTCCTCTTTCAACAGACGAACGCCGTTACAGAATCACCCACCACACCAGGACCAAGCAGCGTGGTGACAGGCAGCGACAGCAGAAGCAACAAAGAGAGGAATGGATATGGGAGGATGAATTGTTCGTAGAAGGACCCTGGGATCAGCCTATATATATATATTAAGACTGTAACAATATGTATATATTTACCATTACTACTGTGTTACTATGTATATATTTACCATTGTTACTGTGTTAATATGTATATATTTACCATTGTTACTGTGTTAATATGTATATATTTACCATTGTTACAGTGTTAATATGTATATATTTACCATTGTTACAGTGTAAATATGTATATATTTACCATTACTACAGTGTTAATATGTATATATTTACCATTGTTACAGTGTTAATATGTATATATTTACCATTGTTACAGTGTTAATATGTATATATTTACCATTACTACAGTGTTAATATGTATATATTTACCATTGTTACAGTGTTAATATATTGTAAATATATATATATATTAAGACTGTAACAATATGTATATATTTACCATTGTTACAGTGTTTATATGTATATATTTACCATTACTACAGTGTTAATATGTATATATTTACCATTGTTACAGTGTTAATATGTATATATTTACCATTGTTACAGTGTTAATATGTATATATTTACCATTACTACAGTGTTAATATGTATATATTTACCATTGTTACAGTGTTAATATGTATATATTTACCATTGTTACAGTGTAAATATGTATATATTTACCATTGTTACAGTGTTAATATGTATATATTTACCATTGTTACAGTGTTAATATGTATATATTTACCATTACTACAGTGTTAATATGTATATATTTACCATTACTACAGTGTTAATATGTATATATTTACCATTGTTACAGTGTTAATATGTATATATTTACCAACACTACAGTGTTAATATGTATATATTTACCATTGTTACAGTGTTACTATGTATATATTTACCATTACTACAGTGTTAATATGTATATATTTACCATTGTTACAGTGTTAATATATTGTAAATATATATATATATTAAGACTGTAACAATATGTATATATTTACCATTGTTACAGTGTTAATATGTATATATTTACCAACACTACAGTGTTAATATGTATATATTTACCATTGTTACAGTGTTAATATGTATATATTTACCATTACTACAGTGTTAATATGTATATATTTACCATTGTTACAGTGTTACTATGTATATATTTACCATTGTTACAGTGTTAATATGTATATATTTACCATTGTTACAGTGTTAATATGTATATATTTACCATTACTACAGTGTTTATATGTATATATTTACCATTGTTACAGTGTTTATATGTATATATTTTATTTCTTTTTAATTCTGTTATTTTTAATTACTTGTATTGTTTTTATTTCTCTCTGCATTTGTTGGAATTTGGACTTTCAGATTTTTACTGTACCCTGTTATTACATCACCAACTCTGTACATGTGACTGTTAAACTTGTAATCTAATCTAGACACAACAGGTGGATTCAGGACCATGGTCAGCGCATCGGCCGGATACCAGCTCGGCACTGGACTGGAATATGCGCAAACAAGTATTCAGGCTTACCTTTCTTGTGTGTTTCACGTTTTACAGTACAAGGCGTAGACACCTAGGCTCGGTGTTGAAGAACGAGACTGTTTCTTCATAGTCCAAAGAGTCACTGAGGTTCCTTTTAAAGGACAACAGGGTGAAATTGTTGAGACGGTGTAGTCAACATGCAACACCTGATGGATGTTTTCGATACGGCCTGCAGTGGAGAAGAGTCTATCAACACAACGTGAAGACATAGGAAGGGTGATGATGGACGTTAGCAGTCTGTTGATGTTAGGAACAGTGTCAGGGCTACAGATGTCCCAAAACTTCCATAAGGGACGGGAATTCCTGATTGGTGCTTCCAATCTTTACCTCCCTCTGTATCAAATTAGCCTTCCATAGTGGCATCTGGGAAATGTGTTTTCTTTGTTTGTTGAGAAAACACAAACAGCAAATGATTCTTATCCAGAGAAACTTAAGGTTAAGTGCCTTGCTCAAGGGCACATCGGCAGATTTTCTCCCTAGTCAACTGGGGGATTCAAACCTGCAACCTTTTGATTAGGTGGGCCAGTGTTCAATCTGGCAGGGCCTCTGCCCAGTTTGGCCCTGCCATAGCTTCCGCTTTGCCAACACCTCATTACACACAATCTACACTCAATCTCTCTCTGGTGTGAAAATGTATTGGTCGTGAGTTACGGGTTTTATGGGCTACTTCTAAAGTGCATCGTGTCCTTCATGGTGTTTTAAAAAAATTAAAAAACGTATTCATTATTTCACTGTGACCTGCTGCTGCTGACTATCAGGCGGTGAGGCCAGCGATAGGCTGTTGCTGTGTGACTGAGTGAGTGAGTAGGGAGCAGGAGGGCTGGAGGGGTATGTGTGTATTGAGAGAGAGCTGCAGGAGGGCCGGAGGGGTATGTGTGTGTTGAGAGAGAGCTGCAGGAGGGCCAGAGTGGTGTGTGTGTGTTGAGAGAGAGCTGCAGGAGGGCTGGAGGGGTATGTGTGTATTGAGAGAGAGCTGCTGGAGGGGTATGTGTGTGTTGAGAGAGAGCTGCAGGAGGGCCGGAGGGGTATGTGTGTGTTGAGAGAGAGCTGCAGGAGGGCTGGAGGGGTATGTGTGTATTGAGAGAGAGCTGCAGGAGGGCCAGAGTGGTGTGTGTGTGTTGAGAGAGAGCTGCAGGAGGGCAGGAGGGGTATGTGTGTATTGAGAGAGAGCTGCAGGAGGGCTGGAGGGGTGTGTGTGTGTTGAGAGAGAGCTGCAGGAGGGCTGGAGGGGTATGTGTGTATTGAGAGAGAGCTGCAGGAGGGCTGGAGGGGTATGTGTGTGTTGAGAGAGAGCTGCAGGAGGGCCGGAGGGGTATGTGTGTGTTGAGAGAGAGCTGCAGGAGGGCTGGAGGGGTATGTGTGTGTTGAGAGAGAGCCGCAGGAGGGCCGGAGGGGTATGTGTGTGTTGAGAGAGAGCCGCAGGAGGGCCGGAGAGGTATGTGTGTGTTGAGAGAGAGCTGCAGGAGGGCCGGAGGGGTATGTGTGTGTTGAGAGAGAGCCGCAGGAGGGCCGGAGGGGTATGTGTGTGTTGAGAGAGAGCTGCAGGAGGGCCGGAGGGGTATGTGTGTATTGAGAGAGAGCTGCAGGAGGGCCGGAGCAGTATGTGTGTGTTGAGAGAGAGCTGCAGGAGGGCCGGAGGGGTATGTGTGTGTTGAGAGAGAGCTGCAGGAGGGCCGGAGGGGTATGTGTGTGTTGAGAGAGAGCTGCAGGAGGGCCGGAGGGGTATGTGTGTGTTGAGAGAGAGCTGCAGAATGCAGCTAGCGGCTGAGTTTATTACAGCCAACACAGGAAGGGAGAGAAACTCATTCAACAGTTTCAGAGAGAGAGATAGAGGATCCAACAATATGCTTTCTTTCTGGGTGTACTATACAGCCAGGGCGTCCTGTAGTCCCAGTGATATGTCTGGGACCGTTGAAACAGACTCTGGGACAGTTCTGGGATGACATAAAACTCTGGGACATTTCTGGGATGACATATCAGACTCTGGGACAGTTCTGGGATGACATATCTGACTCTGGGACAGTTCTGGGATGACATATCAGACTCTGGGACAGTTATGGGATGACATAACAGACTCTGGGACAGTTCTGGGATGACATATCTGACTCTGGGACAGTACTGGGATGACATATCTGACTCTGGGACAGTTCTGGGATGACATATCTGACTCTGGGACAGTTATGGGATGACATAACAGATTCTGGGACAGTTCTGGGATGACATATCAGACTCTGGGACAGTTATGGGATGACATATCACTCTAAGGCAGTTCTGGGATGACATATCACTCTGGGACAGTTCTGGGATGACATATCAGACTGGGACAGTTCTGGGATGACATATCAGACTCTGGGACAGTTCTGGGATGACATATCAGACTCTGGGACAGTTCTGGGATGACATATCACTCTGGCACAGTTCTGGGATGACATATCAGACTCTGGGACAGTTCTGGGATGACATATCACTCTAAGGCAGTTCTGGGATGACATATCACTCTGGGACAGTTCTGGGATGACATATCAGACTGGGACAGTTCTGGGATGACACAACACTCTGGGACAGTTCTGGGATGACATATCAGACTCTGGGACAGTTCTGGGATGACATATCAGACTCTGGGACAGTTCTGGGATTACATATCTGACTCTGGGACAGTTATGGGATGACATAACAGACTCTGGGACAGTTCTGGGATGACATATCAGACTCTGGGACAGTTCTGGGATGACATATCACTCTGGGACAGTTCTGGGATGACATATCAGACTCTGGGACAGTTCTGGGATGACATATCACTCTAAGGCAGTTCTGGGATGACATATCACTCTGGGACAGTTCTGGGATGACATATCAGACTGGGACAGTTCTGGGATGACATATCAGACTCTGGGACAGTTCTAGGATGACGTATAACACTCTGGGACAGTTCTGGGATGACCGATCAAACTCTGGGACAGTTCTGGGACGACATATCAGAACCTGGGACAGTTCTGGGATGACATAACAGTCTGGGACAGTTCTGGGATGACCGATCAGACTCTGGGACAGTTCTGGGATGACATAACAGTCTAGGACAGTTCTGGGATGACATATCAGACTCTGGGACAGTTCTGGGACAACATAACAGTCTGGGACAGTTCTGGGATGACCGATCAGACTCTGGGACAGTTCTGGGATGACATATCAGACTCTGGGACAGTTCTGGGATGACATAACACTCTGGGACAGTTCTGGGATATCATATCAGACTCTGGGACAGTTATGGGATGACATATCAGACTCTGGGACAGTTCTGACATGACATAACACTCTGGGACAGTTCTGGGATGACATAACACTCTGGGACAGTTCTAGGATGACATAACACTCAGGGACAGTTCTGGGATGACATATAACACTCTGGGACAGTTCTGGGATGACATATCAGAATCTGGGACACTTCTGGCATGACATAACAGACTCTGGGACAGTTCTGGGATGACATATCAGACTCTGGGACAGTTCTGGGATAACATTTCACTCTGGGACAGTTCTGGGATGACATATCAGACTCTGGGACAGTTATTGGATGACATATCACTCTAGGACAGTTGTTGGATGACATATCAGTCTGGGACAGTTATGGGATGACATATCAGACTCTGGGACAGTTCTGGGATGACATATCAGACTGGGACAGTTCTGGGATGACATATCAGAATCTGGGACAGTTCTGGGATGACATAACAGTCTGGGACAGTTCTGGGATGACCGATCAGACTCTGGGACAGTTCTGGGATGACATAACAGTCTGGGACAGTTCTGGGATGACCGATCAGACTCTAGGACAGTTCTGGGATGACATAACAGTCTGGGACAGTTCTGGGATGACATATCAGACTCTGGGACAGTTCTGGGATGACATAACAGTCTGGGACAGTTCTGGGATGACAGATCAGACTCTGGGACAGTTCTGGGATGACATATCAGACTCTGGGACAGTTCTGGGATGACATAACACTCTGGGACAGTTCTGGGATGTCGTATCAGACTCTGGGACAGTTCTGGGATGACATATCAGACTCTGGGACAGTTCTGGGATGACATATCAGACTCTGGGACAGTTCTAGGATGACATAACACTCAGGGACAGTTCTGGGATGATATAACACTCTGTGACAGTTCTGGGATGACATATCAGAATCGGGGACAGTTCTGGGATGACATAACAGACTCTGGGACAGTTATGGAATGACATATCAGACTCTGGGACAGTTCTAGGATGACATAACACTCAGGGACAGTTCTGGGATGACATAACACTCTGGGACAGTTCTGGGATGACATATCACTCTGGGACAGTTCTGGGATGACATATCAGAATCTGGGACAGTTCTGGCATGACATAACAGACTCTGGGACAGTTATGGGATGACATAACAGTCTGGGACAGTTCTGGGATGACGTAACACTCTGGGACAGTTCTGGGATGACATATCACTCTGGGACAGTTCTGGGATGACATAACAGTCTGGGACAGTTCTGGGATGACATATAACACTCTGGGACAGATCTGGGATGAACGATCAGACTCTGGGACAGTTCTGGGATGATATATCACTCTGGGACAGTTATGGGATGACATATCAGACTCTGGGACAGTTCTGGGATGACATATTCAAAATGAATACAACTAGCCCTACTGCAACAGATCATAACTTTTAGCTTAAATTGTTAACAAACTATTATTTCCTCACATTTTAAACTCAGCAATGTGCACATGGTAGGAAAGTCAATGTGCAAATGTTCTCAAATTAAATTAGCTGGAAAACACTTTTAAAAAGCGCAAGTCACATGAAAGAGGTTTCATGTGATGAAACAGAGGAGGATGTAGAGATGCAATCAGCAACCCTTCTGGGTGGCAGGGTAGCCTAGTGGTTAGAGTGTAGAGGCGGCAGGGTAGCCTAGTGGTTTGAGTGTAGAGGCGGCAGGGTAGCCTAGTGGTTAGAGTGTAGAGGCGGCAGGGTAGCCTAGTGGTTAGAGTGTAGAGGCGGCAGGGTAGCCTAGTGGTTAGAGTGTTGGACTAGTAACCAGAAGGTTGCAAATTCAAACCCCCGAGCTGACAAGGTACAAATCTGTCGTTCTGCCCCTGAACAGGCAGTTAACCCACTGTTCCTTGTCATTGAAAATAAGAATTTGTTCTTAACTGACTTGCCTGGTTAAATAAAGGTAAATTAAAAATCACGGGTTATTGTGACGGTGGGTAACAGGACCTTGATCTGAAACAACTGTGAATATCTACAGAATCAAGACTTTAGACCTTAATGTGAATTATCTTACATTATAACTGTCAGACATGACGGCCGTTTAGCTTACAAAAAAAAAAAAAGGGCTTTAAAGTTTTGGCTACATTTTCTGGTGCGTCCTTCATGTCAGCATCGGTGTGGACATGAGAGGCTGTAGCCAATAAGCATTTCACTTAGGCTACACTTTTAGACTTAGGCTAATTATGTATGTATATTTATGCAAAATATATTTAAATATTATTCCAATGTTGACCTTTTTATTTGAATGTCTGACAGCCTCATTTATCTATTTCAGGATACTCTGATTAGCCTTTTAAATCACTGTGAAAGACCTAGAATCCTAGAGTAGACACATGTTGGCAAGTATTTTAATTTCGGACAATTTATCTTCAGTTTGGGAGGATTTAAATTGCACTTCGGGATGATTCATGTACTTCGGGGTGATTCAGGTACTTCGGGGTGATTCAGGTACTTCGGGATGATTCAGGTACTTCGGAGTGATTCAGGTACTTCGGGGTGATTCAGGTACTTCGGAGTGATTCAGGTACTTCGGGGTGATTCAGGTACTTCAGGGTGATTCAGGTACTTCAGGGTAATTCAGATACTTCAGGGTGATTCAGGTACTTCAGGGTAATTCAGGTACAGGTGATGATTTTGTTTTGGTCTGGAGCCTTATATGTAGCAAGCTAGCATTGGCCAGAAAGTTTTAAGTCAGATCAAATCAAATCAAATTGTATCTGTCACATGCTCTGGAATGCTTAATGATAAATACTTAACCTGCATCATGTCAAGAGAGAGAGAGAGAGAGAGACCGGCACAGAGGTGAGGAACTGATTAACTCCATTACTGACTATTAAAACTCTCTTGATGTACTGGACTCATGGAGGAGGATTCATGATGGAGGGATGGATGACTCAGGCATCTGGCTGTCTGCACATACTAACCTCTCACACATCTGGCTGTCTGCACATACTAACCTCTCACACATCTGGCTGTCTGCACATACTAACCTCTCACACATCTGGCTGTCTGCACATACTAACCTCTCACACATGAATTTACATTTTTTTATGAAATAAAAGAAGCATAAAAGAAAATTTTTTTATTTATATACTCCAGTTGAAAATATGATTATTTGTAAAGCAATATGACTTACATTAACACCCTGTCTGAAAAACCATACCTTTTAACCATTCACTATCAATCACTTATATAAAACTCAGCAAAAAAAGAAACGTCCTCTCACTGTCACCTGCGTTCATTTTCAGCAAACTTAACATATTTGTAAGAACATAACAAGATTCAACAACTGAGACATAAACTGAACAAGTTCCACAGACATGCTGACTAACAGAAATGGAATAATGTGTCCCTGAACAAAGGAGGAGGGGGGGGGGTCAAAATCAAAAGTAACAGTCAGTATCTGGTGTGGCCACCAGCTGCATTAACTACTGCAGTGCATCTCCTCCTCGTGGACTGCACCAGATTTAACCAGTTCTAAACTGTTTTTCTGATCAATTTGATGTTATTTCAATGGACAACATTTTTTTGCTTTTCTTTCAAAAACAAAAACATTTCTAAGTGACCAAAAACGTTTTAACTGTAGTGTGTATACATATACAAAAGTATGTGGACACCCCTTCAAATTGGTAGATTTGTCTACTTCAGCCACACCCGTTGCTGGCAGATATATACATTTGAGCACACAGCCATGCAATCTCCATAGACAAACAATGGCAGTAGAATGGCCTTACTGAAGAGTTCAGTGACTTTCAACCTTTCCAACAAGTCAGTTTGTCAAATTTCTGTTAGAGCTGACCCGATCAAATGTAAGTGCTGTTATTGTGAAGTGGATACTTCTCGGAGCAACAACGGCTCAGCTGCTAAGTCATCTGTCATCAGTTGCAACACTCACTACTGAGTTCCAAACTGCCTCTGGAATCAACATCAGCACAATAACTGTTTGTCAGGAGCTTCATGAAATGGGTTTCCATGACCGTAGCAGCCGCACACAAGCCTGAGATCACCATGCGCAGGCCTCCCGAGTGGTGCAGCAGTCTAAGACACTGGTTGTCCAGCGTTGTCCGAGTTAGAGGAGGGTTTGGCCGACCGGGATGTCCTTGGTCTGTAGAGCATAAGTCACTCCTTGTTGCGGGCCGGGCACATGCACGATGACTTCGTTTGCTAGTTGAACGGTGTTTCCTCAAACACATTTGTGCTGCTAGCTTCTGGGTTATGCAAGCATTGTGTCAAGAAGCAGTGAGGCTTGGCAGGGTCGTGTTTTCAGAGGACGCAAGGCTCTCGAACTTTGTCTCTCCTGAGTCTGTACGAGAGTTGTTTGTCTTCCAAATGGACGATGACCCCAAGCATACTTCCAAAGTTCTGGCAAAATGCCTTGAAAACAAGGTCAAAGTATTGGAGTGGCCATCACAAAGCCCTGACCTCAATCCTATAGAAAACTTGTGGGAAGAACTGAAAAAGCGTGTGTGAGCAAGGAGGCCTACAAACCTGACTCAGTTACACCAGCTCTGTCAGGAGGAATGGGCCAAAATTCACCCAACTTATTGTGGGACGCTTGTGGAAGGCTACCTGAAATTTTTGACCCAAGTTAAACAATTTAAAGGCAATAGGCCAAATACTAATTGAGTGCATGTAAACTTCTGACCCACTGGGAATGTGATGAAAGAAATAAAAGCTGAAATAAATAATTCTCTCTACTATTATTCTGACATTTCACATTCTTAAAATAAAGTGGTGATCCTAACTGACCTAAAACAGGGATTTTTTTTACTTGGATGAAATGTCAGGATTTGTGAAAAACTGAGTTTAAATATATTTGGCTAAGGTGTATGTAAACTTCCGACTTCAACTGTACATACAGGGGGTACCGGTACCGAGTCAGTGTGCGAGGGTGCAGGTTAGAGGTAATTTGTATATGTAGGTAGGGGTGAAGTGACTGTGCACAGATAATACACAGCGAGTAGCAGCAGCGTACAAAACAAATGGGGAGGAGGTGGTTACTGTAACAGCCATTTGATTGGTCATTTGATTAATCTCTTGTCTATTTTTAGGTATTTTCATAAAACTGCAATGTTTGGTTTTAAGGGCTTGTATGTTAGCATTTCACTGTAAGGTCTACTACACCTGTTGTATTCAGCATTTCACTGTAAGGTCTACTACACCTGTTGTATACAGCATTTCACTGTAAGGTCTAGGTACACCTGTTGTATTCTGCATATCACTGTGAGATCTACCTACACCTGTTGTATTCAGCATTTCACTGTGAGGTCTACTACACCTGTTGTATTCAGCATTTCACTGTAAGGTCTACTACACCTGTTGTATTCAGCATTTCACTGTGAGGTCTACTACACCTGTTGTATTCAGCATTTCACTGTAAGGTCTACTACACCTGTTGTATTCAGCATTTCACTGTAAGGTCTACTATACCTGTTGTATTCAGCATTTCACTGTAAGGTCTACTTACACCTGTTGTATTCAGCATTTCACTGTAAGGTCTACTTACACCTGTTGTATTCAGCATTTCACTGTAAGGTCTACTTACACCTGTTGTATTCAGCATTTCTCTGTAAGGTCTACTACACCTGTTGTATTCAGCATTTCACTGTAAGGTCTACTACACCTGTTGTATTCAGCATTTCACTGTAAGGTCTACTACACCTGTTGTATTCAGCATTTCACTGTAAGGTCTACTACACCTGTTGTATTCAGCATTTCACTGTAAGGTCTACCTACACCTGTTGTATTCAGCATTTCACTGTAAGGTCTACTACACCTGTTGTATTCAGCATTTCACCGTAAGGTCTACTACACCTGTTGTATTCAGCATTTCACTGTAAGGTCTACTACACCTGTTGTATTCAGCATTTCACCGTAAGGTCTACTACACCTGTTGTATTCAGCATTTCACTGTAAGGTCTACTACACCTGTTGTATTCAGCATTTCACTGTAAGGTCTACCTACACCTGTTGTATTCAGCATTTCACTGTAAGGTCTACTACACCTGTTGTATTCAGCATTTCACTGTAAGGTCTACCTACACCTGTTGTATTCAGCATTTCACTGTAAGGTCTACTACACCTGTTGTATTCAGCATTTCACTGTAAGGTCTACCTACACCTGTTGTATTCGGCATTTCACTGTAAGGTCTACTACACCTGTTGTATTCAGCATTTCACTGTAAGGTCTACCTACACCTGTTGTATTCAGCATTTCACTGTAAGGTCTACTACACCTGTTGTATTCAGCATTTCACTGTGAGGTCTACTACACCTGTTGTATTCGGAGCATGTGACAATTTGTGTTTTTGTTTTATATAGTTCTTATCCCAGAGCCATATAAGTCTTTGGGGTTCTCTTTCTAGTATAGTGAGAGGGGACACAGATATGTATAGTATGAAACACTAAAGGTTATTGGAACTGTATAATAGTGTAAGTTTATTGGGAGAGTGACTGTAATATTCATTGGGAAGACATGGACACAATAAAAGCAGAAGTATTATCTGTGAAATACTATTGGTTCATGTCAGACAGACAACAGCTGGACTTAACATTAGAAGAAGAAGGGATATGAGGTAGGATCATTCTTCCTGGTTGCAAATATGAATACTGACATTACATTCTCAATGAAAACGCTGAACACACTTTGGGACATTTGATCAGAAACGGTCTCGTCAGTCCTGACTTAACCCAATCGATGCCTCATTAAATCATCAGGATAAATCCTAACTTGAGATACACATGAATGACTCGAGTTTAAATACCAAACTCTCAGTGACCTTAAACTGTTACTGCAGTGGGTTAAATAAGGGGTCACACAGATTCTGGGTAGTCTTAAACAAATCTACTTTGAAACAAAAGTATCCACCTCACACACATGGTGATGGGCTTAAATACATTAAAGAAGACACATGTACCATGTCAGATAAAGAGCTGAAATGTATTCAACCTTGAGTTTGCATCCCAATATTACACTTTATATACACCACAGAAGACTGAATCACGTTATATACACCACAGAAGACTGAATCACTTTATATACACCACTATACACCACAGAAGACTGAATCACTTTATATACACCACAGAAGACTGAATCACGTTATATACACCACAGAAGACTGAATCACTTCATATACACCACAGAAGACTGAATCCCTTTATATACACCACAGAAGACTGAATCACGTTATATACACCACAGAAGACTGAATCAGAGCAAAATCGTTTGACTGTTAATTAAGTGTTCTGTTCTCTGGTTGGCTGTTCTCTTTATATACACCACAGAACACTGAATCACTTTATATACACCACAGAACACTGAATCACTTTATATACACCACAGAAGACTGAATCTCTTCATATACACCACAGAAGACTGAATCACTTCATATACACCACAGAAGACTGAATCCCTTTATATACACCACAGAACACTGAATCACTTTATATACACCACAGAACACTGAATCACTTTATATACACCACAGAACACTGAATCACTTTATATACACCACAGAACACTGAATCACTTTATATACACCACAGAACACTGAATCACTTTATATACACCACAGAAGACTGAATCACTTTATATACACCACAGAACACTGAATCAGAGCTAAATCGTTTGACATAGAAACACCAGATTTTCCAAATATTTTTTAAATTATTTTAATTATTTATATAATTATGGAGAAAAAAAAGAATAACATTCCACCCATGAGGCCACTAGGTAATTTGACTGCTGGAAAGGGCTACTGAATGAATAACATTCCACCCATGAGGCCACTAGGTAATTTGACTGCTGGAAAGGGCTACTGAAGGAATAACATTCCACCCGTGAGGCCACTAGGTCATTTGACTGCTGGAAAGGGCTACTGAATGAATAACGTTCCACCCATGAGGCCACTAGGTAATTTGCCTGCTGGAAAGGGCTACTGAAGGAATAACATTCCACCCGTGAGGCCACTAGGTAATTTGACTGCTGGAAAGGGCTACTGAATGAATAACGTTCCACCCATGAGGCCACTAGGTAATTTGACTGCTGGAAAGGGCTACTGAAGGAATAACATTCCACCCGTGAGGCCACTAGGTAACAGCATGGATCTGAAGTTAGAGGATTTGGGGCGTGCGTAGTCAGTAATGGGAATTGATGGGAAATGATGTAAAATATATCACTAGCCACTTTAAACAATGCTACCTAATATAATGTTTACATACGCTACATTATTCATCTCATATGTATACGTATATACTGTACTCTATATCATCTACTGTATCTTGCCTATGCTGCTCTGTACCATCACTCATTCATATATATTTCTGTACATATTCTTTATCCCCTTACACTGTGTATAAGACAGTAGTTTTGGAATTGTTAGTTAGATTACTTGTTGGTTATTACTGCATTGTCGGAACTAGAAGCACAAGCATTTCGCTACACTCGCATTAACATCTGCTAACCATGTGTATGTGACAAATACAATTTGATTTGATTTGATTTGACTAGCGTTCGCCCCATGGTGTCCACAGCCAAACATCTCCAGCGATATCTTGTGTGACTGACTAATGTTCACCCCACGGTGTCCACAGCCAAACATCTCCAGCGATATCTTGTGTGACTAACTTAACGTTCCTTAGTTTAGATTCGTGCTTCAACGATCTTAGTTGTTGAAGAGATCTACTGCTATTTATTTTCTTGCTGAGTCTTTAATAACAACCGTACAAAATGTCTGGTCAACTTTAAGATGTCAGCTGTGTTTAAAATCTCTGTTCAGCTGCCCCCCCTGGACTCACTGAAGTTGGGGCACTTCATGAAGAAGTCTTTTGGGGTACTTCCCCGTCACACTTCCGGACCAAGGGTGGAACTTGGTGAACTGGTGTCCATGGAAACAGTAGTAGTGATCCGACCAGCGAAGGGCCGAGGTGAAGTTGGGGAGGTGGGTCCACTGGCTAGCCTTTACCTTCTTAGTGTAGGTGTCAAAGTGGAGCACGTCATGCCCTGGGGAGGAAGCAGGGTTGGAGTCAATTCAGGTATCAATAATATATAATAGCATTATATATATACACGGTTTTATCCAAAGTCGTTTACAGTCATGTGTGCATAAATGTTTTACTTATGAGTGGTCCCAGAAATCAAAATTCCCTATGCTGACATTACAAGTGCCTTACCTACTGAGCTACAGAGGACAGGTATTTAAAAGTTTTTAATTGAAAATGCTACATTTGCGCATTGTTGATTTATAAGAGATTGATTACTGATTTGATAGAGATATGGGACATTTATTAGCTTACCCTTGAAGAATATGACAGAGTCTCAGCGACAATCTCCCTTGGGACACACCACAGCAGCATCCAGGTGGTCAGGGAAACCAGGGAACACCTCAGAGATGTCCTTGGGGAAGCCCTCCACCAGGACATGGCTAAGCTGGTGGTAGCTGAACACCTTGTTGTCCTAGAGTGGAGAGAGGAGAGGAATCTTTATGACCTATCAGAGGGCAAGGTTGCGCTACTACCATATTGTTTAGTACCTTGTTGTCTTAGAGTGGAGAGAGGAGGAGATGCAGGAGAGGAGGGTGGAGCTACTACCATATTGTTTAGTACCTTGTTGTCCTAGAGTGGAGAGAGGAGGAGATGCAGGAGAGGAGGGTGGAGCTACTACCATATTGTTTAGTACCTTGTTGTCCTAGAGTGGAGAGAGGAGGAGATGCAGGAGAGGAGGGTGGAGCTACTACCATATTGTTTAGTACCTTGTTGTCCTAGAGTCCTAGAGTGGAGAGAGGAGGAGATGCAGGAGAGGAGGGTGGAGCTACTACCATATTGTTTAGTACCTTGTTGTCCTAGAGTGGAGAGAGGAGGAGATGCAGGAGAGGAGGGTGGAGCTACTACCATATTGTTTAGTACCTTGTTGTCCTAGAGTGGAGAGAGGAGGAGATGCAGGAGAGGAGGGTGGAGCTACTACCATATTGTTTAGTACCTTGTTGTCCTAGAGTGGAGAGAGGAGGAGATGCAGGAGAGGAGGGTGGAGCTACTACCATATTGTTTAGTACCTTGTTGTCCTAGAGTGGAGAGAGGAGGAGATGCAGGAGAGGAGGGTGGAGCTACTACCATATTGTTTAGTACCTTGTTGTCCTAGAGTGGAGAGAGGAGGAGATGCAGGAGAGGAGGGTGGAGCTACTACCATATTGTTTAGTACCTTGTTGTCTTAGAGTGGAGAGAGGAGGAGATGCAGGAGAGGAGGGTGGAGCTACTACCATATTGTTTAGTACCTTGTTGTCCTAGAGTGGAGAGAGGAGGAGATGCAGGAGAGGAGGGTGGAGCTACTACCATATTGTTTAGTACCTTGTTGTCCTAGAGTGGAGAGAGGAGGAGATGCAGGAGAGGAGGGTGGAGCTACTACAATTTTGTTTAGACCAATCCAGTCTTTTTAATATCTGGGTATAGAGGGTGTTTCTGGACAGGACCAATGTCCAGGTTTGGGGAGGAACTGGATGTAATCCTTGTTACATGTCAAATCAAATCAAATTGTATTTGTCCATAGACGTGTTCAGAGAAGTTATAGCGGATGTAGCAAAATGTTTGTGAATGTATTTTAGGTTGGTTGAACAAAAGGACTTGAATTCCTGTTTGTTATCACAATCACACCATGAGTCGTTAATTATGACACATACACCCCATGTCACGGTCGTGTGTAGAGACGGACCAAGGCGCAGCATGATTGGAGTTCTTTATTTTAGAAAAACCAACGACCGTGCAGTACTGAGGTGCAGGTGAGAGGCTACATGCACTCACTCAAAACAGTATCCCACAAAGCAGGTGAGAACAGGGAACCCTTAAGTGGGAACAGGGAAGATAAGTGGGAACAGGGAACCCTTAAGTATTGATCAACTCAATCCCAAAACATAGAAACAAAATGACTAGAACACCCCCTATTGTTTCACGCTCTGCCCTAAACATCATGGAGAACCAAAGGCTCTCCATGGTCAGGAGGGTGACAACCCCACCCTTCTTCTTCTTTCCGGAGAGATGTTATCTGATTACAAACAAAAAATAAACTGTAAATGTAATCGGTTACGTTGCCAGCAAATATTACACAGATACTTTTGAAAAAACTAGATGATTACTTCTTGGATTACTTTTAAATTCAGAAAGGATGTTTGACAAAACAAATTACATTATTACATCTTTCTGTTTTTAATTCAGGTGCAAAAGGTGCGATCTGACCACCAATCAGAGACCACTACGATGACACACCAAACGATGTCCACCAATCAGAGACCACTACGATGACACACCAATCAGAGACCACTACGATGACACACCAAATGATGACCACCAATCAGAGACCACTACGATGACACACCAATCACAGACCACTACGATGACACACCAAACGATGACCACCAATCAGAGGCCACTACGATGACACACCAAATGATGACCACCAATCAGTGGAGACCACTACGATGACACAGGAAATGATGAACACCAATTGAGACCACTAGATGACACACCAATCACAGACCAGGATGACACACCAAATGATGACCACCAATCAGAGACCACTGCAGGACGACGACACACCAATTGATGACCTTGTTGTCCAATCAGAGAGGAGATGCAGGAGAGGATGACACACCAATTGAGACCACTACGATGACACATCAAACGATGACCACCAATCAGGAGGCCAGGGTGGATGACACACCAAATGATGACCACCTTGTTGTCCAATCAGAGACCACTACGATGACACACCAAATGATGAACACCAGTCAGAGACCACTACGATGACACACCAATCACAGACCACTACGACGACACACCAAATGAGACACACCAATCAGAGACCAGGGTGGAGCACACCAAATGTTTAGTACCACCAATCAGAGACCAGGACGATGACACACCAAATGATGACCACCAATCAGAGATCACTACCACGACACACCAAATGTTTAGACACACCAATCTTCCTAGAGTGGAGAGAGGAGAGATGCATATTGTTTATACCGAGAGGAAACTATGCAGTTTTTGTTTTACCTTGTTGTCTTACATTAGTACCCCAGGTCATCTTAGTTTTCATTACATAGAGTGGAGAAGAACTACTGAATATAAGATCAGCGTCAACTCACCATCAGTACGACCAAGAATATGTTTTCAGGAGGCGACTCGGATCCTGTGTTCTGCCTTACAAACAGGACAACGGAATGGATCGATGCAGCGACCCAAGAAATGACTCCGAAAAAGAGGGAAACGAGGTCTTCTGGTCAGACTCCGGACAAGGGCACATCGCGCACCACTCCCCAGCATTCTTCTTGCCAATATCCAGTCTCTTGACAACAAGGTTGATGAAATCCGAGCAAGGGTAGCATTCCAGAGGGACATCAGAGACTGCAACGTTCTCTGCTTCACGGAAACATGGCTTACTGGGAAGACGCTATCCGATGCGGTGCAGCCAACGGGTTTCTCCACGCATCGCGCCGATTGAAACGAACATCTTTCTGGTAAGAAGAGTGGAGAGAGGCGAATGCCTCATTACAGGGACATGGTGTGATGAAGGAAACATACAGGAACTCAAATCCTTCTGTTCACCTGATTTAGAATTCCTCACAATCAAATGTGGACCGCATTATCTTCCAAGAGAATTCTCTTCGATTATAATCACAGCCGTATATATCCCCCAAGCAGACACATCGATGGCTCTGAACAAACTTTATTTAACTCTTTGCAAACTGGAAACCATTTATCCGGAGGCTGCATTCATTGTAGCTGGGGATTTTAACAAAGCTAATCTGAAAACAAGACTCCCTAAATTTTATCAGCATATCGATTACGCAACCAGGGGTGGTAAAACCTTGGATCATTGTTACTCTAACTTCGTTTGTACGCATATAAGGCCCTGCCTCGCCCCCTTTCGGAAAAGCTGACAAACGACTCCATTTTGTTGATCCCTGCCTACAGGCAGAAACTTAAACAAGAGGCTCCCACGCTGAGGTCTGTACAACGCTGGTCAGACCAAGCTGACTCCACACTCCAAGACTGCTTCCATCACGTGGACTGGGACATGTTTAGTATTGTCAGATAAAAATATTGAGGAATACGCTGATTCGGTGTGGAGTTCATTAGAACGTGCGTTGAAGATGTGTTCCTAGACGATAAAAACATTCCCTAACCAGAAACCGTGGATTGATGGCAGCATCAGAGACCACGTGAAACTGAGACGCAACCACTGTTTTTAATCAGGGCAAGGTGTCTGGCAACATGACCGAATACAAACAGTGCAGCTATTCCCTCCACAAGGCTATTAAACAAGCAAAGCGTCAGTACAGAGACAAAGTAGAATCTCAATTCAACGGCTCAGACACAAAGGCATGTGGCAGGGTCTACAGTCAATCACGGACTACAAGAAGAAACCCAGCCCAGTCACGGACCAGGATGTCTTGCTCCCAGGCAGACTAAATAACTTTTTGCCCGCTTTGAGGACAATACAGTGCCACTGACACGGCCTGCAACGAAAACATCGGTCTCTCCTTCACTGCAGCCGAGGTGAGTAAGACATTTAAACGTGTTAACCCAATGCAAGGCTGCAGGCCCAGACGGCATCCCAAGGCGTCCTCAGAGCATGCATTGACCAGCTTCGGTGTGTTTACGGACATATTCAATCAATCCCTATACCAGTCTGCTGTTCCCACATGCTTCAAGAGGGCCACCATTGTTCCTGTTCCCAAGAAAGCTAAGGTAACTGAGCTAAACGACTACCGCCCCGTAGCACTCACTTCCGTCATCATGAAGTGCTTTGAGAGACTAGTCAAGGACCATATCACCTCCACCCTACCTGACACCCTAGACCCAACCAATTTGCTTACCGCCCAAATAGGTCCACAGACGATGCAATCTCAACCACACTGCACCCCTAACCCACCTGGACAAGAGGAATACCTATGTGAGAATGCTGTTCATCGACAACAGCTCGGCATTCAACACCATAGTACCCTCCAATGGGAACGTCATCAAGCTCGAGACCCTGGGTCCCGACCCCGCCCTGTGCAATTGGGTACTGGACTTCCTGACGGGCCGCCCCAGGTGGTGAGGGTAGGCAACAACATCTCCTCCCCGATTTGATCCTCAACACGGGGCCCCCATGGGTGCGTTCTGAGCCCTCTCCTGTACTCCCTGTTCACCCACGACTGTGTAATGAAAGTTTGTGAGGGATCCGTGACAATAGTAGCAATAATACTGATCAATAATAATATTGATCAATAATAATACTGATCAATAATAATATTGATCAATAATAATCATACTGATCAATAATAATCATACTGATCAATAATAATAATACTGATCAATAATAATACTGATCAATAATAATACTGATCAATAATAATACTGATCAATAATAATAATACTGATCAATAATAATACTGATCAATAATAATACTGATCAATAATAATAATACTGATCAATAATAATAATAATCGACAATAATACTGATCAATAATAATAATACTGATCAATAATAATACTGATCAATAATAATACTGATCAATAATAATAATACTGATCAATAATAATAATTCAACAATAATACTGATCAATAATAATAATACTGATCAATAATAATAATACTGATCAATAATAATACTGATCAATAATAATAATAATCGACAATAATACTGATCAATAATAATAATACTGATCAATAATAATACTGATCAATAATAATACTGATCAATAATAATAATACTGATCAATAATAATAATAATCGACAATAATACTGATCAATAATAATAATACTGATCAATAATAATAATACTGATCAATAATAATACTGATCAATAATAATAATAATCGACAATAATACTGATCAATAATAATCATACTGATCAATAATAATACTGATCAATAATAATACTGATCAATAATAGACAATAGTCGAATTATGACGCATCCATACTGTGGCTGATGATTGTCTGATTTTTATTGGGAAGCTTGTAAAAATTCAGTACATAGACACACAATACATACATGTTAGGGATATTACAATAAAGTCACCAACCTCGTTTCCATCCACAGTTTTTATGCAAGTAAAGGCATAACGTATATAAAAATAAAGTAAAGTTGAAATAAAGTTTCAGATCGTTTGTTCATTTGACACGGTGGGATCTTTTAAAATTAATTATGCGAGAAATGGTGGCGGAAACACCTTTATGCACAAATATTGATACAACTACATGGCAATAATGTTTTGTACTGCTACCATGTTGTTGTCATGTTGTGCTGCTACCATGTTGTTCTGTTGCCATGTTGTTGTCATGTTGTGCTGCTACCATGTTGTTCTGTTGCCATGTTGTGCTGCTACCATGTTGTTCTGTTGTCATGTTGTACTGCTACCATGTTGTTCTGTTGCCATTTTGTTCTGCTACCATGTTGTTGTCATGTTGTGCTGCTACCATGTTGTGGTCATGTTGTGCTGCTACCATGTTGTTGTCATGTTGTGCTGCTACCATGTTGTTGTCATGTTGTGCTGCTACCATGTTGTGGTCATGTTGTACTGCTACCATGTTGTGGTCATGTTGTGCTGCTACCATGTTGTTCTGTTGCCATTTTGTTCTGCTACCATGTTGTTGTCATGTTGTGCTGCTACCATGTTGTGGTCATGTTGTGCTGCTACCATGTTGTTGTCATGTTGTGCTGCTACCATGTTGTGGTCATGTTGTGCTGCTACCATGTTGTTGTCATGTTGTGCTGCTACCATGTTGTGGTCATGTTGTGCTGCTACCATGTTGTTCTGTTGCCATTTTGTTCTGCTACCATGTTGTTGTCATGTTGTGCTGCTACCATGTTGTGGTCATGTTGTGCTGCTACCATGTTGTTGTCATGTTGTGCTGCTACCATGTTGTTGTCATGTTGTGCTGCTACCATGTTGTTCTGTTGTCATGTTGTACTGCTACCATGTTGTTGTCATGTTGTGCTGCTACCATGTTGTGGTCATGTTGTGCTGCTACCATGTTGTTGTCATGTTGTACTGCTACCATGTTGTTGTCATGTTGTGTTGCTACCATGTTGTTGTCATGTTGTGTTGCTACCATGTTGTTGTCATGTTGTGTTGCTACCATGTTGTTGTCATGTTGTACTGCTACCATGTTGTTGTCATGTTGTGCTGCTACCATGTTGTTGTCATGTTGTGTTACCATGTTGTTGCCATGCTGTGCTGCTACCATACCATGTTGTTGTCATGTTGTGCTGCTACCATGTTGTTGTCATGTTGTGTTGCTACCATGTTGTTGTCATGTTGTGTTTCTACCATGTTGTTCTGTTGTCATGTTGTGCTGCTACCATGTTGTTGTTATGTTGTACTGCTACCATGTTGTTGTCATGTTGTGTTGCTACCATGTTGTTGTCATGTTGTGTTGCTACCATGTTGTTGTCATGTTGTACTGCTACCATGTTGTTGTCACCCCCCCGTTATTTGCCTCTGCTGTGTGGAGGTGGAAGGTGCAATATGGCCGTAGTGGCGCCTTTTATGTTTTAACTAACATACATATATACATACAGTGGGGAGAACAAGTATTTGAAACACTGCCGATTTTGCAGGTTTTCCTACTTACAAAGCATGTAGAGGTCTGTAATTTTTATCATAGGTACACTTCAACTGTGAGAGACAGAATCTAAAACAAAAATCCAGAAAATCACATTGTATGATTTTTAAGTAATTCATTAGCATTTTATTCCATGACATAAGTATTTGATACATCAGAAAAGCAGAACTTAATATTTGGTACAGAAACCTTTGTTTGCAATTACAGATATCCGTTTCCTGTAGTTCTTGACCAGGTTTGCACACACTGCAGCAGGGTTTTGGCCCACTCCTCCATGCAGACCTTCTCCAGATCCTTCAGGTTTGGGCTCGACGTGAGTAAGACATAGGCCGACACAGGCCGACACAGGCGGATTGAGACGCATCCAATCCCCAAAAACAGATATCTCTAGCTTAAACTGACAGGTTTTTAAATGGTGATTTTTGTATCATGCTAATTAGATTTCCGTGGGCGTGGGGACGTCAACCTTAGGGGTTAAGATAGAGATATCAATCCATCAAATCCGCCAATGTCGGCCTTCTGCGTCTGCTGTGGAAGGTGGCCTGAGCTACAGCAATGTTTGTCAGACCATGAGACATCCTAAAAAGAAAAAAAATTGTTCTTCTCACAAAAGCGTCCGGAAGTGTTTGGCCTAGAAGTGATTCTCACCACTCTATGGAAAGGAGAGTCTCATGAACAAGACTCTCTACAAAACTCTCTATAAGACTCTCTACAAGACTCTCTACTAGACTCTCTACAAGACTCTCTACAAGACTCTCTACTAGACTCTCTACAAGACTCTCTACTAGACTCTCTACAAGACTCTCTACAAGACTCTCTACTAGACTCTCTACAAGACTCTCTACAAGACTCTACTAGACTCTCTACAAGACTCTCTACAAGACTCTCTACAACCCCCACAAGTGTGACGGGTCTGGAAGTATGGAGGTCGTTTTGTGCCAACAAAAATAAGGGGTTAAATATGTGTCAAAAAAAACTACAATATAAGGACAGACACTTCAAAACCTTATTACTTCTGATTTATTTTTTGACTGTCTTTTTCTTTTGCCATTTATGAATGTGTTAATCAATGCGTTTCTATGGGCTATAGTAGTAAAGACCAAATTCAATGTTTTATCCAATAATAGTTAATTTAAATGTTTCTGTAATTCACCTCTGTCCCTAAGCAGTTTGAAAATCTATTTTTATTTATTTTTTATTTATTTCACCTTTATTTAACCAGGTAAGCTAGTTGAGAACAAGTTCTCATTTACAACTGCGACCTGGCCAAGATAAAGCAAAGCAGTGTGAACAGACAATAACACAGAGTTACACATGGAGTAAACAATTAACAAGTCAATAACACAGTAGAAAAAAAAAATAGGAAAAAAAGAGTCTATATACATTGTGTGCAAAAGGCATGAGGAGGTAGGCGAATAATTACAATTTAGCAGATTAACACTGGAGTGATAAATGATCAGATGGTCATGTACAGGTAGAGATACTGGTGTGCAAAAGAGCAGAAAAGTAAATAAATAAAAACAGTATGGGGATGAGGTAGGTAGATTGGGTGGGCTATTTACAGATGGACTATGTACAGCTGCAGCGATCAGTTAGCTGCTCAGGTAGCAGATGTTTGAAGTTGGTGAGGGAGATAAAAGTCTCCAACTTCAACGATTTTTGCAATTCGTTCCAGTCACAGGCAGCAGAGAACTGGAAGGAAAGGCGGCCAAATTAGGTGTTGGCTTTAGGGATGATCAGTGAGAACACATTTACATTTACATTTAAGTCATTTAGCAGACGCTCTTATCCAGAGCGACTTACAAATTTGTGCATTCACCTTATGACCTCCAGTGGAACAGTAGTGCATCTAAATCTTTTCAGGGGAGGGGGTGAGAGGGATTACTTTATCCTATCCTAGGTATTCCTTAAAGAGGTGGGGTTTCAGGTGTCTCCGGAAGGTGGTGATTGACTCCGCTGTCCTGGCGTCGTGAGGAGTTTGTTCCACCATTGGGGGCCAGAGCAGCGAACAGTTTTGACTGGGCTTGCGGGAACTGTACTTCCTCAGTGGTAGGGAGGCGATGCAGGCCAGAGGTGGATACCAGTGCCCTTGTTTGGGTGTAGGGCCTGATCAGAGCCTGGAGGTACTGAGGTGCCGTTCCCCTCACAGCTCCGTAGGCAAGCACCATGGTCTTGTAGCATTTTGATGCGAGCTTCAACTGGAAGCCAGTGGAGGGAGCGGAGGAGCGGGGTGTTCGTGAGAGAACTTGGGAAGGTTGAACACCAGACGGGCTGCGGCGTTCTGGATGAGTTGTAGGGGTTTAATGGCACAGGCAGGGAGCCCAGCCAACATGTTGCAGTAATCAGACGGGAGATGACAAGTGCCTGGATTAGGACCTGCGCCATGCTTCCTGTGTGAGGCAGGGTTGTACTCTGCGGATGTTGTAGAGCATGAACCTACAGGAACGGGCCACGCATTGATGTTCTGTTGAGAACGACAGGGTGTTGTCCAGGATCACGCCAAGGTTCTTAGCGCTCTGGGAGGAGGACACAATGGAGTTGTCAACCGTGATGGCGAGATCATGGAACGGGCAGTCCTTCCCGGGAGGAAGAGCAGTTCCGTCTTGCCGAGGTTCAGCTTGAGGTGGTGATCCGTCATCCACACGGATATGTCTGCCAGACATGCAGAGATTTGTGATTGCCACCTGGTCATCAGAAGGGGAAAGGAGAAGATTAATTGTGTGTGTCTGCATAGCAATGATAGGAGAGACCATGTGAGGTTATGACAGAGCCAAGTGACTTGGTGTATGCGAGAATAGGAGAGGGCCTAGAACAGAGCCCTGGGGACACCAGTGGTGAGCACGTGGTGTGACGGATTCTCGCCACGCCACCTGGTAGGAGCGACCTGTCAGGTAGGACGCAACCAAGCGTGGGCCGCGTTGAGATGCCCAACTCGGAGAGGGTGGAGAGGAGGATCTGATGGTTCACAGTACGAAGGCAGTCGATAGGTCTAGAAGGATGAGAGCAGAGGAGAGAGAGTTAGCTTTAGCAGTGCTGCGCCTCCATGATACAGAGAAGAGCAGTCTCAGTTGAATGACTAGTCTTGAAACCTGACTGATTTGGATCAAGAAGGTCATTCTGGGAGAGATAGCGGGAGAGCTGGCCAAGGACGGCACGTTCAAGAGTTTTGGAGAGAAAAGAAAGAAGGGATACTGGTCTGTAGTTGTTGACATCGGAGGGATCGAGTGTAGGTTTTTTCAGAAGGGTGCAACTCTCGCTCTCTTGAAGACGGAAGGGACGTAGCCAGCGGTCAGGGATGAGTTGATGAGCGAGGTGAGGTAAGGGAGGAGGTCTGAAATGGTCTGGAGAAGAGAGGAGGGGATAGGGTCAAGCGGGCAGGTTGTAGGGCGGCCGGCCGTCACAAGACGCGAGATTTCATCTGGAGAGAGGGGAGAAAGAGGTCAGAGCACAGGGTAGGGCAGTGTGAGCAGAACCAGCGGTGTCGTTTGACTTAGCAAACGAGGATCGGATGTCGTCGACCTTCTTTTCAAAATGGTTGACGAAGTCATCTGCAGAGAGGGGAGGAGGGGGAGGGGGAGGAGGATTCAGGAGGGAGGAGAAGGTTGCAAGAGCTTCCTAGGGTTAGAGGCAGATGCTTGGAATTTAGAGTGGTAGAAAGTGGCTTTAGCAGCAGAGAGAAGAGGAAAATGTAGAGAGGAGGGAGTGAAAGGATGTCAGGTCCGCAGGGAGGCGAGTTTTCCTCCATTCTCGGCTGCCCGGAGCCCTGTTCTGTGAGCTCGCAATGAGTCGTCGAGCCACGGAGCGGGAGGGAGGAAGCCGGCCTGGAGGATAGGGGACATAGAGAGTCAAAGGATGCAGAAAGGGAGGAGAGGAGGGTTGAGGAGGCAGAATCAGGAGATAGGTTGGAGAAGGTTTGAGCAGAGGGAAGAGATGATAGGATGGAAGAGGAGAGAGTAGCGGGGGAGAGAGAGCGAAGGTTGGGACAGGCGCGATACCATCCAGTAGGGGCAGTGTGGGAAGTGTTGGATGAGAGCGAGAGGGAAAAGGATACAAGGTAGTGGTCGGAGACTTGGAGGGGAGTTGCAACGAGGTTAGTGGAAGAACAGCATCTAGTAAAGATGAGGTCGAGCGTATTTCCTGCCTTGTGAGTAGGGGGGAAGGTGAGAGGGTGAGGTCAAAAGAGGAGAGGAGTGGAAAGAAGGAGGCAGAGAGGAATGAGTCAAAGGTAGGCGTGGGGAGGTTAAAGTCGCCCAGAACTGTGAGAGGTGAGCCGTCCTCAGGAAAGGAGCTTATCAAGGCATCAAGCTCATTGATGAACTCTCCGAGGGAACCTGGAGGGCGATAAATGATAAGGATGTTAAGCTTGAAAGGGCTGGTAACTGTGACAGCATGGAATTCAAAGGAGGCGATAGACAGATGGGTAAGGGGAGAAAGAGAGAATGACCACTTGGGAGAGATGAGGATCCCGGTGCCACCACCCCGCTGACCAGAAGCTCTCGGGGTGTGCGAGAACACGTGGGCAGACGAAGAGAGAGCAGTAGGAGTAGCAGTGTTGTCTGTGGTGATCCATGTTTCCGTCAGTGCCAAGAAGTCGAGGGACTGGAGGGAGACATAGGCGGAGATGAACTCTGCCTTGTTGGCCGCAGATCGGCAGTTCCAGAGGCTACGGAGACCTGGAACTCCACGTGGGTCGTGCGCGCTGGGACCACCAGATTAGGGTGGGCGGCCAAGTGTGGAGCGTTTGTATGGTCTGTGCAGAGAGGAGAGAACAGGGATAGACAGACACATAGTTGACAGGCTACACAAGAGGCTACGCTAATGCAAAGGAGATTGGAATGACAAGTGGACTACACGTCACGAGTGTTCAGAGAGTTAAGCTTACGTAGCAAGAATCTTATTGACTAAAATGATTAAAATGATACAGTACTGCTGAAGTAGGCTAGCTGGCAGAGGCTGCGTTGTTGACTAAGTAGGCTAGTTGGCATTGGCTGCGTTGTTGACACTACACTAATCAAGTCGTTCCGTTGAGTGTAATAGTTTCTACTGTGCTGCTATTCGGGGCTAGCTGGCTAGCTAGCAGTGTTGATTACGTTACGTTGCGTTAAAGAACGACAATAGCTGGCTAACTAACCTAGGAAGTCGCTCTAGACTACACAATTATCTTTGATACAAAAGACGGCTGTGTAGCTAGCTATGTAGCTAGCTACGATCAAACAAATCAAGCCGTTGTACTGTAATGAAATGAAATGAAAAATGTGATACTACCTGTGGAGCAAAGCGAAATGCGACCGGATTGTTGAGTGCAGAAGTTCTGTTCGGTAGACGTTGGCTAGCTGTTGGCTAGCTAGCAGAGTCTCCTATGTTAAGGACGACATAAAACTACACACTCTAAACTACACAATTATCTTGGGTACGAAGACAGCAAAGACAACTATGTAGCTAGCTAACACTACACTAATCAAGTCGTTCAGTTGAGTGTAATAGTTGTGCTGCTAATCGGTAGACGGTGGACTAGCTAACGGTGGACGTTAGCTAGCTGGCTAGCTGCAGGGCAGTGTAGACTGCGTTAGGACGACGAAATACGATAATTACGCAATTATCTATGAAACAAAGACGGCTGTGTAGCTAGCTAAGAAGAAATTGATAAGATTAGACAAATCAAACCGTTGTACTATAATGAAATGTAATGAAATGTAATACTACCTGCGGACCGAGTGCAGATGCGACCGCTCGCTCCAACCCGGAAGTGCAACCGGGTTGCAATACACCTGCTGGAGCGCGTGCTACGGGTGGGTGTTGAACTGAGATAAGGCGGAGCTTTACCTAGCATGGAATTGTAGATAACCTGGAGCCAGTTTGAAAATCTATGTTGGCTTTGGTATTAATTAATTAATTCATATCCAGCTAACGTCAGTGGGAATTTAAATCGCCCTGCTCACTCGGCTTTCCCCCATGTTCTCCTGACAAACTGTTTGACTTGTTATCTAAGAATGATAACTTTGAACTATTAACAAAAGGACTATCTTAGTCTGAATTGTATTGAAAGATATTTTGTGCTGAGCTAAATTTCACCCAGCTGATAACCAAGCCTACACGGCCAAATCCACAAGACCCAGTGAAATCTATCCCGATTGATCTTACTCTGACTAAATACAACCAGTGAAATATGCTGTCAGTGGTGTTTTCTCTCTGGATATTAGTGACCATTGCTCAGTAGTCTGTGTTTGATTGTTCTTTCACTGCATTGTTCTTACATTGCACTTGCATAGCCTTTAAACCATGTCATAACATAGATAGAAACGCATTGAAAATGACAGGTAGTTAATGGCAGGGTTGCCTTCGAAATCAAATCAATCTGCTATTCAGCACATGAGCAAGGCGGTTAAACCCCCCCCCCCCCAACAACAACTGCTCCCTGGCACCGAAGACGTGGATGTCGATTAAGAGAGAGAGAGAGAGCTAGATAGAGAGAGAGGGAGCTAGAGAGAGAGAGAGAGTGTGTGTGAGAGAGAGAGAGAGAGAGAGAGAGAGAGAGAGAGAGAGAGAGAGAGAGAGAGAGAGAGAGAGAGTGTGAAAGAGAGAGAGAGTGTGAAAGAGAGAAAGAGAGCAGTCGTCTGGGTCCAGGAGAAGGTTCTGGAGAGAGCACAGTGTACAGTTGCCTGGGCTGCAGCTGGACCGGAGATGCTAAAATCTTGCATAATTTTGTCAGAAGTTCAATATTTACGAAGTCTGTCCTCGAGACATTGTTAAAGGGCTAACCCTAACCCTTTTTATGTTGACGTGCTTGATCGTTCCTGATACCAAACTCAAAGTCCTCCTGACTTCAGAGTCTGGAAAGGCTGTTTTGATGTTGTCGGCACGATGCGTTGATGATGAACTCGTCAACAGCAAAACAGTTCCTCCGCCGAGAAGAAGAGAGAATTATCAATCGTCAAATTTCAAATTCATAAGAGTCTGGACACACTGATTACCTGAACGGTATTATATACAATACCTGTCAAATGTTTTACAACACCTACTCATTCAATGGTTTTTCTTTATTTTTACAATTTTCTACATTTGTAGAATAATAGTGAAGACATCAAAAATGACAAAGTAACACATGTAGTAACCAAAAAAAAACAAATGAAAATATATTTTAGATTTGAGATTCTTCAAATAGCAAACAGTTACCCTTTTCCACCTCTAAGTTCATGCCTTCAACTCTGCTCTTGCATGGGCCCAACTGTACAGTGTGGCGATGACCATTCGAAACTTTAATAATTAATGACATGCAGTACATGGTCCTTATCTCCTTCATATTTACATGACCTGGAGCTTAGGTTCAAAGCAGAGCAACTTTCTTTCATAAGGTCAGTCGTGGTCTTTTCAGAACCTCTGTTACACTCGCATTCTCAATCCCCAGAATTATTTTATTTCACAAAATCTTTTCACGTGTTCGTTTTTTCAAAAGGGAAAAAAAAAGCGAACAAAATCAACAACTTCATAGTTTAGAACAAAAAATGGAAGAAAAATGAAATGTTTTCTACAATAACCAATATCACTCCCTAAAAACACAACCCTATCTAACTATCCTTGGATGGCCTTTCTAGAATTAGAATTAGGCCTACATGGAAAACTTAAAGCAAGACAAACCGTTAATGACGTTGTAATAGGAAATACTATTATTTCCATGACAGAATTTTTCAAATCTTTTTTATTTTAGACTGAAGAATGTAGATGTTTTCAAACACAGTGCCTTCAGAAGGTATTCACACCCCTTTGACCTTTTCCTCAGTGGGTTGTTGTTACAGCCAGAATTTAAAATGGGTGACATTGAGATTATGTGTCATTGGCCTATACACTATATCACATAATGTCAAAGTGGAATTATGTTTTTCAAATTTTTCAAATTGGTAAAAAAAAATATATGAAAAGATGAAATACATTTACATTTAAGTCATTTAGCAGACGCTCTTATCCAGAGCGACTTACAAATTGGTGCATTCACCTTATGACATTGTCTCTAAGTATTCAACCCATTTGTTATGACAAGCCTAAATATGTTCAGGAGTCAAATGTGCTTAACATGTCCCATAATAACTTGCATGGACTCACTCTGTGTGCAATAATAGTGTTGAACATACAATTATCTGTAAAGTCCCTCAGTGTATTTATAAACACAGAGTCAACCAATCAGGGAGGTTTTCCAATGCCTTGCAACCAAGGGCACCTATTGGTAGATGGGTAAAACATAAATAAAGCTGACACAGAATATCCCTTTAAGCATGGTGAAGTTATTAATTACACCTTGGAGGTTGTATCAATACACCCAGTCACTACAAAGATACAGACATCCTTCCTAACTCAGTTTCCGGAGAGAAAGGAAACCGCTCAGGGATTTTCACCGTGAGGCCAATGGTGACTTTAAAACAGTTACAGATGGCTGTGATAGGAGAACACTGAGGATGAATCAACAACGTTGTAGTTACTCCACAATACTAACCTAATTGACAGAGTGAAAAGAAGTTAAAATATTCCAAAACATGCATCCTGTTGGCAACAATACACTAAAACAATTGAAAAGAAATTAACCTTGTCCTGAATACAAAGCCTTATGTTTGGGGCAAATCCAACACATCACTGAGTACCGCTCTTCATGTTTTCAAGCATGGTCGTTGCTGCATCATGTTATGGGTATGCTTGTCATCGGCAAGGACGTTTGTTTGGGGATAAAATGAAATGGAATAGAGCTAAGCACAGACATAATCCTAGGGGAAAACCTGGTTCAGTCTGCTTTCCCACAGACACTGGGAGACAAATTCACCTTTCAGCAGGACAATGACCTAAAACACAAGGCCAAATATACACTGGAGTTGCTTTCCAAGACAACATAGAATTTTCCTGAGTGACCTAGTTACAGTTTCGACTTCAATCTGCTTGAGCATCTATGGAAAGACTTGAAAAAGGCTGTCTAGCAATGATGAACAATCAACGTGACAGAGCCTGAAACATCTTTGAAAAGATTAATGTGCAAATATTGTACAATCCAGGTGTGAAAAGCTCTTAAGAGACTTACCCAGAAAACCCCACAGCTGTCAGAGCTGCTTCTACAAATTTATGTAAATTAGATAATTCTGTATTTCATTTTCAAAAACATTTGCAAACATTTCTAAAATCATGTTTACACTTTGTCACAATGGGTTATTATGTGTAGATGGGTGAGAAAACATATAATCCATTTTGAAATTTAGGCAACAACAAAATGTGCAATAAATCAAGGGGTATGAAAACTTCCTGCAACCTAAAAGTTGTATATCACGAAAATCCAACCTGAAAGCTTTTGGACAGCAGAGAAATATTGAGGGAATCCTATCTGGGTCAGAAAAATACACTCATATGACAGGTAAGATATAGAAAACCTTTCAGAGATCCAACTGACAACCTCTAAGAAAAATATATCAACTATTGGAACCAAGATTTTAAAAATAACTGATATCAGCACAAGATGGAGGGAATGTTGGAACATAACCAACTAAATTACAGTTAACAAAAAACGTACACTTTTATCCAAGTATAAACTCACCGTCAACCTAGATGTATTAAACAAGACACAACATTCACAAATTCTACAGCACAACGGCAGAGTCATGTTGACAATGAGTTAATGATCCATGCCTTCTGAAAGTGCTATAAAGTTGGTTGTCAGAAGTTTTACAATGTAGGTTTACTTGTAATCCGTCGATCTGCATATTTCAAGGCATATGGGGGTGAAAGGCACTGGAGCGACGAACCGTCCTTCCTGTCTCTGCCTGGCCGGTTCTCCTCTTTCTCCACTGGGATTCTCTGCCTCTGACCCTGTTACGGGGGGGCTGAGTCACTGGCTTGCTGGTGCTCTTCCATGCCGTCCCTAGGAGGGGTGCACTTGAGTGGGTTGAGTCACTGACGTGATCTTCCTGTCCGGGTTCGTGCCGTGGGGGAGATCTTCGTGGGCTATACTCGGCCTTGTCTCAGGGTAATAGGTTGGTGGTTGAAGATATCCCTCTAGTGGTGGGGGGGGGGGCAGAAGAGGACTGGCCACCCCTCAGAGCCTTCCTAGGTTCTGGCCTTTCCAGGGAGTTTTTCCTAGCCACTGTGCTTCTACATCTGCATTGCTTGCTGTTTGGGGTTTTAGGATGGGTTTCTGTACAGCACTTTGTGACATCGGCTGATGTAAGAAGGGCTTTATAAATACATTTACATTTACATTTACATTTAAGTCATTTAGCAGACGCTCTTATCCAGAGCGACTTACAAATTGGTGCTTTCACCTTATGACATCCAGTGGAACAGCCACTTTACAATAGTGCATCTAGGTCTTTTAAGGGGGGAGAAGGATTACTTTATCCTATCCTAGGTATTCCTTAAAGAGGTGGGGTTTCAGGTGTCTCCGGAAGGTGGTGATTGACTCCGCTGTCCTGGCGTCGTGAGGGAGTTTGTTCCACCATTGGGGGCCAGAGCAGCGAACAGTTTTGACTGGGCTGAGCGGGAACTGTACTTCCTCAGTGGTAGGGAGGCGAGCAGGCCAGAGGTGGATGAACGCAGTGCCCTTGTTTGGGTGTAGGGCCTGATCAGAGCCTGGAGGTACTGAGGTGCCGTTCCCCTCACAGCTCCGTAGGCAAGCACCATGGTCTTGTAGCGGATGCGAGCTTCAACTGGAAGCCAGTGGAGAGAGCGGAGGAGCGGGGTGACGTGAGAGAACTTGGGAAGGTTGAACACCAGACGGGCTGCGGCGTTCTGGATGAGTTGTAGGGGTTTAATGGCACAGGCACAGGCAGATTGATAATGAGATACCGAATGGGTTTGACAATATTATTTGTCACTTAAATTGAAGAAGCTAAATAGTTAAATACTGGAAATGTTAAAAGAAATGGAGAAATCAAATGCTTGAATTTAATATTGAAAAAGAGACAGAAACAACATGACACAATCTGAAGTCATATGGGGCAGAGTCTTACAAGCATTAGAAACAACACTGGGTGTGGATACAGTGTAACGTATTCCATTTAAGAATGATGGAGGCCACTGTGTTCTTGGAGACCTTCAATGCTACAGAAATGTTTTTTTTGGTAAGGTTCCCCAGATCTGTGCCTCGACACAATCCTGTCTCGGAGCTCTAAGGACACTTCCTTGGACCTCATGGCTTGGTTTTTGCTCTGACTTGCACTGTCAACTGTGGGACATTATATAGACAGGCGTGTACCTTTCCAAATCATGTCCAATCAAGTGAATTTACCACAGGTGTACTCCAATCAATTTGTTGAAACATCTCATGGATGATCCATGGAAACAGGATTCACCTGAGCTCAATTTCGAGTTTCATAGCAAAGCGTCTGTTAACTTATGTAAATAACAAATTTCTGTTTGTTTTTAAATAAATTTGCTAACATTTCTAAAAATCTGTTTTCACTTCATCATTATGGGGGAGGGGGGGTGTAAATTGCTGAGGATAATGTTTTTCTTGTCCATTTCAGAATAATGTTGTAACGTAACAAAATGTGAAAAGAGTAAAGGGGCCTGAATACTTTCCGAATGCACTGTAAATATGAAACTGACATTTACTGTAAATATGAAACTGAAATGCACTGTAAATATAGAAACTGAAATGCACTGTAAATATGAAACTGAAATGTACTGTAAATATGAAACTGAAATGCACTGTAAATATAGAAACTGAAATGCACTGTAAATTAGAAACTGAAATGCCCTGTAAATATGAAACTGAAATGCATTGTAAATATGAAACTGAAATGTACTGTAAATATGAAACTGAAATGCACTGTAAATATAGAAACTGAAATGCACTGTAAATTAGAAACTGAAATGCACTGTAAATATAGAAACTGAAATGCCCTGTAAATATGAAACTGAAATGCACTGTAAATATGAAACTGAAATGCACTGTAAATATGAAACTGAAATGTACTGTAAATATGAAACTGAAATGCACTGTAAATATGAAACAGAAATGCACTGTAAATATGAAACTGAAATGTACTGTAAATATGAAACTGAAATGCACTGTAAATATAGAAACTGAAATGCACTGTAAATTAGAAACTGAAATGCCCTGTAAATATGAAACTGAAATGCATTGTAAATATGAAACTGAAATGTACTGTAAATATGAAACTGAAATGCACTGTAAATATAGAAACTGAAATGCACTGTAAATTAGAAACTGAAATGCACTGTAAATATAGAAACTGAAATGCCCTGTAAATATGAAACTGAAATGCACTGTAAATATGAAACTGAAATGCACTGTAAATATGAAACTGAAATGTACTGTAAATATGAAACTGAAATGCACTGTAAATATGAAACAGAAATGCACTGTAAATATGAAACTGAAATGCGTCACAATGTAACCTTTATTTAACTACGGAAAGTAGTTAACGATGGCCCACCCCGGGGCCAAACCCGGACGACGTTGGGCCAACTGTGCACCTCCCTATGGGATGCAACTCGATCAAACATTTCCTCAACATATAATTAGCCTCGTGTACAGTAAATACTTGTGATACTGGCAAAAGTGGAAAAGAACAGTATATGCATGTAGGATAAATGAATTACTAGATATATGGGGAAATATGAACGTGATAAAAAATATACAAGGGGAATTAAATAATGCACGTTCTTGCTGAAAGCTACCAAGTCAGCTTCTTCAGACTGATTGAGTGTGTGGACAGGTGTCTTTTATACAGGTAACGAGTTCAAACGGGTGCAGTTAATACAGGTAATGAGTGGAGAACAGGAGGGCTTCTTAAAGAAAAACTAACAGGTCTGTCAGAGCCGGAATTCTTACTGGTTGGTAGGTGATCAAATACTTATGTCATGCAATAAAATGCTAATTAATTACTTAAAAATCAATCAATGTGATTTTCTGGATTTTTGTTTTAGATTCCGTCTCTCACAGTTGAAGTGTACCTATGATAAAAATTACAGACCTCTACATGCTTTGTAAGTAGGAAAACCTGCAAAATCGGCAGTGTATCAAATACTTGTTCTCCCCACTGTACATACATACATATAATGGCATTTGGTCATATGATAATGGCATTTGGTCGAGAGAGAGAGAGAGAGAGAGAGAGAGAGAGAGAGAGAGAGAGAGAGAGAGAGAGAGAGAGAGAGACACAGAATGAACCCATGTTGAGGTAGGGAGAGGACGAACGTCATCAAGTGAGAAATTGAGTTAAAAAGCACTATCGGTTCAACTCTTCATCTCTGCTGACTGTAGCCCAAGTGCTATACCGAAACAGATACAAGCTATGGACGTTAGCACCAGCACAAAGCCAAATCAATCACTTCCCAAGTTTATTGTTATCCAGACACGAGCTGACTTTGTAATTTCAAGAGATGTGGTTTCAAGATTTCCCCTGGCTGCATTACAGCGGATCTTTTTATAGGGAGTTTTATGCACCAATTTGTTTCTGAAGATTTCACCCTTTGGCACAATATCAGACCCTGTATTTGTCAACACAGGCTTTAATAGTTGGAATAAGACTATTGAGAAGTTCTCAGCTCATGCGAAAAGTCACTCCCACTGCAACTCAGTTACAGTGGGCGCACTAAAATCAACCCATGTGGACTCACAGTTATCGACTGGATGCTACAAAAAGGGACTAAGACTATGGTGGAGTGGAGCCAGAGCCGCCACCGTGGACAGACGCCCACGCAGACCCTCCCCTATGGGTTTAGGTGTGCGGTCGGGAGTCTGCACCTTTGGGGGGGGGTACTGTCACACCCTGGCCTTAGTTACCTTTGTTTTCTTTATTATTTTGGTTAGGGCAGGGTGTGACATGGGTGATTTATGTGTTTTGTCATGTCTAGGGTTTTTTGTAGTTTTATGGGGTTGCGTTCTTTTAGGTGTCTAGGTAAGTCTATGGTTGCCTGGATTGGTTCTCAATCAGAGGCAGGTGTTTATCGTTGTCTCTGATTGGGAGCCATATTTAGGCAGCCATATTCTTTGGGTATTTTGTGGGTGATTGTTTCCTGTCTTTGTGTTTTCTGCACCAGTTCGGACTGTTTTGTTTTTTCATGTTTATTGTTTTGTAGTGTTAAGTGTCTCTTATTATAGAACCATGAACTATAACCACGCTGCGTTTTGCCTCTCATTCCCAGGAAGAAAGCCGTGACAACCACTCAGGAAGGAGAAGCGTTCTGTCTCCTGGAGATGAACGTCATTTGGTGCGAAAAGTGCAAATCAATCCCAGAAAAACAGCAAACCTTCACAAACCTTGTGAAGATGCTGGAGGAAACATTTACAAAAGTATCTATATCCACAGTAAAACAAGTCCTATATCGACACAACATAAACGGCCGCTCAGCAAAGGAAGAAGCCACTACTCCAAAACTGCCATATAAAATCCAGACTACGGTTTGCAACTGCATATGGGGCCAAAGATCATACTTTTTGGAGAAATGTCCTCTGGTCTGATGAAATTAAAATTGAACTGTTTGGCCATAATGAGACCATCGTTATGTTTGGAGGAAAAAGGGGGAGGCTTGCAAGGCGAAGAACATCCCAACCGTGAAGCACGGGGGTGGCAGCATCATGTTGTGGGGGTGCTTTGCTGCAGGTGGGACTGGTGCACTTCACAAAATAGATGGCATCATGAAGGAGGAAAATTATGTGGATATATTGAAACAACATCTCAAGACATCAGTCAGGAAGTTTAAGCTTGGTCGCAAATAGGTCTTCCAAATAGACAATGATCCCAAGCATACTTCCAAAGTTGTGGCAAAATGGCTTTAAGGACAACAAAGTCAAGGTATTGGAGTGGCCATCACAAAGCTCTGACCTCAATTCTATAGAAAATTTGTGGGCAGAACTGAAAAAGCGTGTGCGAGCAAGGAGGCCTACATCCTGACAAAGTTACACCAGCTCTGTCAGGGGGAATAGGCCAAAATTCACCCAACTTATTGTGGGAAGCTTGTGGAAGGCTACCCGAAACATTTGACCCAAGTTAAACAATTTAAAGGCAATGCTAAATACCAATTGAGTGTATGTAAACTTCTGACCCCCTGGGAATGTGATGAAAGAAATTAAATCTAAAATAAATAATTCTTTCTACTATTATTCTGACATTTCACATCCTTAAAATAAAGTGGTGATCCTAACAGGGCATTTTTACTGGGATTAAGGTTCAGGAATTGTGAAAAACTGAGTTTAAACGTATTTGGCTAAGCTGTATGTAAACTTCCGACTTCAACTGTAGCTGTGCAGCAATGCTCCTCATCCAACCTGACAGAGCTTGAGAGGAATGGAAGACTCCCCAATACAGGTGTGTCAAGCGTAACGTAGCGTAGCGTCATACCCACGTAGCGTAGCGTCATACCCACGTAGCGTAGCGTCATACCCACGATGCGTAACGTCATACCCACGTAGCGTAGCGTCATACCCACGAATGGTAGCGTCATACCCACGAAGCGTAACGTCATACCCACGTAGCGTCATACCCACGTAGCGTAGCGTCATACCCACGAAGCGTAGCGTCATACCCACGAAGCGTAACGTCATACCCACGTAGCGTAGCGTCATACCCACGTAGTGTCATACCCACGTAGCATAGCGTCATACCCACGTAGCGTAGTGTCATACCCACGTAGTGTCATACCCACGTAGCGTAGCTTCATACCCACGTAGCGTCATAACCACGTAGCGTAGCGTCATACCCACGAAGCGTAGCGTCATACCCACGTAGCGTAGCGTCATACCCACGTAGCGTAGTGTCATACCCACGTAGCGTAGCGTCATACCCACGAAGCGTAGCGTCATACCCACGTAGCGTAGCGTCATACCCACGTAGCGTAGCGTCATACCCACGAAGCGTAGCGTCATACCCACGTAGCATAGCGTCATACCCACGTAGCGTAGCGTCATACCCGTGGCGTAGCGTAGCGTGGCGTGGCGTCCACGTAGCGTAGCGTCATACCCACGTAGCGTAGCGTCATACCCACGTAGCGTAGCGTGGCGTCATACCCACGTAGCGTAGCGTCGAAGCGTAGCGTCATACCCACGTAGCGTAGCGTCATACCCACGTAGCGTAGCGTCATACCCACGAAGCGTAGCGTCATACCCACGTAGCGTCATACCCACGTAGCGTAGCGTCATACCCACGTAGCGTCATACCCACGTAGCGTAGCGTCATACCCACGTAGCGTCATACCCACGTAGCGTAGCGTCATACCCACGTAGCGTAGCGTCATACCCACGTAGCGTAGCGTCATACCCACGTAGCGTCATACCCACGAAGCGTAGCGTCATACCCACGTAGCGTAGCGTCATACCCACGTAGCGTAGCGTCATACCCACGAAGACTCAAGGCTGTAATCAGTCCCAAATGTGCATCAACAAAGTACTGAGTAAAAGGTCTGAATGCTTACTGTACGTAAATATGATATTTCATATTTTATAAATGTGAAAAATTGTAATAAAACCTGTTTTTGCTTTGTCATTATGGGGTATTGTGTGTAGATTGGTGAATTTTTTATTTATGTTTTAAATCAATTTTAGACTAAGGCTTTAGTGACAGTGACTAAGTTCATGGCAGGATACTGGGTGGAGGCCAGCTAGTGATGGCTATTTAACAGTCTGATGGCCTTAAGATAGAAAGTCTCTCGGTCCCAGCTTTGATGCACCTGTACTGACCTCGCCTTCTATATGATAGCGGGTTGAACAGACAATGGCTCGGGTGGTTTTTGTCCTTGATGATCTTTTTGGCCTTCCTGTGACATCGGGTGCTGTAGGTGTCCTGGAGGGCAGGCAGTGTGCCCCTGGTGATGCGTTGTGCAGACCGCACCACCCTCTGGAAAGCCTTGCAGTTGCGGGCAGTGCAGTTGCCGTGCCAGGCGATGATACAGCCCGACAGGATGCTCTCAATGGTGCATCTGTAAAAGTTAGTGAAGATTTTAGGTGACAAGCCAAATTTCTTCAGCCTCCTGGAGGTTGAAAAGGCGTTGTAACACCTTCTTCACCACAATCTCTGTGTGAGTTTCAGATTGTCAGTTGACGCCAAGGAAGTTGAAGCTTTTCGTCCTGATGCCTTTCTGATGTATCGTTAGTTACATATCTTGAAAACTTGATTGCTGACAAGCAAAACATTATGGGACTATATCAACGATGGACTAATGAAACAAATACCAAAATATATTTTGTTTTGGGGTGGACTTTTCATTTAAGGTGATGACACTTTGTCCTTTTATTTAACACATCTAAGTGTTTGACATGGTGGAGGAGACCAGTAACTTTATGATCAAATTTCATCAATGTAGAAGCGACAGTCTATTTTTTCCAAACTTTGATCATCCTACATTGATCTGGTTTCCTTCAAATATCATCAAATTTCATGAAAAACAGGATTATGACTTTTAATACCCACTGTCTTGCCGTGCAACATCTTTTTAATTAAACTAGTCATGTTGTTCTAATGCAGAGGCTACACACATTCTAACAGGACTTCCTGTAGAGGACTGTGTTTTTATTTCCCCATGACGAAGCTCTGGTCAGGTTGCTCCTTGTCATACCCATCTCCTCCTGTGAACCAGAAAGGAGCTTTAGTCCCCTCATGGAGGTTGAAGACAAGGCTGCGCTCAGCAAAGACACAAAGTAGATTGAACCACGTTGCTGTCGGTCACATCCACCAGGAGAATCTGGATACCATAGATAGGAAAACAATATGCCAGAATTGCATTTCTGGCAGTGACAGGCGTAAAACAGGTATTTGGTGCATTTAAGTGAATTGAGATTGAAGAGCTGACCCCACTCTGTACCAGTATATGCCCACCTTTGTGTAACATTGCAGCCGGTTATTGAATGTGTATGTTCTTTACTTGATGGTGAATGACAATGAGCTGTTGCTCGAGCATGACGCCATTCTGATTGGTTTAATTTAAAGTCTATTGTTGAGCATGACGCCATTCTGATTGGTTTAATTTAAAGTCTATTGTTGAGCATGACGCCATTCTGATTGGTTTAATTTAAAGTCTATTGTTGAGCATGACGCCATTCTGATTGGTTTAATTTAAAGTCTATTGTTGAGCATGACGCCATTCTGATTGGTTTAATTTAAAGTCTATTGTTGAGCATGACGCCATTCTGATTGGTTTAATTTAAAGTCTATTGTTGAGCATGACGCCATTCTGATTGGTTTAATTTAAAGTCTATTGTTGAGCATGACACCCTTCTGATTGGTTTATTTTATAGTCTATTGTTATGCATGACGCCATTCTGATTGGTTTATTTTATAGTCTATTGTTATGCATGACGCCATTCTGATTGGTTTATTTTATAGTCTATTGTTGTGCATGACGCCATTCTGATTGGTTTATTTTATAGTCTATTGTTGAGCATGACGCCATTCTGAAGAGTTATTTTCGACTATCACTGTATTGTTTTATGAATTAATACTGTAATTAAATTGCGTGACCGAGTAAGAAGTTTCTGGACTTGCAAAATTAGTTATGACATTTGAATGTAGTTAAAGAAGGGGTGTGGCATTAAGAACACAGTTTAAATGAATATAGAAACGTTTTGGCATTTCAGGAGTGATTGGGGAATATTGGTGGGTATATTGAGGGGTACATTGGGGGGTACATTGGGGGTATATTGGGGGGTATATTGGGAGGGTATATTGAGGGTATATTGACCAAATTATCATGTCTGGATGTATCCAGGCTGCATCACATCCAGCCGTAATTGGAAGTCCTATCGGGCGGAGCACAATTGGCCCAGCGTTGTCCAGGTTTGGCCGGAGTAGGCCGTCATTGTAAATAAGAATTTGTTCTTAAAACTGACTTGTCTAGTTAAATAAAGGTTAAATGTAAAATATAAAAATAAAATAAAAATAAATGTATTTCCCCCTCAAAAAGCCACCAGAAACAACCAATCCGGACCCCGAAGAGGGGTGTTGACACCAGAACCTATTTACCCTATTAATTTTGGAAAACTGAAAGCGTGAACCACTGCATTTAACCAGGGCAAGGTGACCGGAAACATGACCAAATACAAACAGTGTAGCTATTCCCTCCGGAAGGCAATCAAACAAGCTAAGCGTCAGTAAAGAGACAAAATAGAGTCGCAATTCAACGGCTCAGACACGAGAGATATGTGGCAGGGTCTACAGTCAATCAAGGACTATAAAAGGAAAACCAGCCCCGTCGCGGACCAGGATGTCTTGCTCCCAGACAGACTAAACAACTTCTTTGCTCACTTTGAGGACAATACAGTGCCATTGACACGGCCCGCTACCAAAACCTGCGGGCTCTCTTTCACTGCAGCCGACGTGAGTAAAACATTCAAACGTGTTAACCCTCGCAAGGCTGCAGGCCCAGAAGGCATCCCCAGGAGCGTCCTCAGAGCATGCGCAGACCAGCTGGCCGGTGTGTTTACGGACATATTCAATCAATCCCTATACCAGTCTGCTGTTACCACATGTTTCAAGAGGGCCACCATTGTTCCTGTTCCCAAGAAAGCTAAGGTAACTGAGCTAAATGACTACCGCCCCGTAGCACTCACTTCCGTCATCATGAAGTGCTTTGAGAGACTAGTCAATGACCATATCACCTCCACCCTACCTGAAACCCTAGACCCACTCCAATTTGCTTACCGCCCCAATAGGTCCACAGACAACGCAATCGCAATCACACTGCACACTGCCCTAACCCATCTGGACAAGAGTAATACCTATGTGAGAATGCTGTTCATTGACTACAGCTCAGCATTCAACACCATAGTACCCTCTAAACTCGTCATCAAGCTCGAGACCCTGGGTCTCGACCCCGCCCTGTGCAACTTGGTCCTGGACTACCTGACGGACCGCCCTCAGGTGGTGAGGGTAGGTAACAACATCTCCACCCCGCTGATCCTCAACACTGGGACCCCACAAGGGTGAGTTCTCAGCCCTCTCCTGTACTCCCTGTTCACCCACGACTGCGTGGCAATGCACACCTACAACTCAATCATCAAGTTTGCAGACAACACTACAGTGGTAGGCTTGATTACCAACAACAACGAGACGGCCTACAGGGAGGAGGTGAGGGCCCTCGGAGTGTGGTGTCAGGAAAATAACCTCACACTCAACGTCAACAAAACAAAGGAGATGATCGTGGAAATCAGGAAACAGCAGAGGGAGTAGCCCCCTATCTACCTTGATGGGACAGTAGTGGAGAGGGTAGAAAGGTTTAAGTTCCTCGGCGTACACATCACAGACAAACTGAAATGGTTCACCCACACAGACAGCGTGGTGAAAAAGACGCAACAGCATCTCTTCAACCTCAGGAGGCTGAAGAAATTTGGCTTGTCACCAAAAACACTCACAAACTTCTACAGATGCACAATCGAGAGCATCCTGGCGGGCTGTATCACCGCCTGGTACGGCAACTGCTCCACCCTCAACCGTAAGGCTCTCCAAAGTGTAGTGAGGTCTGCACAACGCATCACCGGGGGCAAACTACCTGCCCTCCAGGACACCTACACCATCCGATGTCACAGGAAGGCCAAAAAGATCATCAAGGACAACAACCACCCGAGCCACTGCCTGTTCACCCCGCTATCATCCAGAAGGTGAGGTCAGTACAGGAGCATCAAAGCAGGGACCGAGAGACTGAAAAACAGCTTCTATCTCAAGGCCATCAGATTGTTAAACAGCCATCACTAACATTGAGTGGCTGCTGCCAACACACTAACTCAACTCTAGCCACTTTAATAATGGAAAAATGTATGTAATAAATGTTTCACTAGCCACTTTAAACAATGCCACTTTAATTATGTTTACATACCCTACATTACTCATCTCATATGTATATACTGTACTCTATACCAGCCACTGCATCTTGCCTATGCCACTATACCATCAGTCATTCATATATATATTTTTATGTACATATTCTTATTCATTCCTTTACACTTGTGTGTATAAGGTAGTTGTTGTGAAATTGTTAGGTTAGATTACTCGTTGGATATTACTGCATTGTCGGAACTAGAAGCACAAGCATTTCCCTACACTCGCATTAACATCTGCTAACCATGTGACCATTAACATCTGCTAACCATGTGACCATTAACATCTGCTAACCATGTGACCATTAACATCTGATAACCATGTGACCATTAACATCTGCTAACCATGTGACCATTAACATCTGCTAACCATGTGACCATTAACATCTGCTAACCATGTTTGATGTGACAAATAACATTAGATTTGACCCCCTCAAATATGCAACACAAAGTTACAGCCTTGTAGAGGAGAATCCATGTGCCATTTCATGAGGATACCCGGACCACCTATTGAGGTGTACCTTTTGTTAAGTAAATCCAGGTTAAAACAAGGTGAATAGGAGACTGGAGTAGGACTACTGAGATAGAATATACACAGTAGCCTCAGCCTGAGTCACTGCAGAGAAATGACGATGGATTCAGCACAGCACAACAACGTGTCTTCCAACAGGGGGCAGACGGAAACCAAGCCTTGAGGCAGAGAGAGAGAGAGACAGAGAGAGAGACAGAGAGAGAGAGACAGAGAGAGAGACAGAGAGAGAGAGAGAGAGAGGGAGAGAGAGGGAGAGAGAGACAGAGAGAGAGAGAGAGAGAGAGAGAGAGAGAGAGACAGAGAGAGAGAGAGAGAGAGAGAGAGAGAGAGAGAAGAGAGAGAGAGAGAGAGAGAAGGAGAGAGAGAGAGAGAGAGAGAGAGAGAGAGAGAGAGAGAGAGGGAGAGAGGGAGAGAGAGAGAGGGAGAGAGAGAGACAGAGAGAGAGACAGAGAGGGAGAGAGGGAGAGAGAGAGAGATAGAGAGGGAGAGAGAGAGACAGAGAGAGAGACAGAGAGAGAGACAGAGAGAGAGAGAGGGAGAGAGAGAGAGGGAGAGAGGGAGAGAGATAAGACATCAAACCTTTGAGGTGTAGATACAGTAAACACAACTATGCAAATGAGACGAAATGTGGTGTGACCTGCTCCCACTTCCCCGGATCACAATTCTGCTGTTTTTTGAGGCCTTGACTCATTCTTGAAACCTCACACATCTACAGTAGCTTAGTTTCTGATATGATTCAGCCTCAGCAAAGCCTAGTGGAAAGAGATAAACGGCAGGGAGAGGTGGTGGTGACTGTTGCAATGATCACTTACCTGGATTCTTGATTATAACACGGATATGTGGTCTGCAAATACTGTAACAGACTTGAGGCAACTTATGACCAAATACGATCAAATTACGTATGGCAATATTGACATCCTGAGTGAGCATGAGCAGCACTGGCTATAGGCTGTTTTCTAGACTAAACTTCCAAAGAAGTACTGTAAATGATTGAATAAATGCCTGTGCTGGAAGCCAGAGTCTCTTCCCTCCATTCTTGGCTGAGTTACTTCCTGTCCCAGTCAGACAGTAACACACACGGCTGTAACACATTCCAGCTTTTCCTGCTATGACACATTCCATCTATTTATACATCCTTTTGGCACAGGGAGTCAGGAAACGAGATGTGTCCCTTTAAAGCAACCAGTACCCCCCCTCCCTCCCCTTCCCCCTCCCCACAATATATATTTCCCATATAAAGCCTGTATTAAAGTATTCGGCACTTGAATATTCAAATGAGCTACCAACTCCACGTGGGACAGGGCGACACATACTGGCTAATAGGCTTGGTTTTGTTTTACACCTGCGACAGTTTAACCAAAGAGTGGATGGATTCAGGAAGTGGAACAAGCATTATGGAACTACCTGGGTGCTTTACTATAAGAGCGAACGTGAATTGTTCCCGTCCATTGCTTTGTCACCAATTTCCCAATATTGTTTTGTTGTTAGCTATCAGCTAACTAGCTAGGTACACTGTATAGGAGTTACCGTGAATTTGACAGAAGCTTAGAGGCAGATCGGTGACAAGTAAAATTCTGTATCCCATATTACAGTACACCAACTGTAATATAAATACGGTATCAACTTTGTAATACAGTAAATACAGTTTAAAAACGTACTGTATTATACTGTAAAATATATTTTTTAAATACGGTAAATGCTACTGTAATCAGAATGAATGAATGGTTGAATGAAATTCATTGGGGGGGGGGGGGGGGGGGGGGGGTTGTATTTCACAGTATGTTGTACTGTAATTACAAGGGATTGGTTGTAGCAGGTTGGCCCTCAAGGTAAAGTGTTTACACATTACAGCATATTAATGAATATTTGGTGTCACTTCTCGAGGGCTTAACAAAGGCCTTCAAACTTGCAGTGACTACAGGGCAAAACAGACCAAATTTTTTTTCACCCATTTAAGGTTTAAGACTTGCTGCCACTCCAAACACTCCCCTATACATGTTTAAATGACGGTGCACAGTAACCACATAGGAGTTAAATTGGTGCAGCATTCTCACACACACGGGTGCAATAAATATAGCCTCTTACAAGACACACCTCAAAATATGTTAATGAGCCAGAAATAACTAGCGGCACCCACTAGTTGTCAAATGTTTTTTTTTTGTGCTCCAACGATACAGTACAGGTACTGTAATCTGTAGGGTTCAATTACAGAACCACTCAAAATACAGCAATTTCCCCGCCCATAACATTTACCCACAATGCACCATAATTTACAGTATGCTGCAGTAAAACAGTTTCAGAGTATTTTACTGTTAATAATACCCTCAAATTACTGTAGAAATTACAGTTCTGTTACAATGTAGCTATAGTTGTGATTGCTTGTAGCTAAGCTAACTTGACTGTTAATAATACCCTCAAATTACTGTAGAAATTACAGTTCTGTTACAATGTAGCTATAGTTGTGATTGCTTGTAGCTAAGCTAACTTGCGCTGCTACCCATATCAGCCAACTAGGTTTCCTCTTGACATCCAACTTTTAGCTACATAACCACAGGATGGAACATCAGCTGTGGATTGCTTGGCTTGCTAGCTAGCTTGTGTGGGCTGTGAGACCCGGGTCTCCCCTGTCTCCTGCTCGCTACCAGATCATTTGGAGAAAAGTGTAATGCAACATTTATAGGGTTCGAAGGTCAACTAAAGGAACGTTAAGACTAGACAGGTGTAACAGATGTCCATTTGAGACCAGACTGGACCCGGCAACAGTGTAACAGATGTCCATTTGAGACCAGACTGGTCTCTGCACCAGTGTAACAGATGTCCATTTGAGACCAGAAGACTGGACTCGACACCAGTGTAACAGATGTCCATTGAAGACCAGAAGACTGGACTCGACACCAGTGTAACAGATGTCCATTGAAGACCAGACTGGACTCGACACCAGTGTAACAGATGTCCATTGAAGACCAGACTGGACTCGACACCAGTGTAACAGATGTCCATTGAAGACCAGAAGACTGGACTTGACACCAGTGTAACAGATGTCCATTGAAGACCAGAAGACTGGACTCGACACCAGTGTAACAGATGTCCATTGAAGACCAGACTGGACTCGACACCAGTGTAACAGATGTCCATTGAAGACCAGAAGACTGGACTCGACACCAGTGTAACAGATGTCCATTGAAGACCAGACTGGACTCGACACCAGTGTAACAGATGTCCATTGAAGACCAGAAGACTGGACTCGACACCAGTGTAACAGATGTCCATTGAAGACCAGAAGACTGGACTCGACACCAGTGTAACAGATGTCCATTGAAGACCAGAAGACTGGACTCGACACCAGTGTAACAGATGTCCTTTGAAGACCAGACTGGACTTGACACCAGTGTAACAGATGTCCATTGAAGACCAGAAGACTGGACTCGACACCAGTGTAACAGATGTCCATTTGAGACCAGACTGGACTCGACACCAGTGTAACAGATGTCCATTGAAGACCAGACTGGACTCGACACCAGTGTAACAGATGTCCATTGAAGACCAGACTGGACTCGACACCAGTGTAACAGATGTCCATTGAAGACCAGAAGACTGGACTCGACACCAGTGTAACAGATGTCCATTGAAGACCAGACTGGACTCGACACCAGTGTAACAGATGTCCATTGAAGACCAGACTGGACTCGACACCAGTGTAACAGATGTCCATTGAAGACCAAAAGACTGGACTCGACACCAGTGTAACAGATGTCCATTGAAGACCAGACTGGACTCGACACCAGTGTAACAGATGTCCATTGAAGACCAGAAGACTGGACTCGGCACCAGTGTAACAGATGTCCATTGAAGACCAGACTGGACTCGACACCAGTGTAACAGATGTCCATTGAAGACCAGAAGACTGGACTCGACACCAGTGTAACAGATGTCCATTGAAGACCAGAAGACTGGACTCGACACCAGTGTAACAGATGTCCATTGAAGACCAGAAGACTGGACTCGACACCAGTGTAACAGATGTCCATTGAAGACCAGAAGACTGGACTCGACACCAGTGTAACAGATGTCCATTGAAGACCAGAAGACTGGACTCGGCACCAGTGTAACAGATGTCCATTGAAGACCAGAAGACTGGACTCGACACCATTGTAACAGATGTCCATTGAAGACCAGACTGGACTCGACACCAGTGTAACAGATGTCCATTGAAGACCAGACTGGACTCGACACCAGTGTAACAGATGTCCATTGAAGACCAGAAGACTGGACTCGACACCAGTGTAACAGATGTCCATTGAAGACCAGAAGACTGGACTCGACACCAGTATAACAGATGTCCATTGAAGACCAGACTGGACTCGACACCAGTGTAACAGATGTCCATTTGAGACCAGAAGACTGGACTCGACACCAGTGTAACAGATGTCCATTTGAGACCAGAAGACTGGACTCGACACCAGTGTAACAGATGTGATGGTACTTCATAACTGTCGTGCGTTGTTGTTTTTAAAGAAAGGACTGTCCAGCCAGCGGCCCCAGTTGACTGGTGTGTATTCTGACGATAGACAGAAGCTAGCACAGCTAAAATGTTGATTCGTGATTCGTCTGTTTAGCACGGAAATAACTGCGAATTAGCAGAGGGAGCTAATACGACCATTACAAATAGAGCCTGCTAGCTAACATCACTCTTACAGCGATAACATACAAAAGCACATCCCAGGATGCACCACAATATCTACCAGGTACCGTACCATTATATATATACACATCAGGACATGCAAATAGTGAGCTGGTTAATCTGTTAAATGTGGTGAACTGATCAAATGTGAAAGTAGAATAGAGTTTTTCAGAACATGACCTACCTACCGTTTGTATGTCAACATCAGACTGGGTAGAATCTCCCCCTATCTGCAAGTAACCAATGTGGCATAACACCTTATTTGATATGTAAATTCAACCAACCAATAGAAAATACATATTTCTGCAGCGTCAAGTGGAAACATAACCAAGCCTGTTACAGAGAGGGCACACGGGAGCTATGCAAAAACATGTCTTTATTCTCTAGACATAGAGGCAACAACCCCATCTCAATCAGTTCACTTGACAGACGGGAATTTATAGACACAGGTCAGGCATTACCAATCAATTATGAACATCCAATTCTCATCCTTACATATGTCCCCCTCTCCTCGTTTCAATTTGTAAGTCGCTCTGGATAAGAGCGTCTGCTAAATGACTTAAATGTAAATGTAAATGTAAATGTTTCTCTAACATAAAATCCACTATGTCTAAGCCTATTTCTTTTAGAAGCAAAAAATATGTTGAATATTATATGCATATTGCTGAGATACATTTTATAAAAATGATATTCCTGAGTGTTGACATGGCTAACTGAGACTGTCATAAAATGCGCACGTTTTTTGTCTTCCTACTTAACATAACATGTCATTGACAGAACATTTGAATTGAACAAAATTATAAAAGCCACATTCAGATGTTAAAAGTATTTATTTTAAAAGTTAGTTTTTTTGTTAACCACCAAAGTACACGAGGACATGTTCAGTCAACGTGCACACAGCAGTCCCACTATCCCCAACACCTCCTTTCCCTTCAACTTTCATGCAGTCAATGCCACTCACACCGACAGTAGCTGGGCATGTTCTCCCACTCAGAGTAGGCAGCTCCATCCCCATCCCGACCTGGTAAACCAAGGAGAGCGCAGTCCTTCTTTGTAAAAGAAAAGCACCTAGCCATTTTGAATCATCCTCAGTTATGTCCAACATGTTGAAACAGGTTCCCATCAAAGAGAATGGCGGGAGATGCACAATTCCCAGATGTGGATTCCCAGATTCTACTGTCTAAGACTCTTAGAAACCATCTAATAATAAAAAGTCCGCTCACTGTTAGTTAAAAAATAAAAACGATTTTATTTAAGCAGACTAACAACTCTACACTACCAGGGGTCGGCCAGTGGGGAGAACCCTGGAGGAGGCAGTTAAATCAGGCAGGTTACCTGGCCTGTCTAACGCCTCCTGCGGCCTTCTCTCCTGCGATGTCGGGACACCCTGTCCGCCTCCTGCGGCGGACAGTAGGCAGATGCTCTGCGTCTTCTGGGCAAAATGATTGATATGAATGACTTTTAGACGGGCCAGGGGGTTATGATTGATAAATCAGACTATGAATGACTTTTAGACAGTCTGGAGGGGGGTTGGATTGACGTCATGATAGTATAAATTATGATGCAATAATTAGAATTTAGAAAATTCCTTTCTTCGGTGAAGTCATAATAGCCTAGCAGCCACGTAAGTGAGTCGCTAGCTAGCTAGGGACCAGGACATTGAGCTAGCCAAGACCAACAACACAAACAAACAGACTATACAGCTACAAGTAGTGAGTGGAGTTACAAACAGGACATACTAAACCAGCTAAATGTCTTACCTGTGATGACATTTTTCCACATACATAGAGTTCTAGCTACATGTAGCTTACTTGGACTAAGGCCCGACACAATTTCCCACGTCGAATAGCATGAAGCTAAAGGGCTCTTCTCACAGGCTCTATTTCCCAAACGTAAAATCTGGATTTTTGGCCTGGTTACATGTACATTGAACAACACAGCAGCTTTTTGGTATTTTTTGGTATTTGTTAATATATTTTTTTTAAATCAGCAACCTATTTGGCTTTTTTGCACTAGGGGTCAATGGGAACGAATGTTTTGTTTTCCCCAATTTGTGGGCGTGGTCAAGGGGAATTCCTTATTGTTATGCGAATATACTCTGGAGGATGCGGTAAAGAGATCGATGGAACTCGACATAAACAATGGAAATACCATTGAAACACGTGGGGGGAAAGATCCCAAATCTCCTCACTGCCGCCCCCAGCAAAATCAGCCTGAATTTAGGCTGTCATTTACTGTGCCTTGAGAAAGTATTCACACCCTTGACTTTTTCCACATTTTGTTGTGTTACAGACAGAATTTACAATGGATTACATTTAAGATTTGTTGGTACCTGGCCTACACACAATACGTCAAAGTGGAATGGTGTTTTTCAACATTTTTAGAATGTTTTTTTAAATGAAAAGCTAAAATCTCTTGAGTGAAGAAATATTCAACCCCTTGGTCATGACAATCCTTAAATACGTCCAGGAGTTAAAATGAGCCCAACAAGTCACATAATAAACTGCATGGACTCGTTCTGTGTGTTTAACATGATTTTTTTAACGACTATCTAATCTCTGTATCACACACACATACAGTTACAGTGCATTCGGAAAGTATTCAGACCCCTTCACTTCTTCCACATTGTGTTACGTTACAGCCTTATTCTAAAATGGATGAACTAACAACTTTACCTCTGTTAATCTACACACACACACAACCATTAATGACAAAGCAAAAACAGTAAAAAAAAAATAGATATATTTTAGCAAATTGATAAAAAATTGAGCTCAGGTGCATCCTGTTTCCATTGATTATTCTTGGATTGGAGTCCACCTGTGGTAAATTCAACTGATTGAACATGATTTGGAAAGGTACACACCTGTCTATATACAGTGGCTTGCCAAAGTATTCACCCCCCTTGGCATTTTTCTGATTTTGGTGCCTTGCAACCTGGAATTAAAATGTATTTTTTTGGGGGGGGGGTTGTATCATTTGATTTACACAACATGGCTACCACTTTGAAGATGCAAATTATTTTTTGTGAAACAATAAATAAGACAAAACAATATAAAACTTGAACGTGCATAACTATTCACCCCCCAAAACTCAATACTTTGTTAGAGCCACCTTTTACAGCAATTACAGCTGCAAGTATCTTGCCGATTCTTCAAGGCAAAACTGCTCCAGCTCCTTCAAGTTGGATGGGTTCCTGCTGGTGTACAGCAATCTTTAAGTCATACCACAGATTTTCAATTGGATTGAGGTCTAGGCTTTAACTTGGCCATTTCAAGACATTTAAATGTTTCCCCCTGAAGCCACTCAAGTGTTGCTTTAGCAGTGTGATTAGGATCATTGTCCTGCTGGAAAGTGAAATCTCAAAGCTCAAATCTGAGCCTGAAACCCTCAAGGACTTCCTGTATTTAGCGACATCCATCAATTCTGACCAGTTTCCCTGCCGATGAAAAACATCCCCACAGCATGATGATGCCACCACCATGCTTCAATGTGGGGATGGTATTCTCGGGGTGATGAGAGGTGTTGGCTTTGCACCAGACATAGCATTTTCCTTGATGGCCAAAAAGCTCAATTTTGGTCTCATCTAAGTACCTTCTTCCATATGTTTGGGGAGTCTCCCACATGCCTTTTGGCGAACACAAAACGTGTTTGCTTATTTATTTTTTTAAAGACTTTTTCTGTCCACTCTTCCATAAATCCCAGCTTTGTGGAGTGTACAGCTTAAAATGGTCCTACGGACAGATGCTCCAAACTCCGCTGTGGAGCTTTGCAGCTCCTTTAGGGTTATCTTTGGTCTCTTTGTTGCCTCTGATTAATGCGCTCCTTGTCTGATCTGTGTTGGTGTGTGGCCCTCTCTTGGCAGGTTTGTTGTGGTGCCATATTCTTTCCATTTTTTAATAATGGATGTAATGGTGCTCCGTGGGATGTTCAAAGTTTCTGATATTTTTTTATAACCCAACCCTGATCTGTACTTCTCCACAACTTTGTCCCTGACCTGTTTGGAGAGCTCCTTGGTCTTCATGGTGCCGCTTGCTTAATGGTGTTGCAGACTCTGGAGCCTTTCAGAACAGGTGTATATATACTGAGATCATGTGACAGATCACGTGACACTTACATTGCACACAGGTGGACTTTATTTAACTAATTATGTGACTTCTGGTGGTAATTAGTTGCACCAGATCTTATTTAGGGGCTTCATAGCAAAGGGGGTGAGTACATATGCACGCACCACTTTTTTTTTATTCTTTAGAATTGTCTTTTTTTTTCATTTCACTTCACAAATGTGGACTATTTTGAGTATGTCCATCACATGTCCATCACATGAAATTAAAAAATATATATCTATTTAAATTACAGGTTTTAATGCAACAAAATAGGAAAAACACCAAGGGTAATGAATACTTTTGCAAGGCACTGTAAAATGCACAACATTACCAAAAGTATGTGGACACCGGCTCAGCACTTACAGTTGACCGGGGGACAGCTCTAGCAGGGCAGACATTTGACAAACTGACTTGAAAGTCACTGAGCTCTTCAGTAAGGCCCTTCTACTGCCAATGTTTGTCTATGGAAGGGGGTGTCCACATACTTTTGTATTTATAGTGCATATTAGCATATAGTGACTGACTCAGAGATGGCCGCCTCGCTTCGCGTTCCTAGGAAACTATGCAGTTTTTTGTTTTTTTACGTGTTATTTCTTACATTAGTACCCCAGGTCATCTTAGGTTTCATTACATACAGTCGAGAAGAACTACTGAATATAAGATCAGCGTCAACTCACCATCAGTACGACCAAGAATATGTTTTTCGCGACGCGGATCCTGTGTTCTGCCTTTCAAACAGGACAGCGGAATGGATCCCATGCAGCGACCCAAAAAAACGACTCAGAAAAAGAGGGAAACGAGGCGGTCTTCTGGTCAGACTCCGGAGATGGGCACACCGTGCACCACTCCCTAGCATTCTTCTTGCCAATGTCCAGTCTCTTGACAACAAGGTTGATGGAATCCGAGCAAAGGTAGCATTCCAGAGGGACATCAGAGACTGTAACGTTCTTTGCTTCACAGAAACATGGCTCACTGGAGAGACGCTATCCGAGGCGGTGCAGCCAACGGGTTTCTCCACGCATCGCGCCGACAGAAACAGACATCTTTCTGGTAAGAAGAGGGGCGGGGGCGTATGCGTTATGGCTAACGAGACATGGTGTGATGAAAGAAACATACAGGAACTCAAATCCTTCTGTTCACCTGATTTAGAATTCCTCACAATCAAATGTAGACCGCATTATCTACCAAGAGAATTCTCTTCGATTATAATCACAGCCGTATATATCCCCCCCCAAGCAGACACATCGATGGCTCTGAACGAACTTTATTTAACTCTTTGCAAACTGGAAACCATTTATCCGGAGGCTGCATTCATTGTAGCTGGGGATTTTAACAAGGCTAATCTGAAAACAAGACTCCCTAAATTTTATCAGCATATCGATTGCGCAACCAGGGGTGGAAAAACCTTGGATCATTGTTACTCTAACTTCCGCGACGCATATAAGGCCCTGCCCCGCCCCCCTTTCGGAAAAGCTGACCACGACTCCATTTTGTTGATCCCTGCCCTACAGACAGAAACTAAAACAAGAGGCTCCCACGCTGAGGTCTGTCCAACGCTGGTCCGACCAAGCTGACTCCACACTCCAAGACTGCTTCCATCACATGGACTGGGATATGTTTCGTATTGCGTCAGATAACAATATTGACGAATACGCTGATTCGGTGTGCGAGTTAATTAGAACGTGCGTTGAAGATGTCGTTCCCATAGCAACGATTAAAACATTCCCTAACCAGAAACCGTGGATTGATGGCAGCATTCGCGTGAAACTGAAAATGCGAACCACTGCTTTTAATCAGGGCAAGGTGTCTGGTAACATGACCGAATACAAACAGTGCAGCTATTCCCTCCGCAAGGCTATCAAACAAGCTAAGCGTCAGTACAGAGACAAAGTAGAATCTCAATTCAATGGCTCAGACACAAGAGGCATGTGGCAGGGTCTACAGTCAATCACGGACTACAAGAAGAAATCCAGCCCAGTCATGGACCAGGATGTCTTTCTCCCAGGCAGACTAAATAACTTTTTTGCCCGCTTTGAGGACAATACAGTGCCACTGACACGGCCTGCAACGAAAACATGCGGTCTCTCCTTCACTGCAGCCGAGGTGAGTAAGACATTTAAACGTGTTAACCCTCGCAAGGCTGCAGGCCCAGACGTCATCCCCAGACGCGCCCTCAGAGCATGCGCAGACCAGCTGGCCGGTGTGTTTACGGACATATTCAATCAATCCCTATACCAGTCTGCTGTTCCCACATGCTTCAAGAGGGCCACCATTGTTCCTGTTCCCAAGAAAGCTAAGGTAACTGAGCTAAACGACTACCGCCCCGTAGCACTCACTTCCGTCATCATGAAGTGCTTTGAGAGACTAGTCAAGGACCATATCACCTCCACCCTACCTGACACCCTAGACCCACTCCAATTTGCTTACCGCCCAAATAGGTCCACAGACGATGCAATCTCAACCACACTGCACACTGCCCTAACACATCTGGACAAGAGGAATACCTATGTGAGAATGCTGTTCATCGACTACAGCTCGGCATTCAACACCATAGTACCCTCCAAGCTCGTCATCAAGCTCGAGACCCTGGGTCTCGACCCCGCCCTGTGCAACTGGGTACTGGACTTCCTGACGGGCCGCCCCCAGGTGGTGAGGGTAGGCAACAACATCTCCTCCCCGCTGATCCTCAACACTGGGGCCCCACAAGGGTGCGTTCTGAGCCCTCTCCTGTACTCCCTGTTCACCCACGACTGCGTGGCCACGCACGCCTCCAACTCAATCATCAAGTTTGCGGACGACACAACAGTGGTAGGCTTGATTACCAAGAACGACGAGACGGCCTACAGGGAGGAGGTGAGGGTCCTCGGAGTGTGGTGTCAGGAAAATAACCTCACACTCAACGTCAACAAAACTAAGGAGATGATTGTGGACTTCAGGAAACAGCAGAGGGAACACCCCCCCATCCACATCGATGGAACAGTAGTGGAGAGGGTAGCAAGTTTTAAGTTCCTCGGCATACACATCACAGACAAACTGAATTGGTCCACTCACACAGACAGCATCGTGAAGCATTCTTCAGGAGGCTGAAGAAATTCGGCTTGTCACCAAAAGCACTCACAAACTTCTACAGATGCACAATCGAGAGCATCCTGGCGGGCTGTATCACCGCCTGGTACGGCAACTGCTCCGCCCTCAACCGTAAGGCTCTCCAGAGGGTAGTGAGGTCTGCACAACGCATCACCGGGGGCAAACTACCTGCCCTCCAGGACACCTACACCACCCGATGTTACAGGAAGGCCATAAAGATCATCAAGGACATCAACCACCCGAGCCACTGCCTGTTCACCCCGCTATCATCCAGAAGGCGAGGTCAGTACAGGTGCATCAAAGCTGGGACCGAGAGACTGAAAAACAGCTTCTATCTCAAGGCCATCAGACTGTTAAACAGCCACCACTAACATTGAGTGGCTGCTGCCAACACACTGACACTGACACTGACTCAACTCCAGCCACTTTAATAATGGGAATTGATGGGAAATTATGTAAATATATCACTAGCCACTTTAAACAATGCTACCTTATATAATGTTACTTACCCTACATTATTCATCTCATATGCATACGTATATACTGTACTCTATATCATCGACTGCATCCTTATGTAATACATGTATCACTAGCCACTTTAACTATGCCACTTTGTTTACATACTCATCTCATATGTATATACTGTACTCGATACCATCTACTGTATCTTGCCTATGCTGCTCTGTACCATCACTCATTCATATATCCTTATGTACATATTCTTTATCCCCTTACACTGTGTATAAGACAGTAGTTTTGGAATTGTTAGTTAGATTACTTGTTGGTTATTACTGCATTGTCGGAACTAGAAGCACAAGCATTTCGCTACACTCGCATTAACATCTGCTAACCATGTGTATGTGACAAATAAAATTTGATTTGATTTGATTTGATGAAGATGAAGATGATGCTTAGGCTACTTACTGGTGATGGTTGATGCGCTTGTTCCAATGTTGAGCATTTTTGAGGGTCTATTGATCCTCTATGGAGTAGTATTAACATAGCACCCCATATTATCGGCTTTTTCAACAGCGTCTAATAAGAAATATATTACCTTCAACAGTGTTACCTTGGGATCAAGACATCAATGTTTTGTGATTATTGGTGTCGTACAAATGTTAGCTAGCGGGGTTAGCAATTAGCATGTTTGACATTTCAGAGGAAATACTACTACTCTGACCGATAGAGAGTGTCCGATGTTGGGCTAAAATTAGCTAGAAAGATAGTTCATAATTTTGCCAAAAATATATTTTTAATAATTTTGGTAAAATTATTCCAAAACATGTCCTGGATTTTTTAAATATATATGTATTGTCATGAAACAGCAGGGAGCAGGTCTCGAACCCTCGACCTTCTAGTCCGAGATCCGGTGCGCTATCAACTGTGCGCTATCAACAAGGGTCGTTACACTACTCCTTCATTTCAAAGAGCGCGTCCTCGCGCTAGCTTGCGACTCTACGTTTTACAGTATATATAGTCTGACAATCTGTAGCAGCAACACACGTTTCTATTTGGGGGGCGGCACTGTGTGAGGTGTGCGGACTGACGACACGTGAATGGAAATATCGACAGAATATAGTATAATTAAAAACAAAAGTGCAGATGTAAATCAACTATGCACGGGGAACTAATTATGATGATCAAATCTTGTCAGGATTAAATGATTGTACATGTGGTGTAACATTAGAATAAAACTCCACTGACGGAATGCCTCGGAATCATTGAATTGCAATCAACGACGGAGCAGCACGGACTATCGATAGGCTTATGTACTGCCTGTAGCCTGTTCGACTCCTCTCGTACGACAGCCTACTGAGATCGGTCTGTGAAAGTGTTTCGTTGTCTTTGTCATTTCATGAGGTTAGGTTTACCAGAATAATGATTGAATTATGTGTGTGAGTTGACAGGTGTCTAGAGAATCGGTATGGTAGTTTAAGAACAGCGATGTCGGCCTGGCAGTTGATGCGGCACGCACCTGTAGCCTGCTGCCAAAGGTATTTTACAACTAACAGTCCGTCTGTGCTGCCGCCTTGCACGACCGGTGAGAGCAGTCAAATTAGGTGATTGATTACCTTTGAGTGTCGGGAACGTGGCCAAGGTCGTCACTAGTTCCCACAGACACAAAGTTATAAAACCCCGCTCAATTGTACAATTTAAACCTAACCATAACCACACTGCTAACCTTATGCCTAACCTTAAATTAAGACAAAAAAAAACACATTTGTATTTTATTTTTTACCCCAGAAATGTTTATGATACAGCCAATTCAGACTTTGTGGCTGTAGTAACTAGTGAAAACCCGTGCCCTGGGCGCAACGGTACGGATGGTTCCATTTGATACTGCCAGAAGACTAGTCCATTGTTGGAAAGCGGCATTAACAAAATCATACATGGTAGTAACATATTTACAAGCCAAACAAATTGACATATGCAGCCTAACGGTCATAAAAGAAAGGTATTTTAACATTTAAATTATTTCTTAATTTCCTAGCATTTTGTTAAGTGTAACACACAGGAGTTTGGTGGCACCTTTGGTCTCGTGGTAATGGCTGGAGCAGGAATTCGTATAATGGTATCAAATACACGGTGGCCGTGTGTTTGATTCCATTTACTCCGTTCAAGCCGTTATGAGCCGTCCTCCCCTCAGCAGCCTCCACTGGTGTATCAAAAAAAAAAGTTGATTTCAGAAAGGTCATGCACAAGGGCACGTGTCCCCTCAGATTTCTCCTGTTTTATTCTTTTATGGAAGAAAAAAAAGTTCTGTAATAGCGCACTAGCCATTTAAGAACTGTATGAAGTTGGCTTTAGCTAGCCCAGATAGTTTCACAATTTGCCAACCTCATAACTAGCTACCAAGAAGCCATTTCAGGCTAACAAACAAGTTAGAATAGCTAGCTTGTTTAACTATCTTAGCTGGCATGCCTACTGTCTGACCCTGCTGGTCATCTATGAACATTTGAACATCTTGTCCATGTTCTGTTATAATTTCCACCCGACACAGCCAGAGGAGGACTGGCCACCCCTCATAGCCTGGTTCCTCTCTAGGTTTCTTCCTAGGTTTTGGCCTTTCTAGGGAGTTTTTCATAGCCACCGTGCTTCTACACCTGCATTGCTTGCTGTTTGGGGTTTTAGGCTGGGTTTCTATACAGCACTTTGAGATACCAGCTGATGTACAAAGGGCTTTATAAATACATTTGATACTGGCAAGGTTGGTAGACTTTAGAAAAGAAAGCGATAACTAAATATACTAAGACTGACATTCCTTTCAATCTTTTATCCAGACTTTAGCAGAGATTCAGAGAAGCATATTTTGTTTCTTAAAAAAAGAACCACCCAGCTTGAGGTATGCTGAGGTATGCAGAATAAAAAGTGCATACAATTTAAGCATATTGATTATGGCTCTAGATTGGAGGAAAAAGCTGCTTCAGGTGTTTGAAAAATGCAACATTCTTCCAAATTTAAGGATCGGGGGAGCCCTCTGGAAAACCCCCCTCAGATTTTTTGGGGGGTTCATAACGCATCTGGATCTAAGGGTTTATCATTCATAGGCCAAGCCAGTAAATACTCAAAGCAGAAACCGAGTGCTCCCTTTTTCCCCATGATTTTCCCATATAGTCACCCGTTGAAGTGTCCTGGGGTAAGGAATGTGTTTTTTTTTGGGGGGGGGGGGGGGGTTGCTTACAGTATCCATCAGTTACCTCAGTTGAACAGGGGAGGGTGTGTCGTTGACAAGCAGGAGAGAAACGGGCACTAGGAATAGCAGGGCCAAGCGAAACGACAGGAATGTCTCCATGGCAGTGGAATGGTAGGCAGTTGGCTCTTTAGACCAACATGACCATATCAGATACCCAACGGTTCCTTCCACCACGGGACCACATTTCACTTTAAACAGATCCTACAAGACTACAAAGTACTGACTCGATGCATTGTTTTTGAATGTTATGAATAATTACTAATAGATTTAACATAGGGTAGAATTCTGTTAGTTATATAGTTCTGTCTCTGTATAGAGATGAAGAATGTTTGTCTGTAAGAGAAGAGAAGAAGAGAAGAGGAACAGTGGCAGACAACTTGTGACCTCTGTGAAGCTGATACCAGGGAAGGAAGTCTCCCCCCACACAAACTGTTGGGCCACATGTTGTAGGATGTGATAAGCAATGTATGCGTAGGAGAAAATGACAATATAGTCGACAAGTTGTCTGAGAAGAGGGACATTTATGACGAAATGGGAGATAAATAAACCAATGTACATCATATGATTGGGGAGAGCTCTCGTAAAGACGGGCCTCTTGTCTGTTTCATTTCAACAAGAATCTGACAAATTCTTGGTAACAGAACGAGTAGTTTAATTGAAGTTCAGTTTACGAACATTGAGAACATAATTCTCGCCGCATGCATGCGTGGATTGATTAACCTGAAGTGATACATGGACTCGTGGATATTCTGCCATAGACAGGACAAGTTACTTTCTAAATGTAATCTGTTAGTTACTAGTTACCTGTCCAAATTGTGATCAGTAACATCACTTTTTTGAATTAGCCAAACTCAGTAAAGTAATCTGATTACTTTCCCCTTAAGAGGCATTAGAAGACAAACATGTAAACTCGGCAACAAAAAATAGAAACGTCTGTGTTTATTTTCAGCAAACTTAACGTGTAAATATTTGTATGAACATAACAAGATTCAACAACTGAGATGTAAACTGAACAAGTTCCACAGACGTGTGACGAACAGAAATTGAATAATGTGTCCCTGAACAAAGGGGGGGGGGGTCAATATCAAAAGTAAGTCAGTATCTGGTGTGGCCACCAGCTGCATTAAGTTCTGCAGTGCATCTCCTCCTTATGGACTGCACCAGATTTGCCTGTTCTTGCTGTGAGATGTTACCCCACTCTTCCACCAAGGCACCTGCAAGTTCCCAGACATTTCTGGGAGGAATGGCCCTAGCCCTCACCCTGCAATACAACAGGTCCCAGACGTGATCAATGTGATAGAGATCCGGGCTCTTTGCTGGCCATGGCAGAACACTGACATTCCTGTCTTGCAGGAAATCACACACAGAACGAGCAGTATGGCTGGTGGCATTGTCATGCTGGAGGGTCATGTCAGGATGAGCCTGCAGGAAGGGTACCACATGAGGGAGGAGGATGTCTTCCCTGTAACGCACAACGTTGAGATTGCCTGCAATGACAACAAGCTCAGTCCGATGATGCTGTGACACACCGCCCCAGACCATGATGGACCCTCCACCTCCAAATCGATCCCGCTCCAGAGTACAGGCCTCGGTATAACGCTCATTCCTTCGATGATAAACGCGAATTCGACCCTGGTGAGACAAAACCGTGACTCGTCAGTGAAGAGCACTTTTTGCCAGTCCTGTCTGTTCCATTGACGGTGGGTTTGTGCCCATAGGTAACATTGTTGCCAGTGATGTGTTTTGAGGACCTGCCTTTACAACAGGCCTACAAGCCCTCAGTCCAGCCTCTCTCAGCCTATTGTTGAGTCTGAGCACTGATGGAGGGATTGTGCATTCCTGCTGTAACTCAGGCAGTTGTTGTTGCCATCCTGTACCTGTCCTGCAGGTGTGATGTTCGGATGTACCGATCCTGTGCAGGTGTTACACGTGGTCTGCCACTGAGAGAACGATCAGCTATCTGTCTGTCCTGTCTCCCTGTAGCGCTGTCTTAGGCATCTCACAGTATGGATATTGCAACAGCTGCAGTCCTCAAGCCTCCTCGCAGCATGCCAAAGGCACGTTCACACAGATGAGCAGGGACCCTGGGCATCTTTCTTTTGGTGTTTTTCAGAGTCAGTAGAAAGGCCTTTTTAGTGTTCTAAGTTTTCATAACTGTGACCTTAATTGCCTACCGTCTGTAAGCTGTTAGTGTCTTAACGACCGTTCCACAGGTGCATGTTCATTAACTGTTTATAGTTCATTGAACAAGGATGGGAAACAGTGTTTAAACCCTTTACAATGAAGATCTGTGAAGTGAATTTGTAAAAATATAAATATCTTTGAAAGACAGGATCCTGAAAAAGGGACTTTTTTTTTTTTGTTGCTGAGTTTATATTACCAATGGAACGACCATCTATTGCAGGATTAATCCATGTTAGTGTTTACATAGCTGGCCATAAATGGATGTTTGTATTTTACTTAATGACTTTGTTATGTAGGCTTCTTCTAACCCATTGCTTTCTACTACAGCTAATAATACAATTAGATCTTAAATTAAAAGCCAAAGTCTTGTCAGATTTGCGGTCATTCCAATTAATTGAATACCCCTTGAGCTTCCATTTATAGCATTTGTAAATATATATTAGCCAAGTTGTTTTACTTAAAAAACGAAGCACTTATTATCCTACTCTGATTATGATTTTGTTGTCATGGAGAACTGATTGGGCTCATTGCTTCGAGTTGAAAAATAAATGCTTTGAACATCTGTTACTCCCCAGCCCTGGTCATAGACTAGTTAGTTCTTCACAGAGGGCTTTGAATACCCTATATTCCCTGATGTCACAGAGAAACACCAAATCTATGTATTTTATTAACATTACCTCAGTTCATATAGTGATACAATAATACGTGTGTAGCCTATCTGAAACACCCTCTGAGCTTTGCACGCTTTCTCAATTTATTTTAAGCATCAGTCAGCATCAGTGCCCCCATTTTTTTTTCTCTTTTTTTTTTTGTTGCTATAAAGTCAACAAAGTGGCTTTGTCAGCAACTGAAGAAGGTTGTAATTTACTCTCCAGTTGCGTTACATCCTGGTTCCTGCAGTAAACGGATTCTGTTTTAATCACATCTGTTTAATAATAGCCACGTGAGGAGTATTTAGACTCGTCCCTCCCTCCTTAGCTCTCAGAGCCAGACCCAGAGGAAGTATTTAGACTCGTCCCTCCCTCCTTAGCTCTCAGAGCCAGACCCAGAGGAAGGAGAGTCCCTCCCTCCTTAGCTCTCAGAGCCAGACCCAGAGGAAGTATTTAGACTCGTCCCTCCCTCCTTAGCTCTCAGAGCCAGACCCAGAGGAAATTTAGTCGTCCCTCCCTCCTTAGCTCAGAGCCAGACCCAGAGGAAGTCCCTCCTCCCTCCTTAGCTCTCAGAGCCAGACCCAGAGGAAGTATTTAGACTCGCCCCTCCCTCCTCCTTAGCTCTCAGAGCCAGACCCCTTAGAGTCCCTCCCTCCTTCTGTTTTAACCTGAGCCAGACCCAGAGGAAGTATTTAGACTCGTCCCTCCTTAGCTCTCAGAGCCAGACCCAGAGGAAGTATTTAGAGTCCCTCCCTCCTTAGCTCTCAGAGCCAGACCCAGAGGAAGTATTTACTCGTCCCTCCCTCCTTTCTCAGAGCCAGACCCAGAGGAAGTATTTCGTCCCTCCCTCCTTAGCTCTCAGAGCCAGACCCAGAGGAAGTATTTAGACTCGTCCCTCCCTCCTTAGCTCTCAGAGCCAGACCCCCGTCCCTCCCTCCTTAGCTCTCAGAGCCAGACCCAGAGGAAGTATTTAGACTCGTCCCTCCCTCCTTAGCTCTTAGCGTCCCTCAGCTCTCAGAGCCAGACCCAGAGGAAGTATTTAGACTCGTCCCTCCCTCCTTAGCTCTCAGAGCCAGACCCAGAGGAAGTATTTAGTCGTCCCTCCCTCCTTAGCTCTCAGAGCCAGACCCAGAGGAAGTATTTAGACCTCCCCTCCTTAGCTCTCAGAGCCAGACCCAGAGAAGTATTTAGACTCGTCCCTCCCTCCTTAGCTCTCAGAGCCAGACCCAGAGGAAGTATTTAGACTCGTCCCTCCCTCCTTAGCTCTCAGAGCCAGACCCAGAGGAAGTAAGTCCCTTTCCTTAGCCTCAGAGCCAGACCAGAGAGGAAGTATTTAGACTCGTCCCTCCCTCCTTAGCTCTCAGAGCCAGACCCAGAGGAAGTATTTAGACTCGTCCCTCCCTCCTTAGCTCTCAGAGCCAGACCCAGAGGAAGTATTTAGACTCGTCCCTCCCTCCTTAGCTCTCAGAGCCAGACCCAGAGGAAGTATTTAGACTCGTCCCTCCCTCCTTAGCTCTCAGAGCCAGACCCAGAGGAAGTATTTAGACTCGTCCCTCCCTCCTTAGCTCTCAGAGCCAGACCCAGTCCCTCCCTCCTTAGCCAGAGCCAGACCCAGAGGAAGTATTTAGACTCGTCCCTCCCTCCTTAGCTCTCAGAGCCAGACCCAGAGGAAGTATTTAGACTCGTCCCTCCTCCTTAGCTCTCAGAGCCAGACCCAGAGGAAGTATTTAGACCTCCCTCCCTCCTTAGCTCTCAGAGCCAGACCCAGAGGAAGTATTTAGACTCGTCCCTCCCTCCTTAGCTCTCAGAGCCAGACCCAGAGGAAGTATTTAGACTCGTCCCTCCCTCCTTAGCTCTCAGAGCCAGACCCAGAGGAAGTATTTAGACTCGTCCCTCCCTCCTTAGCTCTCAGAGCCAGACCCAGAGGAAGTATTTAGACTCGTCCCTCCCTCCTTAGCTCTCAGAGCCAGACCCAGAGGAAGTATTTAGACTCGTCCCTCCCTCCTTAGCTCTCAGAGCCAGACCCAGAGGAAGTATTTAGACTCGTCCCTCCCTCCTTAGCTCTCAGAGCCAGACCCAGAGGAAGTATTTAGACTCGTCCCTCCCTCCTTAGCTCTCAGAGCCAGACCCAGAGGAAGGGGTGTGAGCCTCAGTTAAAGCATGCTGCTGTGGATGAACTTTGACCCCCCAAAAAAAACAAGCCGTCCAACTCCTCCTATCTTGGATCATGTTCCTTATTCTCTCTTCTCTTCTTTCCTAACTCACTAACTCTCAGTTTAAATGCCTCTGCTTCAATACATGCCCTGACATGCTGAGAAACGGGAGGGGAGGAGTGGGAAAAAAAGAGGACAAGAAAAACCGGAGAGCAGCTGAGAGGGTGGAGAGAGAGAGAGAGAGAGAGAGAGAGAGAGAAGGGGCGTGTGAAAGAGGAGGGAAATCCATATGAGCCAACTGTACGGAGAGACTCCAGAATAGAAAATCGAGGAAGCAGGACTGTCAGCAGCAGATACAGAGATTTAGGGAGCATGTTAATGTTAGGAGGGTTTTGAGGAGATAACCACAGAAAAAAATCTCCTTGTTTTAAGTGAGCCCTTGTGGTAATCTCTCACTCTGTGTCTCTCTTATTTTTTCTCTCTCTCTCTCTCTCTCTCTGACGGAGGACAGGTGTGGTGTGTGTGAGAGAGCGTGTCGGTACTGGATACATTCTATTCATGGTCCATTTCCTTGTTTGTTTTTTTTCTAACCTGAGGACCAGGTTGAGACGGCAGAGAGACACACTGATTGGCTGGAGGAAGCTGTGGAGAGATGACGCACCAGAGTGTCCAGAGGACTGATCCAAGATGACTACAGACAACTGAGGAGGATTAAGAGACTCTGAGATGGTATCTGGAGGAGTCCCCAGATCATAACGTCTGACGTTAGAACCTTCCGGACAGTACTCTGTCACCTTGTCACTGCCAGAGCTACCAAAGGTGTTGTGTAGTCCGTTCAAATCGAAAGAGAAACTGTAAGAGGCGCCGGGGATTATGGGACGTTGGACCCGCGGTGGAGTGACTCCTGGTTAGTTCCCAGGGGGGCCCAATGAGTGGTAGCAGCCATAACACCAGCCTGCTACGGGGCCGCCGCTTCTACTGTCGGGAATGGGCCCTGGAAAAGCTCCAGCGCTGTCTGGAAGCCAAGCCCGCTCCTGGCCGGCCACCGGGGATCCTGGTAACTGGGGGTCCCGGGGCAGGAAAGACAGCTCTATGCACGGAGGCAATATGGCCCAACTCGGACGCAGGGATGCGGGTCGGACTGGCGCCCCATTGCCTTGCATTTCACTTCTGCCAGCGGGAGGACGGGGGGAGCGTGGCGGTGTGGAGGTTTGTCCTGGGACTGGTGGATCAGCTGAGGGTCAGCCCCCTCCTCCCCCTGGGGTACAGGGACACACTGGACAGCCCGTTGGTGGCTCCCACCCTGGAGCCCCTACACTGCCAGAGGGACCCGGATGACACTTTCAAAAGGTCTGCACTCTATATTACTCCCTAGCGTTATATGCCCTGTCTATTACTCTGTAGCGTTGCTAACCAACTGATCTAGACAGCTTTGTGAATTGCTCTGTTTTGATGTGAACTCAGCACATTCTGTCCGCAAAAAAAAAAAAATGAATGTGAAATTTCTATAGAGAGATTTGAGGTTTGTCAAAAGTCAAACATTGAGTCAGTCAGATTGATACTATATGTCTGTACAAATAAACCTCATTGTTTTATTTGATATTATAGTCACATGTTCACAGTAGCATGTGAATAGTCATAGTAGCAATAATGCATTGGGAAGGGAAGTGACATCATCACCAAGCAGACCAGTTATCCAAGATGACTGTCCTTGACTACTTCTTACAGGTAACAGTGAGTTTCCATGAACATTCAGATTCCGTACTAAAAGCCTGTCACTGCTCGGGTTGTTCAGTCAAACAAAGAAGACCAAAAGAGCCATAGTGAAAAGCGAGCGATTGTCCTCCCTCCTTGGTTTGTATAAGAATGTATTTCCCCCCCTCATAATACAAGTCATTCAAGTGCTCTCACAATCGACCTCCCAGTCTGAATGAACGCCACAATGCTATTTATGACACGTCCTTTTAGAAACCAGGACAAAGACGTGAAAAATGCGTTCCCTCGAGGTCGCAAGAGACCCGAGTCGTTGGTGCCGCTTGGCGAGGTCGTCGTTCTCACGAGGACCCTCTCTGTCTGTCTGATGTTGACGTTGGTTGTGGAAGGAACGCTCTCCCTCCTTGTTTGCTGTGTTTCTGGTGTGAACTATCAGGGCTACATTCCACATTTGCCCTCAGACTGACCCATAGCCCGGAGAGATCTTTGTGTGTTTGGCGCCCGAGTGAGAGAGAGAAAAAGGGCGGTTGTGGTTGAGCCACTGTCCTCTGAACACTAAACAGTGGTCGACAAAACAGGGGAAACATGAGCTTGAAGTGGCAGCGGACGTATGCACAGAGAATCCTTAGATTTGAACAGATGCTAGCTGGAACCATTAGAGTCCTATATAACCGCTTAGCTTACACTGTCAACATCAACAGTGGCTAGTCGACCCAACTACCAACCACCTTTTCCTTTGTTACAGCTATATTCCCTCGTAAAGTTAGTCCTTAACCGTCCGTTAAACTATGCCATTCTCTCTTATCTAATCTTATTTTATGTTATGTCTTATCTAATCTTATTTTATATTATGTCTTATCTAATCTTATTTTATATTATGTCTTATCTAATCTTATTTTATATTATGTCTTATCTAGTCTTATTTTATATTATGTCTTATCTAATCTTATTTTATATTATGTCTTATCTAGTCTTATTTTATATTATGTCTTATCTAATCTTATTTTATATTATGTCTTATCTAATCTTATTTTATATTATGTCTTATCTAATCTTATTTTATATTATGTCTTATCTAGGCTTATTTTATATTGTCTTATCTAATCTTATTTTATATTATGTCTTATCTAGTCTTATTTTATATTGTCTTATCTAGTCTTATTTTATATTATGTCTTATCTAATCTTATTTTATATTATGTCTTATCTAATTGCTGTTCCACAAGGCCCGCTGATAAACGGCTCGTCTGTTTTAAACCAGTTTTACGAACTTTGGGAACGTTAGGGCTCACAGGGCCTGTTGTCAGCCTCTTCTCCGCACCGTGTCCAATTACGGCAGGGCTGAGAGGGTCAAAGGTTAGCCTGTGGCCAGGACCACGAGGACAGGATGGAGCAGGAAGCCCTCAGTCAGTTAAAGGGCCATTAACATGGTTCTGGGCTCAAGACACACACGCACGCACACGCACGCACGCACACACACACACACACACACACGCACGCACACGCACACACACACACACACACACACCTTCCCTGTTGTCATATTAGTAAGACACAAACTTGTGACCAAGACGTTTTGGAACGGAGCATTCACTTTTAAATTCCTTCTCTTAAAAGGCACTAAGTGCTTTTACATAAACTGAGTCTATTGTTCAGTAATGGGGGAAAAAAGGACTGCAACTTTTAATATTGTGTTCACAAGGCTGTATTGTATCAGTACAGGTGTGGGCCCGAGAGACTGAAAAACAGCTTCTATCTCAAGGACATCAGACGGCGAAACAGCTATTTATTTTACAAGGCAAGTCAGTTAAGAACAAATTCTTATTTACAATGAGGGCCTAGGAACAGTGGGTTAACTGCGTTGTTCAGAGGCAGAACGACAGATTTTTACCTTATCAGCTCAGGGATTCGATCTAGCAGCCTTTCGGTTACTGGCCCAACGCTCTAACCACTAGGCTAACCTGCCACCCATCATGAACTCAGAGGCTGCTGCCTACATTGACTCACTAGTCACTTTAAACAATTCCACTTTAATAATGTCTTACGTTACTCATCTCATATGTATAGACTGCATCTTATACCATCTATTGCATCTTTCCACTCGGTCATCGCTCATCCATGCTATGACACTCGGTCATCGCTCATCCATACTATGACACTCGGTCATCGCTCATCCATACTATGACACTCGGTCATCGACACTATGTCGGTCATCGCTCATCCATACTATGACACTCGGTCATCGCTCATCCATACTATGACACTCGGTCATCGCTCATCCATACTATGACACTCGGTCATCGCTCATCCATACTATGACACTCGGTCATCGCTCATCCATACTATGACACTCGGTCATCGCTCATCCATACTATGACACTCGGTCATCGCTCATCCATGCTATGACACTCGGTCATCGCTCATCCATGCTATGACACTCGGTCATCGCTCATCCATACTATGACACTCGGTCATCGCTCATCCATACTATGACACTCGGTCATCGGCTCATCCATACTATGACACTCGGTCATCGCTCATCCATACTATGACACTCGGTCATCGCTCATCCATGCTATGACACTGACGGTCATCGCTCATCCATACTATGACACGGTCGGCTCATCATCGCTCGGTCATCGCTCATCCATGCTATGACACTCGGTCATCGCTCATCCATGCTATGACACTCGGTCATCGCTCATCCATACTATGACACTCGGTCATCGCTCATCCATACTATGACACTCGGTCATCGCTCATCCATACTATGACACTCGGTCATCGCTCATCCATGCTATGACACTCGGTCATCGCTCATCCATACTATGACACTCGGTCATCGCTCATCCATACTATGACACTCGGTCATCGCTCATCCACTATGACACTCGGTCATCGCTCATCCATGCTATGACACTCGGTCATCGCTCATCCATGCTATGACACCGGTCATCGCTCATCCATACTATGACACTCGGTCATCGCTCATCCATACTATGACACTCGGTCATCGCTCATCCATACTATGACACTCGGTCATCGCTCATCCATGCTATGACACTCGGTCATCGCTCATCCATACTATGACACTCGGTCATCGCTCATCCATGCTATGACACTCGGTCATCGCTCATCCATACTATGACACGGTCGGTCATCGCTCATCCATACTATGACACTCGGTCATCGCTCATCCATACTATGACACGGTCATCGGCTCATCCATCTATGATCGCTCATCCATACTATGACACTCGGTCATCGCTCATCCATACTATGACACTCGGTCATCGCTCATCCATACTCGGTGACATCCATACTATGGTCATCGCTCATCCATACTATGACACTCGGTCATCGCCATCCATACTATGACACTCGGTCATCGCTCATCCATGCTATGACACTCGGTCATCGCTCATCCATACTATGACACTCGGTCATCGCTCATCCATACTATGACACTCGGTCATCGCCATCCATACTATGACACTCGGTCATCGCCATCCATGCTATGACACTCGGTCATCGCTCATCCATGCTATGACACTCGGTCATCGCTCATCCATGCTATGACACTCGGTCATCGCTCATCCATACTATGACACTCGGTCATCGCTCATCCATACTATGACACTCGGTCATCGCTCATCCCTATACTCGGTCATCGCTCATCCATGCTATGACACTCGGTCATCGCTCATCCATGCTATGACACTCGGTCATCGCCATCCATACTATGACACTCGGTCATCGCTCATCCATGCTATGACACTCGGTCATCGCTCATCCATACTATGACACTCGGTCATCGCTCATCCATACTATGACACTCGGTCATCGCTCATCCATACTATGACACTCGGTCATCGCTCATCCATCGGTCATCGCTCATCCATGCTGACACTCGGTCATCGCTCATCCATACTATGATCCACTATGACACTCGGTCATCGCCATCCATACTATGACACTCGGTCATCGCCATCCATACTATGACACTCGGTCATCGCTCATCCATGCTATGACTATGACACTCGGTCATCGCTCATCCATGCTATGACACTCGGTCATCGCTCATCCATACTATGACACTCGGTCATCGCTCATCCATACTATGACACTCGGTCATCGCTCATCCATGCTATGACACTCGGTCATCGCTCATCCATACTATGACACTCGGTCATCGCTCATCCATGCTATGACACTCGGTCATCGCTCATCCATGCTATGACACTCGGTCATCGCTCATCCATACTATGACACTCGGTCATCGCTCATCCATGCTATGACACTCGGTCATCGCTCATCCATACTATGACACTCGGTCATCGCTCATCCATATCTTTATATACAGTTGAAGTTTACATACACCTTAGCCAAATACATTTAAACTCAGTTTTTCACAATTTCTGACATTTAATCCCAGTAAAAATTCCCTGTTTTAAGTCAGTTAGGATCACCACTTTATTTTAAGAATGTTAAATGTCAGAATAATAGTAGAGAGAATGATTTAATTCAGCTTTTATTTCTTTCATCACATTCCCAGTGGGTCAGAAGTTTACATACACTCAATTAGTATTTGGTAGCGTTGCCTTTATATTGTTTAACTAGGGTCAAATGTTTTGGGTAGCCTTTCACAAGTTTCTGAGTCAGGTCAAACTGAGTCAGGTTTGTAGGCCTCTTTGCTTACACAAGCTTTTTCAGTTCTGCCCACACATTTTCTATGGGATTGAGGTCAGGGCTTTGTGATGGTCACTCCAATACCTTGACTTTGTTGTCCTAAAGTCATTTTGCCACAACTTTGGAAGTATGCTTGGGGTCATTGTCCATTTGGAAGACCCATTTGCGACCAAGCTTTAACTTCCTGACTGATGTCTTGATGTTGCTTCAATATATCCACATAATTTCCCTTCCTCGTGATGCCATCTATTTTGTGAAGTGCACCAGTCCCTCCTGCCGCAAAACACCCCCACAACATGATGCTGCCAACCCCGTGCTTCACGGTTGGGATGGTGTTCTTCAGCTTGCAAGCCTCCCCCTTTTTCCTCCAAACATAATGATGGTCATTATGGCCAAACAGTTACATTTTTTGTTTCATCAGACCAGAGGACATTTCTCCAAAAAGTATGATCTTTGTCCCCATGTGCAGTTGCAAACCGTAGTCTGGCTTTTTTATGCCGGTTTTGGAGCAGTGGCTTCTTCCTTGCTGAGCAGCCTTTCAGGTTATGTCGTTATAGGACTCATTTTACTGTGGATACTTTTGTACCTGTTTCTTCCAGCATCTTCACAAGGTCCTTGTTCTGGGATTGATTTGCACTTTTCTCACCAAAGTACGTTAATCTCTAGGAGACAGAACGCGTCTCCTTCCTGATTGGTATGACGGCTGCGTGGTCCCTTGGTGTTTATACTTATGTACTATTGTTTGTACAGATGAACGTGGTACCTTCAGGCATTTGGAAATTGCTCCCAATGATAAACCAGACTTGTGGAGGTCTACCATTTTTTTTCTGAGGTTTTGGCTGATTTCTTCTGATTTCCCCATGATGTCAAGCAAAGAGGCACTGAGTTTGAAGGTAGGCCTTGAAATACATCTGCAGGTTCACCTCCAATTGACTCAAATGATGTCAATTAGCCTATCTTAGAAGCATCTAAAGCCATGACATCATTTTTTTGAATTTTCCAAGTTGTTTACAGGCACAGTCAACTTAGTGTATGAAACATTTCTGACCCACTGGAATTATAAGTGAAATAATCTGTAAACTCTTTTTCAGAAGAATTACATTTCACGCACAAAACTATAGTTTGTTGACAAGACATTTTTGGAGTGGTTGAAAAACAAGTTTTAATGACTCCAAATGTATGTAAACTTCTGACTTCACCTATTTACAGTTTTCTTATTCCATCCCTTTTAGATTTGTTTGTATAATTTTTTATTTTACCTTTATTTTACTAGGCAAGTCAGGTAAGAACAAATTCATATTTTCAATGACAGCCTAGGAACAGTGGGTTAACTGCCTGTTCAGGGGCAGAACGACAGATTTGTACTTTGTCAGCTCGGGGGTTTGAACTTGCTACCTTCCGGTTACTAGTCCAACACTCTAACCACTAGGCTACCCTGCAGCCTCTACACTCTAACCACTAGGCTACCTGCCTCCTCTACACTCTAACCACTAGGCTACCTGCCTCCTCTACACTCTAACCACTAGGCTACCCTGCCTCCTCTACACTCTAACCACTAGGCTACCTGCCTCCTCTACACTCTAACCACTAGGCTACCTGCCTCCTCTACACTCTAACCACTAGGCTACCCTGCCTCCTCTACACTCTAACCACTAGGCTACCCTGCCTCCTCTACACTCTAACCACTAGGCTACCCTGCAGCCTCTACACTCTAACCACTAGGCTACGCTGCCACCTCTACACTCTAACCACTAGGCTACCTGCCTCCTCTACACTCTAACCACTAGGCTACCTGCCTCCTCTACACTCTAACCACTAGGCTACCTGCCTCCTCTACACTCTAACCACTAGGCTACCCTGCCTCCTCTACACTCTAACCACTAGGCTACCCTGCCGCCTCTACACTCTAACCACTAGGCTACCTGCCTCCTGTACACTCTAACCACTAGGCTACCTGCCTCCTCTACACTCAAACCACTAGGCTACCTGCCTCCCTACACTCTAACCACTAGGCTACCCTGCCGCCCTTTAATTGTGAGGTTAGTTACAGTATGACTGTACAGAGTGAATGTGCCTTTCGTTTCTGATTAACCACTTACATTAAAGTGAGTTTTTGTTGGGGAATTGTTAGATTACTTTTTTGCTACACTCGTATTAACATCTGCTAACCGTGTGTATGTGACCAATAAAATTAGATTCAAACGGCTGTATTGTATGTTTACGTTAGCTGACACCTTCCGCTTGGATCCTTCTAGAAGTGTAGGAGTGTGGAATCCATTGTTGAATGACCAAGGCTGTTCAACATAGACTTCATAGTGTTACATAACCTTTTACAAGTGTCATATTTAATACTTCATTCCGTTTATATCCCTGCTGAAGCAGACACTAGCAGGGAGACAGACACTAGCAGGGTGACAGACACTAGCAGGGTGACAGACACTAGCAGGGTGACAGACACTAGCAGGGTGACAGCAGGGTGACAGACACTAGCAGGGTGACAGACACTAGCAGGGTGACAGACACTGGCAGGGAGACAGACACTAGCAGGGTGACAGACACTAGCAGGGAGACAGACACTAGCAGGGTGACAGACACTAGCAGGGTGACAGACACTAGCAGGGTGACAGACACTAGCAGGGAGACAGACACTAGCAGGGTGCCAGACACTAGCAGGGTGACAGCAGGGTGACAGACACTAGCAGGGTGACAGACACTAGCTGGGTGACAGACACTAGCTGGGTGACAGACACTAGCAGGGAGACAGACACTAGCAGGGTGACAGACACATGGGTAGCAGGGTGACAGACACTAGCAGGGTGACAGACACACTAGCAGGGTGACAGACACTAGCAGGGTGACAGACACTAGCAGGGTGACAGACACAGCAGGGTGACAGACACTAGCAGGGGGTGACAGACACTGACAGCAGGGAGACAGACACTAGCAGGGTGACAGACACTAGCAGGGTGACAGACACTAGCAGGGTGACAGACACTAGCAGGGTGACAGACACTAGCAGGGTGACAGACACTGGCAGGGTGACAGACACTAGCAGGGTGACAGACACTAGCAGGGTGACAGACACTAGCAGGGGACAGTGACAGACACTAGCAGGGTGACAGACACCAGCAGGGTGACAGACACTAGCAGGGTGACAGACACTAGCAGGGTGACAGACACTAGCAGGGAGACAGAGCAGGGAGACAGACACTAGCAGGGAGACAGACACTAGCAGGGTGACAGACACTAGCAGGGTGACAGACACTCAGCAGGAGACAGACACTAGCAGGGTGACAGACACTAGCAGGGTGACAGACACTAGCAGGGTGACAGCAGGGTGACAGACACTAGCAGGGTGACAGACACTAGCAGGGTGACAGACACTAGCAGGGTGACAGACACTAGCAGGGTGACAGACACTAGCAGGGTGACAGACACTAGCAGGGTGACAGACACTAGCAGGGTGACAGACACTAGCAGGGTGACAGACACTAGCAGGGTGACAGACACTAGCAGGGAGACAGACACTAGCAGGGAGACAGACACTAGCAGGGTGACAGACACTAGCAGGGAGACAGACACTAGCAGGGTGACAGCAGGGTGACAGACACTAGCAGGGTGACAGACACTAGCAGGGTGACAGACACTAGCAGGGTGACAGACACCAGCAGGGTGACAGCAGTTGGGTGACAGGTGACAGACACTAGCAGGGACAGACACTAACACAGACACTAGCAGGGTGACAGACACTAGCAGGGTGACAGACACTAGCAGGGTGACAGAGCAGGGTGACAGACACTAGCAGGGTGACAGACACTAGCAGGGTGACAGACACTAGCAGGGTGACAGACACTAGCAGGGTGACAGACACTAGCAGGGTGCAGCAGGGTGACAGACACTAGCAGGGTGACAGACACTAGCAGCAGGGAGACAGACACTGACAGCAGGGTGACAGCAGGGTGACAGACACTAGCAGGGTGACAGACACTAGCAGGGAGACAGACACTAGCAGGGTGACAGACACTAGCAGGGTGACAGACACTAGCAGGGTGACAGACACTAGCAGGGTGACAGACACTAGCAGGGTGACAGACACTAGCAGGGTGACAGACACTAGCAGGGTGACAGACACTAGCAGGGTGACAGACACAGGGTGACAGCAGGGTGACAGACACTAGCAGGTGACAGACACTAGCAGGGTGACAGACACTAGCAGGGTGACAGACACTAGCAGGGTGACAGACACTAGCAGGGAGACAGACACTAGCAGGGAGACAGACACTAGCAGGGTGACAGACACAAGCAGGGTGACAGACACTAGCAGCAGGGGACAGACACTCAGTTGGGAGACAGACACTAGCAGGGTGACAGACACTAGCAGGGTGACAGACACTAGCAGACACTAGCAGGGAGACAGACACTAGACAGGAGGGTGACAGACACTAGCAGGGTGACAGACACTAGCAGGGTGACAGCAGGGTGACAGACACTAGCAGGGTGACAGACACTAGCAGGGTGACAGACACTAGCAGGGTGACAGACACTAGCAGGGTGACAGACACTAGCAGGGTGACAGACACTAGCAGGGTGACAGACACTAGCAGGGTGACAGACACTAGCAGGGTGACAGACACTAGCAGGGTGACAGAGCAGGGTGACAGACACTAGCAGGGTGACAGACACTAGCAGGGTGACAGACACTAGCAGGGGACAGAGACAGACACTAGCAGGGAGACAGACAGGGTGACAGACACTAGCAGGGTGACAGACACTAGCAGGGTGACAGACACTAGCAGGGTGGACAGACAGCAGGGTGACAGACACTAGCAGGGTGACAGACACTAGCAGGGTGACAGACACTAGCAGGGTGACAGACACTAGCAGGAGACAGACACTAGCAGGGTGACAGACACTAGCAGGGAGACAGACACAGGGTGACAGACACTAGCAGGGTGACAGACACTAGCAGGGTGACAGACACTAGCAGGGTGACAGACACTAGCAGGGCAGACAGACACTAGCAGGGTGACAGACACTAGCAGGGAGACAGACACTAGGGTGACAGACACTAGCAGGGGACAGACACAGCAGGGTGACAGACACTAGCAGGGACAGGAGGGTGACAGACACTAGCAGGGTGACAGACACTAGCAGGGTGACAGACACTAGCAGGGTGACAGACACTAGCAGGGTGACAGACACTAGCAGGGAGACAGCAGGGTGACAGACACCAGCAGGGTGACAGACACTAGCAGGGTGACAGACACTAGCAGGGTGACAGACACAGGGTGACAGCAGGGTGACAGACACTAGCAGGGTGACAGACACTAGCAGGGTGACAGACACTAGCAGGGTGACAGACACAGCAGGAGACAGACACTAGCAGGGTGACAGACACAGGGTGACAGACACTAGCAGGGAGACAGACACTAGCAGGGTGACAGACACTAGCAGGGAGACAGACACAGCAGGGTGACAGACACAGGGAGACAGCAGGGTGACAGACACTAGCAGGGTGACAGACACTAGCAGGGTGACAGACACTGACAACAGGGTGACAGACACTAGCAGGGTGACAGACACTAGCAGGGTGACAGACACTAGCAGGGTGACAGACACAGGGTGACAGACACTAGCAGGGTGACAGACACTAGCAGGGAGACAGACACTAGCAGGGTGACAGACACTAGGGTGACAGACACTAGCAGGGTGACAGACACTAGCAGGGTGACAGACACTAGCAGGGAGACAGACACTGGCAGGGTGACAGACACAGCAGGGTGACAGACACTAGCAGGGAGACAGACACTAGCAGGGTGACAGACACAGACACAGGGTGACAGACAGCAGGGTGACAGACACTAGCAGGGTGACAGACACTAGCAGGGTGACAGACACTAGCAGGGACAGACACTAGCAGGAGACAGACACTAGCAGGGTGACAGACACTAGCAGGAGACAGACACTAGCAGGGTGACAGACACTAGCAGGGTGACAGACACTAGCAGGGTGACAGACACTAGCAGGGTGACAGACACTAGCAGGGTGACAGACACTAGCAGGGTGACAGACACTAGCAGGGTGACAGACACTAGCAGGAGACAGACACTGACAGCAGGGTGACAGACACTAGCAGGGTGACAGACACTAGCAGGGTGACAGACACTAGCAGGGTGACAGACACTAGCAGGGTGACAGACACTAGCAGGGTGACAGACACCAGCAGGGTGACAGACACTAGCAGGGTGACAGACATCAGCAGGGAGACAGACACTAGCAGGGTGACAGACACTAGCAGGGTGACAGACACTAGCAGGGTGACAGACACTAGCAGGTGACAGACAGACAGACACTAGCAGGGTGACAGACACTAGCAGGGTGACAGACACTAGCAGGGTGACAGACACTAGCAGGGTGACAGACACTAGCAGGGTGACAGACACTAGCAGGGTGACAGACACTAGCAGGGTGACAGACACTAGCAGGGTGACAGACACTGACAGACACTAGCAGGGTGACAGACACTAGCAGGGTGACAGCAGGGTGACAGACACAGCAGGGTGACTAGCAGGGTGACAGACACTAGCAGGGTGACAGACAGGGTGACAGACACTAGCAGGGTGACAGACAGGGTGACACTAGCAGGGTGACAGACACTAGCAGGGTGACAGACACTAGCAGGGTGACAGACACTAGCAGGGTGACAGACACTAGCAGGGTGACAGACACTAGCAGGGTGACAGACACTAGCAGGGTGACAGACACTAGCAGGGTGACAGACACTAGCAGGGAGACAGCAGGGTGACAGACACTAGCAGGGTGACAGACACTAACAGGGTGACAGACACTAGCAGGGTGACAGACACTAGCAGGGAGACAGCAGTGTGACAGACACTAGCAGGGAGACAGACACTAGCAGGGTGACAGACACTAGCAGGGTGACAGACACTAGCAGGGTGACAGACACTGACAGCAGGGTGACAGAGCAGGGTGACAGACACTAGCAGCAGGGTGACAGACACTAGCAGGGTGACAGACACTAGCAGGGAGACAGACACTAGCAGGTGACAGACACTAGCAGGGTGACAGACACTAGCAGGGTGACAGACACTAGCAGGGAGACAGCAGGGTGACAGACACTAGCAGGGTGACAGACACTAGCAGGGTGACAGACACTAGCAGGGTGACAGACACTAGCAGGGTGACAGACAGGGAGACACAGGGTGACAGACACTAGCAGGGTGACAGACACTAGCAGGGAGACAGACACTAGCAGGGTGACAGACACAGCAGGGTGACAGACACTAGCAGGGGAGAGGGAGACAGACACTAGCAGGGTGACAGACACTAGCAGGGTGACAGCAGGGAGACAGACACTAGCAGGGTGACAGACACTAGCAGGGAGACAGACACTAGCAGGGTGACAGCAGGGTGACAGACACTAGCAGGGTGACAGACACTAGCAGGGTGACAGACACTAGCAGGGAGACAGACACTAGCAGGGTGACAGACACTAGCAGGGTGACAGACACTAGCAGGGTGACAGACACTAGCAGGGTGACAGACACTAGCAGGGAGACAGACACTAGCAGGGAGACAGACACTAGCAGGGAGACAGACACTAGCAGGGTGACAGACACTAGCAGGGTGACAGACACTAGCAGGGTGACAGCAGGGTGACAGACACTAGCAGGGTGACAGACACTAGCAGGGTGACAGACACTGGCAGGGTGACAGACACTAGCAGGGTGACAGACACTAGCAGGGTGACAGACACTGGCAGGGTGACAGACACTAGCAGGGTGACAGACACTAGCAGGGTGACAGACACTAACAGGGTGACAGACACTAGCAGGGTGACAGACACTAGCAGGGTGACAGACACTAGCAGGGAGACAGACACTAGCAGTGTGACAGACACTAGCAGGGTGACAGACACTAGCAGGGTGACAGACACTAGCAGGGAGACAGCAGTGTGACAGACACTAGCAGGGAGACAGACACTAGCAGGGTGACAGACACTAGCAGGGTGACAGACACTAGCAGGGTGACAGACACTAGCAGGGAGACAGACACTAGCAGGGTGACAGACACTAGCAGGGTGACAGACACTAGCAGGGTGACAGACACTAGCAGGGAGACAGACACTAGCAGGGTGACAGACACTAGCAGGGTGACAGCAGGGTGACAGACACTAGCAGGGTGACAGACACTGACAGCAGGGTGACAGACACTAGCAGGGTGACAGACACTGGCAGGGTGACAGACACTAGCAGGGTGACAGACACTAGCAGGGAGACAGACACTAGCAGGGTGACAGACACTAGCAGGGTGACAGACACTAGCAGGGAGACAGACACTAGCAGGGTGACAGACACTAGCAGGGTGACAGACACTAGCAGGGTGACAGACACTAGCAGGGTGACAGACACTAGCAGGGAGACAGCAGGGTGACAGACACTAGCAGGGTGACAGACACTAGCAGGGTGACAAACACTAACAGGGTGACAGACACTAGCAGGGTGACAGACACTAGCAGGGAGACAGCAGGGTGACAGACACTAGCAGGGTGACAGACACTAGCAGGGTGACAGACACTAGTTGGGTGACAGACACTAGCAGGGTGACAGACACTAGCAGGGTGACAGACACTAGCAGGGAGACAGACACTAGCAGGGTGACAGACACTAGCAGGGTGACAGACACTAGCAGGGTGACAGACACTAGCAGGGTGACAGACACTAGCAGGGAGACAGCAGGGTGACAGACACTAGCAGGGTGACAGACACTAGCAGGGTGACAGACACTAGTTGGGTGACAGACACTAGCAGGGTGACAGACACTAGCAGGGTGACAGACACTAGCAGGGAGACAGACACTAGCAGGGTGACAGACACTAGCAGGGTGACAGACACTAGCAGGGTGACAGACACTAGCAGGGTGACAGACACTGTAAAAACAACTGCAACGCCATAATGTCTTCACCCACATTAAATTACTCACACACACTAAACTCCCACTCTTCCTGGATTACACACACACACACACACACACTAAACTCCCACTCTTCCTGGATTACACACACACACACACACACTAAACTCCCACTCTTCCTGGATTACACACACACACACACACTAAACTCCCACTCTTCCTGGATTACACACACACACACACTAAACTCCCACTCTTCCTGGATTACACACACACACACACACACACTAAACTCCCACTCTTCCTGGATTACACACACACACTAAACTCCCACTCTTCCTGGATTACACACACACACACTAAACTCCCACTCTTCCTGGATTACACACACACACACTAAACTCCCACTCTTCCTGGATTACATACACACACACACTAAACTCCCACTCTTCCTGGATTACATACACACACACACTAAACTCCCACTCTTCCTGGATTACACACACACACACACTAAACTCCCACTCTTCCTGGATTACACACACACACACTAAACTCCCATTCTTCCTGGATTACACACATACACACACACTAAACTCCCACTCTTCCTGGATTACACACACACACACACACACACACACACACACACACACACACTAAACTCCCACTCTTCCTGGATTACACACCCACACACACACACACACTAAACTCCCACTCTTCCTGGATTACACACACACACACTAAACTCCCACTCTTCCTGGATTACACACACACACACACTAAACTCCCACTCTTCCTGGATTACACACACACACTAAACTCCCACTCTTCCTGGATTACACACACACACTAAACTTCTTCCTGGATTACAAACACACCTAAACTCCCACACACTAAACCCACTCTTCCTGGATTACATACACACACACACTAAACTCCCACTCTTCCTGGATTACATACACACACACACTAAACTCCCACTCTTCCTGGATGGGACACAGGGACACTAAACTCCACTCTTCCTGGATTACACACACACACTAAACTCCCACTCTTCCTGGATTACATACACACACACACTAAACTCCCACTCTTCCTGGATTACACACACACACTAAACTCCCACTCTTCCTGGATTACACACACACACACACTAAACTCCCACTCTTCCTGGATTACAAACACACACACACTAAACTCCCACTCTTCCTGGATTACAAACACACACACACTAAACTCCCACTCTTCCTGGATTACTCAATGATTTTTACAAGGCCTAAGTGTGGTGAAGCCACCCTCCCAGGTGGGACCCAGGGGACTCTATAGAACACCATATAAGAGTCCTGTCTCAGGGGACTCTATAGAACACCATATAGAAGAGTCCTGTCCCAGGGGACTCTATAGAACACCATATAGAAGAGTCCTGACCCAGGGGACTCTATAGAACACTGTATAGAAGTGTCCTGTCCCAGGGGACTCTATAGAACACCATATAGAAGAGTCCTGTCCCAGGGGACTCTATAGAACACCATATAGAAGAGTCCTGTCCCAGGGGACTCTATAGAACACCATATGGGAGAGTCCTGTCCCAGGGGACTCTATAGAACACCATATAGAAGAGTCCTGTCCCAGGGGACTCTATAGAACACTGTATAGAAGTGTCCTGTCCCAGGGGACTCTATAGAACACCATATAGAAGAGTCCTGTCCCAGGGGACTCTATAGAACACCATATGGAAGAGTCCTGTCCCAGGGGACTCTATAGAAAACTGTATAGAAGTGTCCTGTCCCAGGGGACTCTATAGAACACCATATACAAGTGTCCTGTCCCAGGGGACTCTATAGAACACCGTATAGAAGAGTCCTGTCCAGGTGTCTTTTACTATATACTGTAGTAATACATCTACTGGTCTTGGTGAGGGGGGGAGCAAATCTATAGTAGGTTTCTCACTTCCTCGATAGCAGCATCCTTTAATGATGTCCAAATACTAAGTGATGTAATGATGATTTCCATATATTGAATGATGTAATGATGATGTAATGATGATGTCCATATACTGAATGATGTAATGATGATGTAATGATGATGTCCATATACTGAATGATGTAATGATGATGTAATGATGATGTCCATATACTGAATGATGTAATGATGATGTAATGATGATGCCCATATACTGAATGATGTAATGATGATGTCCATATACTGAATGATGTAATGATGATGTAATGATGATGTCCATATACTGAATGATGTAATGATGATGTCCATATACTGCTGCAGCTGTTGGGTTTGTTTATGTTCCATGTGTGATGAAATACCAGCTACATTCCATTTCGATAAATGACTACTCCTCTCTCTCTCTCTCTCTCTCTCTCTCTCTCTCTCTCTCTCTCTCTCTCTCTCTCTCTCTCTCTGTCTCTCTCTCTGTCTCTCTCTCTCTCTCTCTCTCTCTCTCTCTCTCTGTCTCTGTCTCTCTCTCTCTCTCTCTCTCTCTCTCTCTCTCTCTCTCTCTCTGTCTCTCTCTCTCTCTCTCTCTCTCTCTCTCTCTCTGTCTCTCTCTCTCTGTCTCCTGTCTCTCTCTCTCTCTCTCTCTCTCTTTCTCTGTCTGTCTGTCTCTCTCTCTCTCTCTTTCTCTGTCTGTCTGTCTCTCTCTCTCTGTCTCTCTTTCTCTGTCTCTTTCTCTGTCTGTCTGTCTCTCTGTCTTCTCTCTCTCTCTCTCTCTCTCTCTCTCTCCAGGGCGGTGTTGTTTCCCTTGCTGGACCTCCCTCCCCCAGAGAAGTCCCTATTCCTGGTGGTAGACTCACTGGAATCGGGGTATGGGGCCGGTGAGGTGTCCAGCTGTGCTGGGGCTCCAGGGAGGAGCAGCTCTATCTCAGAGCTCCTGTCCAGTCACCAGCACCTCCTGCCCAACTGGCTGCTCCTGGTCTGCTCTGTGCGCAGACAGAACAAGGCTGTGTGTAAGATGTTCTCAGGTATGTTTGGGAGATGTCTGTAGACACGGGCAGGAGTTGCGGGACGCTTTTAAAATGGTGTTTTATCATGTGGAATGCCGATGACCAGGAAATGGCTCTCTGCCAGTAAGCTGACTCATTCAGCTCTTATTCAGTCCCACCACACAGTAGAATCCTCATTCAAGTTTCTAACGACGGTTGACATCTAGTGGAAGACCTAGGAAGTGCAACGTCATTCATATCCCAATGTGAATTCAATAGGGCCTGGTTTGAAAATCCACCAAACTCACATTTCACACTTCCTGTTTGGATTTTTTCTCAGGTTTTTGCCTGCCGTATGAGTTCTGTTATACTCACAGACATCATTCAAACAGTTTTAGAAACTCCAGAGTGTTTTCTATCCAATACTAATATGCATATATTAGCAACTGAGACTGAGGAGCAGGCTGTTTATTCTGGGCACCTCTGGGCACCTTTTCATCCAAGCTACTCAATAGTGCCCCTGCAGCCACGGCTGGTTGCAACTGAGCCTGGGCTCAAACCCAGAGTCTCTGGTGGCACAGCTAGCATTGTGATGCAGCGCCTTAGACCACTGAGTCTCTGGTGGCACAGCTAGCACTGTGATGCAGCGCCTTAGACCACTGAGTCTCTGGTGGCACAGCTAGCACTGTGATGCAGCGCTAGAGTGAGTGCTAGTGTGAGTGCTAGAGTGAGTGCTAGAGTGAGTGCTAGAGTGAGTTTTAGAGTGAGTTTTAGAGTGAGTGCTAGAGTGAGTGCTAGAGTGAGTGCTAGAGTGAGTTTTAGAGTGAGTTTTAGAGTGAGTGCTAGTGTGAGTGCTAGAGTGAGTGCTAGTGTGAGTGCTAGAGTGAGTGCTAGAGTGAGTGCTAGAGTGAGTGCTAGTGTGAGTGCTAGAGTGAGTGCGAGAGTGAGTGCGAGAGTGAGCGAGAGTGAGTGCCAGTGTGAGTGCCAGAGTGAGTGCCAGAGTGAGTGCCAGAGTGAGTGCCAGAGTGAGTGCGAGAGTGAGTGCCAGAGTGAGTGCCAGAGTGAGTGCCAGAGTGAGTGCGAGAGTGAGTGCCAGAGTTAGTGCTAGTGTTAGTGCTAGAGTGAGTGCTAGAGTGAGTGCTAGAGTGAGTGCCAGAGTGAGTGCCAGAGTGAGTGCCAGAGTGAGTGCCAGAGTGAGTGCTAGAGTGAGTGCCAGAGTGAGTGCCAGAGTGAGTTTTAGAGTGAGTTTTAGCGTGAGTGCTAGTGTGAGTGCTAGTGTGAGTGCTAGAGTGAGTGCTAGAGTGAGTGCTAGAGTGAGTTTTAGAGTGAGTGCTAGTGTGAGTGCTAGAGTGAGTGCTAGAGTGAGTGCTAGTGTGAGTGCTAGAGTGAGTGCTAGAGTGAGTGCTAGAGTGAGTGCTAGAGTGAGTGCTAGAGTGAGTGCTAGTGTGAGTGCTAGAGTGAGTGCTAGAGTGAGTGCTAGAGTGAGTGCCAGAGTGAGTGCCAGAGTGAGTGCCGGAACAGAAAGGGTGTTAATAGTTCATCAACAAAGCGACCGAGTGACAAAACGGTTGTGTTTCTGTCCGTTTTTTCCAGGCTGAATGCTTGATGTCGTGTTCGGTAACCACACAGGACAAAAATGTAGTTGTTTTTTAGAACGCAGAAGAACACCATGCTCTCATTACTATAGGGTGGGTGACATCTGAACACGTCTGTGCTGGAGAGGAGGAGAGATTTCCACCACACACTGCTTAACACCAGTAAATATCTCTCTGACACCAACAGTGAAAAATGGAAGTGTGAATCCAATGCCAGTATATGGTAGTGTAGATATCCCTCTGGCTGACTGAAGCTGACTTCTGCTACAACACCAACTATATCTATATCTTCTACAGTCCAATACCTCTTCCTGAAGTAGCTAATGTTTGATCGGAAGTTACATTAAGTGACAGTCTCTCTCTCTCTCTCTCTCTCTCTCTCTCTCTCTCTCTCTCTCTCTCTCTCTCTCTGTCTCTCTCTCTCTCTCTCTCTCTCTCCCTCTCTCTCTTCCTCTCTCTCTCCTTCTCTCTCTCTCTCTCTCTCTCTCCCTCTCTCCCACCCTCTCTCCCACCCTCTCTCTCTCTCACCCTCTCTCTCTCTCTCTCTCTCTCTCTCTCTCTCTCTCTCTCTCTTACTCTCTCTCTCTCTCTCTCTTACTCTCTCTCTCTCTCTCTTACTCTCTCTCTCTCTCTCTTACTCTCTCTCTCTCTCTCTCTTACTCTCTCTCTCTCTCACCTCTCTCTCTCTCTCTCTCTCTCTCTCTCTCTCTCTCTCCCCTCTCTCTTACTCTCTCTCTCTCTCCCAACCTCTCTCTTACTCTCTCTCTCTCTCTCTCTCCCACCCACCCTTTCTCTCTCTCTCTCTCTCTCTCTCTCTCTCTCTCTCTGTCTCTGTCTCTCTCTCTCCTCTCGGTAGGTTTCCGTAAACTGTGTCTGGACGATCTGCGTAAACCTGCGCCGGTACGTGACGTGCAGCACTATATCCTGCGGAGGCTGGACCAGGAGGGTGCGCTCCGTCGACAGCTGACCCCCGAGACGGCCGACATGCTCAACTTGCTGCACATCAAGAGTGGCGGCTGCTTCCTGTTTCTGGAACGCGTTCTAGACGGCGTGGCGGGAGCCTTGGTGGGGCTCCGGGAGATCCGGGACATCCCCGGGACCCTCAACGGCCTCTACTTGTGGCTCTGTCAGAGACTCTTCCCCAGAGGCCTGTTCCTCCAAGTCAGGCCCCTCTTCAACGCCCTACTGGCCTCCCCCAGGCCCCTCACCACCCAGGTGCTCTACACCGCCACCTGGACCCAGGACATGTCCCTCAGCCTTCTGGACTTCCAGAGCAGGCTGAAGGCTCTGTCTACGCTGCTTATCGACGGGCCGGGAGGCAGAAAGCTCCTGTTCCACACTAGTTTTGCAGAGTGGCTGACGGACGTGAAGTACTGCACCCAGAAGTATCTGTGTAGCGTGTCTGAGGGACACACCATGCTGGCCATGGCTCTCACCCTGCGCGCCCCACACCTTAACACAGAGGACACCTGTCAGATGGGCTCGCACCTGATCAGCTCAGGCATGCACAAGGACAACCCTGCCCTCCTGGCCCTGTGGCTGTTGTGGGCTGATGTGCCCCCTCTGGCTAGCCCCTTTTCCCCCTCTTCCCCTGCCTCTCAGCCGCCTGTCCTGGTCAGGCAGGAGGTCCTCCAGCTGCTGATGAAGAGTGGGGTGTTCCCTCCCTCCTGCGCCCCAGATGGAGGCCCCAGCGTGGGGGTACATTGTGCAGGAGGTGGGGGAGGCATCATCGGGCAGGCACTGGAGAAGCAGGACACAGTGAGGGTGCTACTGGACAGCGGGGTCAGCGTGAACCGGGCCGACCCCACAGACGGACGCACCCTCCTGGCCAGCGCGGCCCATGCAGGCTCAGCCGAAGTGTCCGACCTACTCCTGACCCGAGGGGCTGACCCTCTGATCAGTGACCACCAGGGCCAGACCCCCTTAACGCTGTCTGCCAGGCAGGGCCATGTCAGGGTGCTGGGGATGCTGCTGGACTGGGCCAGGGGGCTGGATCTGGAGGCCGGCGTGGGGATGGTGGAGCATGCAGACAGCGAGGGCTGGACGGCCTTACGGTCAGCGGCCTGGGGGGGTCACACCGAGGCCGTGCACCTCCTCCTGGATGCAGAGGCGGACGTGGACGGGTGTGATGCTGAGGGCCGATCGGCACTGAGGGCGGCGGCCTGGGGGGGTCACGAGGAGATCCTCCTCACTCTGCTGGACCACGGGGCGCAGGTGGACAAGGTCGACCGGGAGGGCCGCACTCCACTGATTGCCGCCTCCTACATGGGCCATCGGGAGGCGGTAGAGATCCTGCTGGACCACGGGGCAGAGGTCGACCTGGCCGACGGAGACGGCCGTACTGCCCTGTCAGTGGCTTCTCTCTGTGTGCCCACAGCGGCTGGAGTCAAAGGTTACGGCGAAGTGGCCAGCCTGCTGTTGGAGCGAGGGGCGGACCCGGGGCACAAGGACCAGGATGGGATGACCCCGCTGCTGCTGGCTGCGTATGAAGGTCACGAGGAGGTGGTAGAACTGTTGTTAGAGGCTGGGGCAGACGTAGACGAGAGCGCCGGGCCACACGCCGCTGCCGCTTCTGCAGCCGTCACCCCGCTGTTGGCGGCTGCCGCCATGGGCCATTCCGCGACAGTGGGCAGGGTGTTGTTCTGGGGCGCTACAGTGGATGGCATCGACGGGGAGGGTCGTACAGCTCTGAGCCTGGCAGCAGCACGGGGCAGCGTGGAGGTGGTCAGAGCACTTCTGGACCGAGGGCTGGATGAGAACCATAAAGACGATCTGGGCTGGACCCCTTTGCACGCCGCCGCCTGCGAGGGCCACCGGGGGGTCTGTGCCGTCCTAACGGAGCGTGGGAGCATGGCGCGTGTCGGAGAAATGGACATCGAGGGACGGACTCCCCTCATCCTGGCAGCGCAGGAGGGCCACTGTGGCACGGTGAGGCTTCTGCTGGACCGCCGCTCGCCCATCGACCACCGGGCGTACGACGGCCACTCTGCGCTGAGCGCCGCCGCCCTGGAGGGCCACGCTGAGGTGGTGGAGCTACTGATGAGGCGGGGCACGGACACGGACGTACGGGACGCAGAGGGCCGTCCGCTGCTCTACCTCCTGGTCCTGGAGGGACATCTGGACATGGCTGCCCTCATTATGGAGAAAGGGGGCGTGCCCCTGGAGTCCCGGGACGGGGAGGGGCGCACGGCGCTGCATGTGGCCTCCTGGCAGGGCAACCTGGATGCAGTGGGGCTGCTGTTGAGCCATGGGGCGGACCCTAACACCCAGGACGGGGAGGGACGACCCCCCTTGCACTCCGTAGCCTGGCGGGGTCATGTTGAGCCTGGTCGTCTGCTCCTGGAGGTCAGGGGGGTCAACGTGGATCTGGCCTGCAGACAGCAGGGGGCCACGGCACTGAGCATCGCGGCTCAGGAGGGCCACGCCAATATCGTTGCCATGCTACTGGAGGGAGGGGCCAACCCAGACCATGTAGACAAGTACGGCCGCAGCCCCGTCAAGGTGGCCGGGAAGAGGGGCCACTTCACCATCGTCAGGCTGCTGGAGAGCTACGGAGCCAAACCGTACTCAGTCCGTCTGCCGCCGTCCAACACCCGGTCGCCCAAGTCATCCACTGTGAAGAGCCCGTCCTCCGTCGGCTCAGGGAGTAACGTGGCCCAGGCAGGGCGTCATCATGGTGCTAGCACCTCCACCTCCTCAGCCTCCTGCTCCCCAGGCTCCACAGCCGAGCACTTCCACTCCATCCATAGCTCCCAGACATCCTCCTCCACAGCCCACTCCCAGGCCACGGTGCAGACTGTCCCTGCTGACAGCTTGTCCTTCACCCAGCAGATCCAGCAGCACTCCCTTCCACGCTGTCGCTCCCGTCACTCCACCCTGCCTCCACCTGGCTCCGCCCGTGGCAGCCTGCACGGAACCAACCACAGGGCCCAGTGCCCTAAGGCCAGCCCTCCTCCACCTACCCTCTGCACAGTCACGGCCATGGTGCATGACTCTGAACAGACTTACAAAGGCTACCCAGCAGGGTTCGACTATCCCAGTAAACACGACCCCCCCAGCCTGATCCAGGAGGAGAGGTCTCAGTACGGAGGGGGTAGGTGGAACTCTGTCATGGCTTCTCTAGGGGTGACGCCTGGACAAGATGGCCCCAAAAACAGGGACAGTCTCCCTATGGGCTACCCCTACCAGGTCCAGAGCCCGGCTCAGAGAGAGACATGGGAGGAGAACCGGAAGATGTCTATAACCGCCGGTAGTGCCTTATCTCCTCCCTGCATGGTGGTCATGACGACCACGGACCCCCAGCTCAACCTGAAACAGGCCATCAAGCTGCAGTTTGAAGGGCCCACCAGCGCTGCCTTATACAAGAGGGAGACGCCCCTGTGAACTCTGACCTAACGGTGAGTACTGTCTGTTGGTCACCAAAGAGAGTAGACTAACTGTAAAAAAAAAAAAAAATCTGTGACACTTATAAAGTGTTATATTATTCTATTATAATAATATTATATTATTAGTATATTCCAAACTAAAGGGTCTCTGGTGTTTTCCTTCATTGTCTTTCAGATGCTGAGTATAGTGACCTGTTATGACCAGAAATCAATTTTCACGAACTTCCCACTCAAAAGAAACTGTTATTTGGACACCAGTTTCTGTTACTTAGTGTCCATTTTTCTATTTCATCACATTAACATTTAACATTTAAGTCATTTAGCACATTGATCTTCCCCAGAGTTAAAGTCAAGTCTACAGTGGTATTATATTATATAAACCACCTTTTAAAACCAGAGCTTCATTACACCGTGACCTCTCATAGAGGGCACGTCGCAAAACTACGTCCTGTCCTATTTAGAGGAATGCCTGGCGTTTTAATGACAGCATTCTCTGTTGTGGGTTCTAGGTGGACGTGGGAGTTCAAGGGTCCGTTTTCAGAACGGATAATGGTTCTTACGGGGCAGAGGAGAGCAGAAGGGGCATCTCTCTCACCCCCCCCCACAGACTTCAAAGCCGTTTACATTCCAGACTTTTTCCGTCGCCTGTTCTGAGCAGCTAAATAGTGGACACACACACACACACACATTCCTCAGACACAAAGCCTTGTGCCATGGACAAGTCGGATGGAGAGGGGCTATCGGTCCACCCTCCTGCTGATCTACCACACAGAGACAGGCCAGAGTGTGTGTGACAGTTCTCTGACCAGAGAGAGAGAGAGAGAGAGAGAGAGAGAGAGAGAGAGAGAGAGAGAGAGAGAGAGAGAGAGAGAGAGAGAGAGAGAGAGAGAGAGAGAGAGAGAGAGAGAGAGAGAGAGAGAGAGAGAGAGAGAGAGTGTGTGTGACAATTTTGTGACACACAGACCCAACACAGGGCTGTGGTCTCACCAGGGTTTGACGCTTAACCAATCATCAATGGACTTCTTCAGAAATCAAACGTTTCTACTCTACGGGGGATGAAAAACATTCATTTGAAGCCACCACAGAACAGCCAATATACGTGTGAAAGAGTTCTCACTAAGATGAGACGAGATGGGCAAGGAGACCCACGACAACACACTCACACAGGACTTAAGATCGTTTTTTTTAATATATAGGAGCTCTTTTTCACACCGTAGCTGTTTTGAAAGCCATGATTCTACTGCCTGTGTGAGGGCACTATTGATGCCTTGATCTTCCTCCACAGTTTTGCTCTCTCTACTTTTCCCCCGAGACATGGCAGGTATTACCAGCTTGGCGTCTGTCGACGTGCATCTATGGGCGGCCACGAGCCATACAAATCCAGCAGAAAAGACCGCAGTCCCACCAAATCTTGACCTTGGCCTACGATGCTGTTGAAATGACCGCTATGTTTATGACATTATTAACCAACCAGCAGGCGGAATGTTCCAGCACACTCTGAGTAATGCCGTTGGAAAGGAACTGCTACTGGTGACATAAATCTAACGATAGATTAGAAAAGAGAGACAGAAAGTGGGACTTTAGCTATTCATTTTAAATCATTGATCTGGCCTAAGTGTTGTCCATTTGTCCTTGTTGCCATTTTATTCACATTTGAAACCATAATGCCGTTCTTTAATTAAAATTGCAGACGTGCTGTAACTAATGTCCAACGCTGTTTGAGGTGTGTGTGTGTGTGTGTGTGTGTGTGTGTGTGTGTGTGTGTGTGTGTGTGTGTGTGTTGGCGTGAGCCCGTACTCTTTAGTGTACAGCGTGCATCTGAGGAACGAGACGAAGGTGTTATAGATAGCATGTCACAAGTCACAAAGACCGAGATGAAAGACACATGGTTTCCTCACAGACCAGCTGCTCATCAGAGATGCTCATCAGAGATGCTCATCAGAGATGCTCATCAGAGATGCTCATCAGAGATGCAGCACGTAGCAGGTCAGGAAGGTTTGCTGCCCTGAAAACAGGCTTCTCTTCAGCTACAGAGAGTGAACCCACTGGTAGAACCAATGTTGTTGTTTCAATGTAAAGTGTCAACGTATTGTGACGTGGAATCAACGTGGAACATACCTTTGGATTTGAAAGAAGTAATCAACCAGTTCTGTTTTCATCTCATTTCAACCAGCGTTGTGAACGATGAAATGAGGGTAAAACTAACAGGTTATTATAATAAATCTAATTTTAACATCATTTGCAAGAACCATGTATACAATTCCACATAGAAATATAAAACATATTTTGTATCCTATATTCAATATATACTGAGTGGACAAAACATTAGGAACACCTGCTCTTTCCTTGACATAGACTGACCAGGTGAATCCAGGTGAAAGCTATGATCCCTTATTAATGTCCCTAGTTAAATCCACTTCAATCAGTGTAGATGAAGGTTAGGAGACGGGTTAAAGTTAGATATTTAAGCCCTGAGACAATTGAGACATGGATTGTGTGTGTGTGGCATTCAGAGGGTGAACGGGCAAGACAAAAGATTTAAGTGTCTTTGAACGAGGTATCACGATAGGTGCCAGGCGCTGAGTTTTTCCTGCTCAACAGTTTCCTGTGTGTATCAAGCATGGTCCACCACCCAAAGGACATCCCAAAGGACATCCACATGGGCTCAAGTTCAAACCCCTGAGCTCCCTGTGGAACAGGCAGTTAACTCCACTGCAGAAAATAAGGTTCTTAACTGAGCTGTGAAATAAAATAGGCTGTTCTGGGGGCAGGTTGGTAGATTTAGTGATTGAAATGATGAAACATTTTATATTGTTTCAATGTGGGGCGGTCAACCTAAGTAAAGAGGGGTAACAGAAAGGCCTTACTGAGGAGCTCAGTGATGTTCAACGTGGCACCGTCAGAGGATACCACCTTTCCAACAAGTCAGTTCATCAAATTTCTTCCCAGCAAGAGCTGCCCCTGTCAACTGTAAGTGCTGTTATTGTGAAGTGGAAACGTCTCGGAGCAACAACGGCTCAGTCTCAAAGTGGTAGGCCACACTAGCTAGAAGAAAAAGAAATGCACACCTATGGTTTATTGGATCTTTGGAAGTTTAGGTGCTATATATGGCTAGTGTTTGTGTGGACACCCTTCAAATTAGTGGAGTGGAAAACTTGAAAATTAAAGAGAGGTAATTACGTTGGTAATTACATTTTTGCATCTGAGCTCCTACAGTGTGCGGCTCTCTTTTATTTTCAGGCCACACTAGCTCACAGTACGGCACCGCAGAGTGCTGAAGTTTGTAAAAATGATCTGTTCTCTGTTGGAACACTCACTTCCGAGTTCCAAACTGCCTCTGGAAGCAACGTCAACACAAGAACTGTTTGTCACGAACTTCATGAAATGGGTTTCCATGGCCGAGTAGCCGCACACAAGTCTGAGATCACCATACACAATGCCAAGCGTCGGTTGGAGTGGTGTAAAGCTCGCTGCCATTGGACTCTGGAGCAGTGGAAACGCGTTCACTGGAGTACTGAATCACACTTCACCATCTGGCAGTCCGACAAATTAATCTGGGTTTAGCGGATGCCAGGAGAACGCTACCTGCCCCAATGCATAGTGGCAACTGTAAAGTTTGGTGGAGGAGGAATAATGGTCTGTGCTTCCAACTTTGTGGCAACAGTTTGGGGAAAGCCTTTTCCTGTTTCAGCATGACAATGCCCCCGTGCAAAAAGCGAGGTTCATACAAAAATGGTTTGTCCTCGTCAGAGCGCTAAGAATCGGTGTGGAAGAGGTTCACTTACAACACTGACCTGCACAGAGTCCTAATCCAGGCCTGACCTTTAACCGCTGTTGGCTGGGCTCCCTGCCTGTGCCATTAAAACACCTTTTGGAATGAATCACCCCGCTCCTCCGCTCTCTCCACTGGCTTCCGTCGATCCGCTACAAGACCACGGTGCTTGCCAGGCTGTGAGGGGAACGCACCCAAACATCAGGCTCTGATCACCTCACCAAACAAATGCATCTCTGGTGGCAGAATGGAAGCAAGTGGAACAAACCCTGCAGACAGTGGAGTCGTTCCGGAGACACCAACATCTCAGGAGGAAAGCCTTCCTTAAAAGAAGAGCACTATTGGTGGCTGTTTATAGTAGCAATGTTCCAACATCTAGTGGAAAGCCTTCTCAGAAGAGTGGAGGCTGTTATTACAGCAATGTTCCAACATCTAGTGGAAAGCCTTCCCAGAAGAGTGGAGGCTGTTATAGCAGCAATGTTCCAACATCTAGTGGAAAGCCTTCCCAGAAGAGTGGAGGCTGTTATAGCAGCAATGTTCCAACATCTAGTGGAAAGCATTCCCAGAAGAGTGGAGGCTGTTATAGCAGCAATGTTCCAACATCTAGTGGAAAGCCTTCCCAGAAGAGTGGAGGCTGTTATAGCAGCAATGTTCCATCATCTAGTGGAAAGCCTTCCCAGAAGAGTGGAGGCTGTTATAGCAGCAATGTTCCATCATCTAGTGGAAAGCCTTCCCAGAAGAGTGGAGGCTGTTATAGCAGCAATGTTCCAACATCTAGAGGAAAGCCTTCCCAGACGAGTGGAGTCTGTTATAGCAGCAATGTTCCAACATCTAGAGGAAAGCCTTCTCAGACGAGTGGAGGCTGTTATAACAGCAATGTTCCAACATCTAGAGGAAAGCCTTCCCAGAAGAGTGGAGGCTGTTATAGCAGCAATGTTCCAACATCTAGTGGAAAGCCTTCCCAGAAGAGTAGAGGCTGTTATAGCAGTAATGTTCCAACATCTAGTGGAAAGCCTTCCCAGAAGAGTAGAGGCTGTTATAGCAGCAATGTTCCAACATCTAGTGGAAAGCCTTCCCAGAAGAGTAGAGGCTGTTATAGCAGTAATGTTCCAACATCTAGTGGAAAGCCTTCCCAGAAGAGTGGAGGCTGTTATAGCAGTAATGTTCCAACATCTAGTGGAAAGCCGTCCCAGAAGAGTAGAGGCTGTTATAGCCAAAGGGGGGGGGGACCAACTCCATATTAATGCCCATGATTTAGGAATGAGATGTTTCTACATATACATGTATATAGATTGGATGATTATGTTGACATTTGATTGATGTACTAACCTGTTAGTCATGTTAAGTCATGGTATTTGAGTGTTTAGCTGGTTGAAATGAGATGATAAATAGTACTGGTTGATAACTTTTTTCAAATCCAAAGCCTTTTACACATAATACGTTAACAAATTACATTGAAACAACATTAATTCAACCAGTGGGGAGCCTCAGATATATATATATTGGTAATATAATAGATATATATATATATATATGTAACTATATATATATATATATATTATATTACCAATCAAAAGTTTGGACACACCTACTCATTCAAGAATCTAAAATATATTTAGATTTGTTTAACCATTTTTTTGGTTACTACATGATTCCATATGTGTTATTTCATAGTTTGATATCTTCACTATTATTCTACAATGTAGAACATAGTAAAAAATAAAGCTTTTAAATGAGTAGGTGTGTCCCAAACTTTTGACTGGTACAGTATATAATCTGGGGAGATTCTCAAATGGGCAAAAGTCTGTTCTCCTCTCTTCCTTGACCCGGAATCTGATAAGTGGACTAGGTTCACCTCCTCGATTACCTACTTCTGCAGAGGATGCACCTACGCCAGAGTATACTGCCCGCTAGCGTGGAGGTGTTTAAAAACCTGCCATACCCCCTTTCAATAAACTGTTATTTTCCCCAAGGAGAAAAGCACACGCAGAAAAGCATGTCCTTCTATCTATAACATGTCTTGCACAACTAGCTGCATCAGGTTGTATCACTTTATAAATGTATTTTGTGATTCCACTATGGAAACATTTGTATGTGGAGAAGGATTTTCAAAGTGAAAACACCTCCGAAGAGAAGTTTTCAAGTGTCTCCTCACTTAATCCTCTTCTTGGTGCCAGTCTCAGTAACTGGTTTCACTGCCAGCCTGATTAACTGGCTTCACTACCAGTCTCAGTAACTGGCTTCACTACTTCACTACCAGCCTCAGTAACTGGCTTCACTACCAGTCTCAGTAACTGGCTTCACTGCCAGTCTCAGTAACTGGCTTCACTACTTCACTACCAGCCTCAGTAACTGGCTTCACTACCAGTCTCAGTAAGTGGCTTCACTACCAGTCTCAGTAACTGGCTTCACTACCAGTCTCAGTAACTGGCTTCACTACCAGTCTCAGTAACTGGCTTCACTGCCAGTCTCAGTAACTGGCTTCACTACTTCACTACCAGCCTCAGTAACTGGCTTCACTACCAGTCTCAGTAACTGGTTTCACTGCCAGCCTCAGTAACTAGCTTCACTACCAGTCTCAGTAACTGGCTTCACTACTTCACTGCCAGTCTCAGTAACTGGCTTCACTGCCAGTCTCAGTAACTGGCTTCACTGCCAGTCTCAGTAACTGGTTTCACTGCCAGTCTCAGTAACTGGCTTCACTACTTCACTGCCAGTCTCAGTAACTGGCTTCACTATCAGTCTCAGTAAGTGGCTTCACTACCAGTCTCAGTAACTGGCTTCACTACCAGTCTCAGTAACTGGCTTCACTGCCAGTCTCAGTAACTGGCTTCACTACTTCACTGCCAGTCTCAGTAACTAGCTTCACTACCAGTCTCAGTAACTGGTTTCACTGCCAGCCTCAGTAACTAGCTTCACTACCAGTCTCAGTAACTGGCTTCACTACCAGTCTCAGTAACTGGCTTCACTACTTCACTACCAGTCTGATTAACTGGCTTCACAACCAGCCTCAGTAACTAGCTTCACTACCAGCCTGATTAACTGGCTTCACTACCAGTCTCAGTAACTGGCTTCACTGCCAGTCTCAGTAACTGGTTTCACTACCAGTCTCAGTAACTGGCTTCACTACTTCACTACCAGTCTCAGTAACTGGCTTCACTGCCAGTCTCAGTAACTAGCTTCACTGCCAGCCTCAGTAACTGGCTTCACTGCCAGTCTCAGTAACTAGCTTCACTACCAGCCTGATTAACTGGCTTCACTGCCAGCCTCAGTAACTGGCTTCACTGCCAGCCTCAGTAACTAGCTTCACTACTTCACTGCCAGCCTGATTAACTGGCTTCACTGCCAGCCTCAGTAACTGGTTTCACTACCAGCCTCAGTAACTAGCTTCACTACCAGCCTTAGTAACTGGCTTCACTGCCAGCCTCAGTAACTAGCTTCACTACCAGTCTCAGTAACTGGCTTCCCTACCAGTCTCAGTAACTAGCTTCACTACCAGTCTCAGTAGCTAGCTTCACTACCAGTCTCAGTAACTAGCTTCACTACCAGTCTCAGTAACTGGCTTCACTGCCAGTCTCAGTAACTGGCTTCACTACCAGTATCAGTAACTGGCTTCACTACCAGTCTCAGTAACTGGCTTCACTAGCAGTCTCAGTAACTGGCTTCACTACCAGTCTCAGTAACTGGCTTCACTACTTCACTACCAGTCTCAGTAACTGGCTTCACTACCAGCCCCAGTAACTGGCTTCACTACTTCACTACCAGTCTCAGTAACTAACTTCACTGCCAGCCTCAGTAACTGGCTTCACTACCAGCCTCAGTAACTGGCTTCACTACCAGTCTCAGTAACTGGCTTCACTACTTCACTACCAGCCTCAGTAACTGGCTTCACTACCAGTCTCAGTAACTGGTTTCACTGCCAGCCTCAGTAACTAGCTTCACTACCAGTCTCAGTAACTGGCTTCACTACTTCACTGCCAGTCTCAGTAACTGGCTTCACTGCCAGTCTCAGTAACTGGCTTCACTACTTCACTGCCCGTCTCAGTAACTAGCTTCACTACCAGTCTCAGTAACTGGTTTCACTGCCAGCCTCAGTAACTAGCTTCACTACCAGTCTCAGTAACTGGCTTCACTACTTCACTACCAGTCTGATTAACTGGCTTCACAACCAGCCTCAGTAACTAGCTTCACTACCAGCCTGATTAACTGGCTTCACTACCAGTCTCAGTAACTGGTTTCACTACCAGTCTCAGTAACTAGCTTCACTACCAGTCTCAGTAACTAGCTTCACCACCAGTCTCAGTAACTAGCTTCACTACCAGTCTCAGTAACTGGCTTCACTGCCAGTCTCAGTAACTGGCTTCACTACCAGTATCAGTAACTGGCTTCACCACCAGTCTCAGTAACTGGCTTCACTACTTCACTACCAGTCTCAGTAACTGGCTTCACTATCAGTCTCAGTAACTGGCTTCACTACCAGTCTCAGTAACTGGCTTCACTACCAGTCTCAGTAACTGGCTTCACTACTTCACTACCAGTCTCAGTAACTGGCTTCACTACCAGCCCCAGTAACTGGCTTCACTACTTCACTACCAGTCTCAGTAACTAGCTTCACTGCCAGCCTCAGTAACTAGCTTCACTGCCAGCCTCAGTAACTGGCTTCACTACCAGCCTCAGTAACTGGCTTGACTGCCAGCCTCAGTAACTGACTTCACTACCAGCCTCAGTAACTGGCTTCACTGCCAGCCCCAGTAACTGGCTTCACTACTTCACTACCAGCCTCAGTAACTAGCTTCACTACCAGTCTCAGTAACTGCCTCAGTAACTAGCTTCACTACCAGTTTCAGTAACTGGCTTCACTACCAGTCTCAGTAACTGGCTTCACTACCAGTCTCAGTAACTGGCTTCACTACCAGCCTGATTAACTGGCTTCACTACCAGCCTGATTAACTAGCTTCACTACCAGTCTCAGTAACTGGCTTCACTACCAGCCTGATTAACTGGCTTCACTACCAGCCTGATTAACTAGCTTCACTACCAGTCTCAGTAACTAGCTTCACTACCAGTCTCAGTAACAACTTCACTGCCAGCCTCAGTAACTGGTTTCACAGCCTCCTCTTCAAGGTGAAATAAAAACAGACCCCAGGCCTGCCAGTCACATTAACTAGCTTCACTACCAGTCTCAGTAACTAGCTTCACTACCAGTCTCAGTAACAACTTCACTGCCAGCCTCAGTAACTGGTTTCACAGCCTCCTCTTCAAGGTGAAATAAAAACAGACCCCAGGCCTGCCAGTCACATTAACTGAATACAGAATAATATACAGTAACTGACACATAGTGAGTAGTGTGCCTCCTAATGCCTTAATAGCTGAGACCTCTATCTACGCAACAGGACAGTATTTTCCAGTAGGAATATGACTGGCCCCAATCTCCTTCCCCTCGCTCCAACAGAAGGGTTGAGTGACGGTTCCAGACACCACTGAAGCCCAGCTCAGCTCTGAGCCTCTGCTTGTATTCCTGTCCATGCAGTGGAGGTTTCTGTGCTCTTAACCCTGGACTGGGAAGAGCTCCCTGGGAAGTAGCTTCAGTTTTATTGTTTTAATATTTTTACAGTACACAGGCTAGCTCCCCACTCCCACTTAGCAGGAAAACTACTGCAATCAAGGCACTTTACATTCAGCCAGGCGATAAAGTGCGAATCGAGTTGAGTGCAGTGCTGAGGTGTTTACTGCATAGAGGCCAGGCTGGCAACGAGGAAGCAGAGTGTTTGATCTCTGTCTGTCTGTCTGTCTGTCTGCCTGCCTGCCTGCCTGCCTGCCTGCCTGCCTGCCTGCCTGTCTGTCTGTCTGTCTGTCTGCCTGTCTGTCTGCCTGCCTGTCTGTCTGTCTGTCTGTCGAGGGGAGTGATACTTCTGAATTATTCATATTTTAGACTTGGCGTTGACTCATCTAATGCATACTGATGTCCTACTTGTCATGTATGTGTGAAGCACTAACATGTGAAAACAAGAACTTTTACATCAGTCCTCCAGAGACAGAGATCGTCGTCTGTCTACTGTTTATGCCTGTAGCAAGGAGTTAGCGGTACCACCATGATTGTTTGACAAAGACATTAACAACTATGCCACATCTCCACCTTTTTGTTGTATTCACCCCCCCACCACTCATAGACTATCGACTTGTAGAATTCAATGAGAACATAATCCTAATGGAGACTTGATACAGGTGTGAGAGTGCAGATGGCACCTTTATTGATTTCAGCAGTTGGGACATGACACAGGAAGCTGTTAGTATCACAAAGGCCAGCGTGTGTCAAAGAGGAGAGGCGGTGAGTGTTATGGGAAGATGATATTTATATCAGAAAACGACACGCGGTCTTGCAACAACACCTCCCTGCTTTCTTACCGTAATGTAGTGGTTCTCAAGGTCTCCGGTTTGGAACTGGGTGGAAACGGTCTCCGGGTTTGGAACTGGGTGGAAACGGTCTCCGGTTTGGAACTGAGTGGAAACGGTCTCCGGGTTTGGAACTGGAACTGGGTGGAAACGGTCTCTGGGTTTGGAACTGGGTGGAAACGGTCTCCGGTTTGGAACTGGGTGGAAACGGTCTCCGGTTTGGAACTGGGTGGAAACGGTCTCCGGGTTTGGAACTGGGTAGAAACGGTCTCCGGTTTGGAACTGGGTGGAAACGTTCTCCGGTTTGGAACTGGGTGGAAACGGTCTCCGGTTTGGAACTGGGTGGAAACGGTCTCTGGGTTTGGAACTGGGTGGAAACGGTCTCCAGGTTTGGAACTGGAACTGGGTGGAAACGGTCTCCGGGTTTGGAACTGGAACTGGGTGGAAACGGTCTCCGGGTTTGGAACTGGGTGGAAACGGTCTCCGGGTTTGGAACTGGAACTGGGTGGAAACGGTCTCTGGGTTTGGAACTGGGTGGAAAAGGTCTCCGGTTTGGAACTGGGTGGAAACGGTCTCCGGGTTTGGAACTGGAACTGGGTGGAAACGGTCTCCGGGTTTGGAACTGGGTGGAAACGGTCTCCGGGTTTGGAACTGGAACTGGGTGGAAACGGTCTCCGGGTTTGAAACTGGGTGGAAAAGGTCTCCGGTTTGGAACAGGGTGGAAACGAACTCCGGTTTGGAAATGGGTGGAAACGGTCTCCGGTTTGGAACTGGGTGGAAACGGTCTCCGGTTTGGAACTGGGTGGAAACGGTCTCCGGGTTTGGAACTGGGTGGAAACGGTCTCCGGGTTTGGAACTGGGTGGAAACGGGTTTGGAACTGGGTGGAAACGGGTTTGGAACTGGGTGGAAACGGTCTCCGGTTTGGAACTGGGTGGAAACGGTCTCCGGTTTGGAACTGGGTGGAAACGGTCTCCGGGTTTGGAACTGGGTAGAAACGGTCTCCGGTTTGGAACTGGGTGGAAACGTTCTCCGGTTTGGAACTGGGTGGAAACGGTTATTTCCTGTTTGGAACTGGGTGGAAACGGTTATTTCCTGTTTGGAACTGGGTGGAAACGGTTATTTCCTGTTTGGAACTGGGTGGAAACGGTTATTTCCTGTTTAGGGTGGCAGGTAGCATTTAGAGCGTTGGGCGAGTAACCGAAAGGTTTGTTGGTTCAAATCCTCGGAACCAACGAGATGTAAAAATCTGTCAATGTGCCCTTGAGCAAGGGCTTTTACTCCTAATTGCTCCTGGGTTGCTGTTGATAATTATAAACCCTTGTTTTGACTCCACTTTTCGTGGGTGTCTCAGGGAGAGTTTGGAATATGCAAAAAGCACATTTCTAATTCATGCGTGGGGAAAAAAAAGGATAAATATAAAGCACCAACCAAGTTATTTATTTATTTTATTATTACTGTACACATGCAGAAGCAGTTAATGTGGAGGACAGGTGGAACCGGTTTGTGTCTCATTACCCTGGCTGCCTCGGGTGTTTGGCGTATTACCCCACGCTCTCTCACCTTGCTCTTCACGTTCATAATTACAAGCTTCACCAGCTCGGGAAAGGTGTCTTGTGACGCTTGAAGGCTGGAATTGGGTCATATCTGTAGGACCAGATGGAGTCTGAAGGGATCGGGATTTATTTAAGCCTACACAGTACAGAAATGATTTAGGGTGGAGGTGCTGAGTTGAAGTGAGTGCAAAGCAAGCCAAATGCAGCTATAAAAATAAAATAAAACATTAAAAGCTAAAGTTGTATTGATTAAATATGCAGATGATGTGCTGGAGAAAATGTGTTGTCATGGGAGAGATATGAGAGAAAGCCAGAGAGGAAAACAAGTCCTTCACTGCACTGAGACGAACTAGGGAAAAAAATACAAGTATAAATAACATACACTTCTTGATGTGTAATGATGCCTCTGCTATGTTTATTCTTGGATGAATACATTTACATTTAATCCTTAGCATCACGAAACACAGCAGCTTCCTCCGTGACACATCCTTCATTCATTTAACAGACCTTCAGATACACACTAGTCGGGAGAGGAGCTGGACAGCTTTCTCGTCTGTGTTGAAAGTACCAGGGTGTTTTTTCTCCCCGTGTATCTGTTCTAGAGTGGAGAATATGTCTGTGTTGAAAGTACCAGGGTGTTTTTTCTCCCCGTGTATCTGTTCTAGAGTGGAGAATATGTCTGTGTTGAAAGTACCAGGGTGTTTTTTCTCCCCGTGTATCTGTTCTAGAGTGGAGAATATGTCTGTGACACAGCTAGATGAAGTTGTGATTGTGCCAGAGTGGGAAGGGGAGGGTGAAGCCTCGAGCCTGAGCCAACTGGTTTATCACACTGTCAATAAAGAAGAACACATGACAATGGGGAAAATTCTAAAAGTGTCGGCAAGATTCCGGAAATACTGGAGGACAAGATTCCAGATAAGTTTTTATTTATGTATTTGTATTTTTACAACACAGAAAATATCACATTGAACGGGGAAATAGTATTAGAGTCTTCTAAACTTTAAAACATAAACCCTAATGAATGGTAAGCATTTATGAGTAATCACATGACAACGAGGCTGGTGCTGTCAGTTTCCTGTGTGTGTGTGTGTACTCTGATTACAGTCCCCTATGAACAACATCCAAACGGCTTGATTCCAGGAAATACTTTATCATTTAAGATTTTGTTTTGTCTCAATGCTGACATCTACAGGTCATGATTTAACAGTACAGAAAGAAGATAGGAGCTCTGTTCCTAGTGGTATAAGGCGTCGCGCAACGCTCCCAAAAAACGTACTCCCTGCCAAACACTTCCCAACTTAGTGAAAAGGTCTGGTAACGCACCGTGAAAACAGACTGTGTCACAATGCACCGCGTCCTCGGTCTAATCCGCCCTACTCTGTCCAGAGGCAACGCTAATGACTAGTGGGCAGATAAAACAAAAATATGAGCCATACTAGTCTGTACAAGCAGATAGATGAACTCAAAACTCTGTCGGTATTTAAAGATTGGTCATATATTGTACTGTAACACCAGTTACAGAAACTATATCCCTAATCCTTCCGCCCAAACACAGTCATAGACTTGTGGGCAGGATATAACACGACTCTACTGTGCCAACCCCATTCAAGAGTCATGTAGTCATTCTAATAGGAGGAAGCGGATCTGATGGAAACACTGTCCATTGAACCTGTGTTTCCCCACCTCTAGCCTTCCCATCAGTACAAACTGAATCGACATAGAAGAACCTACTCACTGACCCGCCACATAGGCAAAGCCAATGATTCCTGGGCAGATAGTAGAATATGGGGCCTCAGCAGATAGATGATACTCCCCATAGTGGGAACCCTGCACAATTAGTCCTGCATCTTTTCTTATCTCAGAACGAGCTAGAGACTTAGACAACAAGTAAGAATCGGAAATAAAAGGAGACGGTGAGACGACCAAGACGCCGCTGCACAATACTTATTTTCCACCATAATTTGCAAATAAATTCATTTAAAATCCTACAATGTGATTTTCTGGGTTTTCTTTTCTCATTTTGTCTGTCATAGTTGAAGTGAACCTATGATGAAAATTACAGGCCTCTCTCATCTTTTTAAGTGGGAGAACTTGAACAATTGGTGGCTGACTAAATACTTCACACCCTCCACTCCAATTTAAAACTCCAAACCTACAACCTGATTTTGGACAAAATTACCTGGAAAGATTTCTACTACCAAACATTCTTATTTCCAAGGACTATATAGCGCTGGAAAACCAACGACCGGCAAGAGATGCACAACAGAAACCTGAAAACACAACCTGGAGTAATGTTTAGTCTGAAGCTAGTTTTAAAGCCAAGAAGATAAAATATGTATTTCAATTACATATTTTACTTTATAAGGAATGAATGCTAAATTAAGGCTACCAAGCTTGCTAGGACAGAACCGATCCGGCTGCAACTTCAAATAGCACTGATGTGTGAGGTGTGAAGTGAGAGGTGTCAAAGCTCTTGAGGGACAGATTCATCTCTATTTTGAACTGATCTGCAGCCAGGACACTTCAGTTGTAAATTACCTCAATAAGAAGCAATATTGTTGCTTTGATCACATCAGCAGATATCCTCCTCACAAATCTCCAAAATACAATAGACACAGGATAACTTTGTTTGGACGTCGTAAAGGACCATTTGCCAAAACTGAAGAGATATAGCCTTTTGCACGTGGAAAAAAAACAGTGGACAGAGACCTGCTAGCTATGTTAATTAACTAGCTGGAATTTAGCTACGTTAGCTAACTAGCTGGAATTTAGCTATGTTAGCTAGCTAGCTGGAATTTAGCTACGTTAGCTAACTAGCTGGAATTTAGCTATGTTAGCTAGCTAGCTGGAATTTAGCTACGTTAGCTAACTAGCTGGAATTTAGCTACGTTAGCTAACTAGCTGGAATTTAGCTACGTTAGCTAGCTAGCTGGAATTTAGCTACGTTAGCTAACTAGCTGGGATTTAGCTACATCAGGAAAAAAAATACTCCCAAGTGGGTACTGCCATTGCCTGCGGCACTGCTGCTTGGATTCCACCTGGTGATCTGTTCACACTCTGCCCTGGCCGGTCTCCCCCTGTCCTCGTACAGGTACCCCCGCTCTCCCGGGTTTTCGCTCACCTCCAGCACATATGCACTTAAACACACACCACAGTCTTAAACACACACCACAGTCTTAAACACACACCACAGACTTAAACACACACCACAGTCTTAAACACACACCACAGTCTTAAACACACACCATTGGACTTTAGACTGATTGGAATTTTTGTGAAGCTTATTATGTGAGTTTACTCAAACACTTTAATTAGCTAGTATAGGTCTACTATTTATTTCTTTTAGCTCTGAACTCATAAGACTGAACTCATAGAGAGCTAGTCTCTCAAGTTATTTTGTTGGGGAGGGGGATGACACTTTGAACCAACAATGGCTAGCCCCAAGTCGATATATTTTTTATTGTGCTTTATGCTATTTGCCTCATGGCTCCTGCATGTTTTGTTGACTATGAACTGGCTTGTTTACCCAACCGTGGGACAGACTATGTTTGTTCCCACACTCGGGACTCGGACTCTCTATTGGCTACAGACTCTTGGCCTCCCATCCTATTCTAACCACCTCTCGCCAGCTTTGTATTCATGTGACCTGATGGAATTGCTGTACAATATGAGCTTGTTGCAATCTGATGAATTTTCAAATGTCATAAAAATACTGCAGGGCTCTCCCTGTCCTCTGCCGTGCCCTGATTGTATTATTGCTGATGATATTGGGAAAATGTGCTTGTACACCCTGGCCCACCTACTGTTGCTAGCCTCAATTCTGACTTGTGAGCTGATATCGGCTTCACTAATTTCCGCTCTAGTAAAAGCCTGGGTTTTCTGCATTAGAAGCTTATTACCTAAAATGTATCAATTGAAAGTGTGGGTTCACAGCTCCAATCCAGATGTGTTGATCATTACTGAGATGTGGTTAAGAAAGAGTGTTTTGAACACTGATGTTAACCTTTATGGTTATAACCTTTTTCGGTAAGACAGATCTTCCAAAGGTGGGGGAGTGACAATCTTTACCAAGGAACACTTTCAGTGCTCTGTTGTCTCCACCAAGTCTGTCCCCAGACAATTTGATTTGCTGGTTTTAAGCATTGAACTTTCAAATAGCTCTTTGTTGACTGTTGCTGGGTGTTATCGTCCACCATCAGCACCGGCCTGTACACTACCTGCCCTAAGCTCTCTCCCGGCCCCTTACACTAAGTCTGAATTCGTCCTGCAATGGGACTCCCTAAATCTTTCTCAGATTTTTACAGATCCCAAAAGGTATGACTCCAAACACCCAGAAAAAGCTACTCTACTCAATGTTAACATTACAAATAATCCTGAAAGGTATCAGTCTGGTGTTTTCTGTAATGACCTTAGTGATCACTGTTTTACAGCCTGTGTTTGTAATGGCTGCTCAGTGAAACGACCTGTCCTGATTTGTCATAGACGGTTGCTAAAAAACTTTAATGAGCAAGCCTTCCTTCAAGAACTGGGCTCTGTAAAGTCGTATAGAATCAGCTTGATCCCCTCTGTTGAAGACACTCTGACCTTTAAAAAAAATATTTTTAGTGTTATTGTTAACAAACACGCCCCCAAAAATACAATTTAAATTAAAACAGGTTCAGCCCCTGGTTCGACTGTGATCTGGCAGAGTTACTCCACCTCAAGAATTCCATTTGGCGAAAGACTCAGCACACACATACTCAGGCTGACTGGCTCTCGTTCAGGCAAAATAGAAATAAGTGCGCTTAGGCTATCGGGAAGGCCAAAGATTTTTACTTGAAGAAGCAGTTCTCTCTCTGTGGGTCTAACCCCAAGAAGTTCTGGAAAACAGTTAAAGACCTGTAGAATAAGCCCTCCTCCTCACAGCTGCCCATGTCCCTTAATGTTGATGATGTGGTTGTAACTGACAAGAAACACATGGCTGAGCTCTTTATTCACCACTTCATTCGTTGCTCCATGTGGGAGTTGCTCCATGTGGGAGTTGCTCCATGTTTGCTCCATGTGGGTGTTGCTCCATGTGGGCGTTCTTCCATGAGCTTAAGGTAGTCACCTCATACAAGTACTTGGGAGTATGGCTAGATTGTACACGGTCCTTCTCTCAGCACATATCAACGCTGCAGGCTAAAGTTAAATCTAGACTTGGTTTCCTCTATTGTAATCGCTCCTCTTTCACCCCAGCTGCCAAACTAAGCCTGCTTCAGAAGACCATCCTACCCATGCTAGATTACAGAGATGTTATTTATAGATCGGCAGGTAAGGGTGCTCTCGAGCAGGTAGATGTTCTTTACCATTCGGCCATCAGATTGTCCACCAATGCTCCTTATAGGACACATCACTGCACTCTATACTCCTCTGTAAACTGGTCATCTCTATATACCTGTCTCAAGAACCACTGGTTGATGCTTATTTATAAAAACCTCTTAGGCCTCACTCCCCCCTATCTGAGATATCTACTGCAGCCCTCATCCTCCACATACAACACCCGTTCTGCCAGTCACATTCTGTTAAAGGTCCCCAAAGCACACACATCCCTGGGTCGCTCCTCTTTTCAGTTCGCTGCAGCTAGCGACTGGAACGAGCTGCAACAAACACTCAAACTGGACAGTTTTATCTCCATCTCTTCATTCAAAGACTCAATCATGGACACTTACTGACAGTTGTGGCTGCTTCACGTGATGTATTTTTGTCTCTACCTTCTTGCCTTTGTGTTGTTGTCTGTGCCCAATAATGTTTTTCCATGTTTTGTGCTGCTACCATGTTGTGTTGCTACCATGTTGTTGTCATGTTGTGTTTCTACCATGCTGTGTTGTCATGTTGTGTTTCTACCATGCTATGTTGTTGTCTTAGGTGTCTCTCTTGTCGTGATGTGTGATTTGTCCTTTATTTTTTGTCCTAATAAATTTACAATTTACAAATCAAATGTACACCGATTTTGGTTGGTGTTTTTATATTCTTATGATTGGGACCTACTGGCTAATTATGTCTGAGTGAATGGACAGCTTATCCTTTAACATCATGCTGTGTGTGACTGCTGTCTTTTCATTGGCTATATACAGTGGTGTGGTGGTACCAGGAGAAGTGGGCCCTATGTAGTGGTGTGGTGTGGTGGTGTGGTGGTACCAGGAGAAGTGGCCCTAAGTAGTGGTACCAGGAGAAGTGGCCCTATGTAGTGGTGTGGTGTGGTGGTGTGGTGGTACCAGGAGAAGTGGCCCTAAGTAGTGGTGTGGTGGTGTAGTGGTACCAGGAGAAGTGGGCCCGATGTAGTGGTGTGGTGTGGTGGTACCAGGAGAAGTGGCCCTATGTAGTGGTGTGGTGGTGTGGTGGTACCAGGATAAGTGGACCTATGTAGTGGTGTGGTGGTACCAGGAGAAGTGGTACCAGGACAAGTGGTACCAGGACAAGTGGCCCTATGTAGTGGTACCAGGAGAAGTGGTACCAGGACAAGTGGCCCTATGTAGTGGTGCCAGAAGTAGTGGTACCAGGATAAGTGGCCCTATGTAGTGGTGTGGTGGTGTAGTGGTACCAGGAGAAGTGGCCCTAAGTAGTGGTGTGGTGGTGTAGTGGTACCAGGAGAAGTGGGCCCTATGTAGTGGTGTGGTGTGGTGGTGTAGTGGTACCAGGAGAAGTGGCCCTATGTAGTGGTGTGGTGGTGTAGTGGTACCAGGAGAAGTGGGCCCTATGTAGTGGTGTGGTGTGGTGGTGTAGTGGTACCAGGAGAAGTGGCCCTATGTAGTGGTACCAGGAGAAGTGGCCCTATGTAGTGGTGTGGTGGTGTAGTGGTACCAGGAGAAGTGGTCCTATGTAGTGGTACCAGGAGAAGTAGTCCTATGTGTGTTGTAGTGGTACCAGGAGAAGTGGGCCCTATGTAGTGGTGTGGTGGTGGTGGTACCAGGAGAAGTGGTATGTGCTGGTACCAGGAGAAGTGGCCCTATGTAGTGGTACCAGGAGAAGTAGTGTAGTGGTGTAGTGGTACCAGGAGAAGTGGTCCTGTGTAGTGTAGATGTACCAGGAGAAGTGGTCCTGTGTAGTGGTACCAGGAGAAGTGGTCCTATGTAGTGGTACCAGGAGAAGTGGCCCTATGTAGCTGTGTAGTGGTACCAGGAGAAGTGGCCCTATGTAGTGGTGTAGTGGTACCAGGAGAAGTGGCCCTATGTAGTGGTGTAGAGGTACCAGGAGAAATGGTCCCTATGTAGCTGTGTAGAGGTAGCAGGAGAAATGGTCCCTATGTAGCTGTGTAGAGGTACCAGGAGAAGTGGCCCTATGTAGTGGTACCAGGAGAAGTGGTCCTGTGTAGTGGTGTAGAGGTACCAGGAGAAGTGGCCCTATGTAGTGGTGTAGTGGTACCAGGAGAAGTTGCCCTATGTAGTGGTGTAGTGGTACCAGGAGAAGTGGGTCCTGTGTAGTGGTGTAGTGGTACCAGGAGAAGTGGCCCTATGTAGTGGTACCAGGAGAAGTGGCCCTGTGTAGTGGTGTAGTGGTACCAGGAGAAGTGGGTCCTGTGTAGTGGTACCAGGAGAAGTGGTCCTGTGTAGTAGTGTAGTGGTACCAGAAGAAGTGGTCCTGTGTAGTAGTGTAGTGGTACCAGGAGAAGTGGGTCCTGTGTAGTAGTGTAGTGGTACCAGGACAAGTGGCCCTATGTAGTGGTGTAGAGGTACCAGGAGAAGTGGCCCTATGTAGTGGTGTAGAGGTACCAGGAGAAATGGTCCTGTGTAGTAGTGTAGAGGTACCAGGAGAAATGGTCCCTATGTAGTGGTGTAGAGGTACCAGGAGAAGTGGCCCTATGTAGTGGTACCAGGAGAAGTGGTCCGATGTAGTCTGGTGTAGAGGTACCAGGAGAAGTGGTCCTATGTAGTGGTGTAGTGGTACCAGGAGAAGTGGTCCTATGTAGTGGTGTAGTGGTACCAGGAGAAGTGGCCCTATGTAGTGGTACCAGGAGAAGTGGCCCTATGTAGTGGTAGTGGTGTAGTGGTACCAGGAGAAGTGGTCCTATGTAGTGGTACCAGGAGAGTAGTCCTATGTAGTGTTGTAGTGGTACCAGGAGAAGTGGGCCCTATGTCGTGGTGTGGTGGTGTAGTGGTACCAGGAGAAGTGGCCCTATGTAGTGGTGTGGTGTGGTGATGTAGTGGTACCAGGAGAAGTGGCCCTATGTAGTGGTACCAGGAGAAGTGGCCCTATGTAGTGGTACCAGGAGAAGTGGTCCTATGTAGTGGTACCAGGAGAAGTGGTCCTATGTAGTGGTACCAGGAGAAGTAGTCCTATGTAGTGTTGTAGTGGTACCAGGAGAAGTGGGCCCTATGTTGTGGTGTGGTGGTGTAGTGGTACCAGGAGAAGTGGCCCTATGTGCTGGTACCAGGAGAAGTGGCCCTATGTAGTGGTACCAGGAGAAGTAGTCCTATGTAGTGGTGTAGAGGTACCAGGAGAAGTGGTCCTGTGTAGTGGTGTAGATGTACCAGGAGAAGTGGTCCTGTGTAGTGGTACCAGGAAAGTGGCCCTATGTAGTGGTACCAGGAGAAGTGGCCCTATGTAGCTGTGTAGAGGTACCAGGAGAAGTGGCCCTATGTAGTGGTGTAGTGGTACCAGGAGAAGTGGCCCTATGTAGTGGTGTAGAGGTACCAGGAGAAATGGTCCCTATGTAGCTGTGTAGAGGTAGCAGGAGAAATGGTCCCTATGTAGCTGTGTAGAGGTACCAGGAGAAGTGGCCCTATGTAGTGGTACCAGGAGAAGTGGTCCTGTGTAGTGGTGTAGAGGTACCAGGAGAAGTGGCCCTATGTAGTGGTGTAGTGGTACCAGGAGAAGTTGCCCTATGTAGTGGTGTAGTGGTACCAGGAGAAGTGGGTCCTGTGTAGTGGTGTAGTGGTACCAGGAGAAGTGGTCCTATGTAGTGGTGTAGTGGTACCAGGAGAAGTGGGTCCTGTGTAGTGGTGTAGTGGTACCAGGAGAAGTGGCCCTATGTAGTGGTACCAGGAGAAGTGGAAGTGGGTGGTGTAGTGGTACCAGGAGAAGTGGGTCCTGTGTAGTGGTACCAGGAGAAGTGGTCCTGTGTAGTAGTGTAGTGGTACCAGAAGAAGTGGTCCTGTGTAGTAGTGTAGTGGTACCAGGAGAAGTGGGTCCTGTGTAGTAGTGTAGTGGTACCAGGACAAGTGGCCCTATGTAGTGGTGTAGAGGTACCAGGAGAAGTGGCCCTATGTAGTGGTGTAGTGGTACCAGGAGAAGTGGCCCTGTGTAGTGGTGTAGAGGTACCAGGAGAAGTGGCCCTATGTAGTGGTGTAGTGGTACCAGGAGAAGTGGTCCCTATGTAGTGGTACCAGGAGAAGTGGCCCGATGTAGTGGTACCAGGAGAAGTGGCCCTATGTATGTAGTGGTACCAGGAGAAGTGGCCCTATGTAGTGGTGTAGTGGTACCAGGAGAAGTGGCCCTGTGTAGTGGTACCAGGAGAAGTGGTCCTATGTAGTGGTGTAGTGGTACCAGGAGAAGTGGCCCTATGTAGTGGTGTAGTGGTACCAGGAGGTGTAGTGGTAGAGGTACCAGGAGAAGTGGCCCTATGTAGTGGTGTAGTGGTACCAGGAGAAGTGGCCCTATGTAGTGGTGTAGTGGTACCAGGAGAAGTGGTCCTATGTAGTGGTACCAGGAGAAGTGGTCCTGTGTAGTGGTGTAGAGGTACCAGGAGAAGTGGCCCTATGTAGTGGTGTGTAGTGGTACCAGGAGAAGTGGTCCTGTGTAGTGGTGTAGTGGTACCAGGAGAAGTGGCCCTATGTAGTGGTACCAGGAGAAGTGGTTCTATGTAGTGGTACCAGGAGAAGTGGCCCTATGTAGTGGTGTAGTGGTACCAGGAGAAGTGGCCCTATGTAGTGGTACCAGGAGAAGTGGTCCTATGTAGTGGTACCAGGAGAAGTGGCCCTAGTGGTGTAGTGGTACCAGGAGAAGTGGTCCTATGTAGTAGTGTAGTGGTACCAGGAGAAGTGGTCCTGTGTAGTGGTGTAGTGGTACCAGGAGAAGTGGCCCTATGTAGTGGTACCAGGAAAAGTGGCCCGATGTAGTGGTGTAGTGGTACCAGGAGAAGTGGCCCTTTGTAGTGGTACCAGGAGAAGTGGCCCGATGTAGTGGTGTAGAGGTACCAGGAGAAGTGGTCCCTGTAGTGGTGTAGTGGTACCAGGAGAAGTGGCCCTATGTAGTGGTAGTGGTACCAGGAGAAGTGGCCCTATGTAGTGGTACCAGGAGAAGTGGCCCTATGTAGTGGTACTAGGAGAAGTGGTCCTGTGTAGTGGTACCAGGAGAAGTGGTCCTGTGTAGTGGTGTAGAGGTACCAGGAGAAGTGGCCCTATGTAGTGGTGTGGTACCAGGAGAAGTGGCCCGATGTAGTGGTACCAGGAGAAGTGGCCCTATGTAGTGGTACCAGGAGAAGTGGTCCTGTGTAGTGGTGTAGAGGTACCAGGAGAAGTGGTCCTGTTTAGTGGTACCAGGAGAAGTGGTCCTGTGTAGCTGTGTAGAGGTACCAGGAGAAGTGGCCCTATGTAGTGGTGTAGTGGTACCAGGAGAAGTGGCCCTAAGTAGTGGTGTAGTGGTACCATGAGAAGGGGCCCTGTGTAGTGGTACCAGGAGAAGTGTGTCCTATGTAGTGGTGTAGTGGTACCAGGAGAAGTGGCCCTATGTAGCAGTGTAGTGGTACCAGGAGAAGTGGCCCTATGTAGTGGTGTAGTGGTACCAGGAGAAGTGGTCCTATATAGTGGTACCAGGAGAAGTGGCCCTATGTAGTGGTGTAGTGGTACCAGGAGAAGTGGCCCTGTGTAGTGGTGTAGTGGTACCAGGAGAAGTGGCCCTATGTAGTGGTGTAGTGGTACCAGGAGAAGTGGCCCTGTGTAGTGGTGTAGAGGTACCAGGAGAAGTGGCCCTATGTAGTGGTGTAGTGGTACCAGGAGAAGTGGCCCTATGTAGTGGTACCAGGAAAAGTGGCCCGATGTAGTGGTGTAGAGGTACCAGGAGAAGTGGCCCTATGTAGTGGTGTAGTGGTACCAGGAGAAGTGGCCCTATGTAGTGGTGTAGTGGTACCAGGAGAAGTGGCCCTGTGTAGTGGTACCAGGAGAAGTGTGTCCTATGTAGTGGTGTAGTGGTACCAGGAGAAGTGGCCCTATGTAGTAGTGTAGTGGTACCAGGAGAAGTGGCCCTATGTAGTGGTGTAGTGGTACCAGGAGAAGTGGTCCTATATAGTGGTACCAGGAGAAGTGGCCCTATGTAGTGGTGTAGTGGTACCAGGAGAAGTGGCCCTGTGTAGTGGTGTAGTGGTACCAGGATAAGTGGCCCTATGTAGTGGTGTAGTGGTACCAGGAGAAGTGGCCCTATGTAGTGGTGTAGTGGTACCAGGAGAAGTGGTCCTATATAGTGGTACCAGGAGAAGTGGTCCTGTGTAGTGGTGTAGAGGTACCAGGAGAAGTGGCCCTATGTAGTAGTGTAGTGGTACCAGGAGAAGTGGGTCCTGTGTAGTGGTGTAGTGGTACCAGGAGAAGTGGGTCCTGTGTAGTCGTGTAGTGGTACCAGGAGAAGTGGTCCTATGTAGTGGTGTAGAGGTACCAGGAGAAGTGGCCCTATGTAGTGGTGTAGTGGTACCAGGAGAAGTGGGTCCTATGTAGTGGTACCAGGAGAAGTGGCCCTATGTAGTGGTACCAGGAGAAGTGGTCCTATGTAGTAGTGTAGAGGTACCAGGAGAAGTGGTCCTGTGTAGTCGTGTAGTGGTACCAGGAGAAGTGGCCCTATGTAGTGGTACCAGGAGAAGTGGCCCGATGTAGTGGTGTAGAGGTACCAGGAGAAGTGGCCCTATGTAGTGGTACCAGGAGAAGTGGCCCGATGTAGTGGTGTAGAGGTACCAGGAGAAGTGGTCCTGTGTAGTGGTGTAGTGGTACCAGGAGAAGTGGCCCTATGTAGTGGTACCAGGAGAAGTGGCCCTGTGTAGTGGTACCAGGAGAAGTACCAGGAGAAGTGGTACCAGGAGAAGTGTCCTGTGTAGTGGTACCAGGAGAAGTGTGTCCTGTGTAGTGGTGTAGAGGTACCAGGAGAAGTGGTCCTATGTAGTGGTGTAGTGGTACCAGGAGAAGTGGTCCCGATGTAGTGGTACCAGGAGAAGTGGCCCTATGTAGTGGTACCAGGAGAAGTGGTCCTGTGTAGTGGTGTAGAGGTACCAGGAGAAGTGGTCCTGTGTAGTGGTACCAGGAGAAGTGGTCCTGTGTAGCTGTGTAGAGGTACCAGGATAAGTGGCCCTATGTAGTGGTGTAGTGGTACCAGGAGAAGTGGCCCTAAGTAGTGGTGTAGTGGTACCATGAGAAGTGGCCCTGTGTAGTGGTACCAGGAGAAGTGTGTCCTATGTAGTGGTGTAGTGGTACCAGGAGAAGTGGCCCTATGTAGTAGTGTAGTGGTACCAGGAGAAGTGGTCCTATGTAGTGGTGTAGTGGTACCAGGAGAAGTGGGTCCTATGTAGTAGTAGAGGTACCAGGAGAAGTGGTCCTATGTAGTCTTGTAGTGGTACCAGGAGAAGTGGTCCTATATAGTGGTACCAGGAGAAGTGGTCCTGTGTAGTGGTGTAGTGGTACCAGGAGAAGTGGCCCTATGTAGTAGTGTAGTGGTACCAGGAGAAGTGGGTCCTGTGTAGTGGTGTAGTGGTACCAGGAGAAGTGGGTCCTGTGTAGTCGTGTAGTGGTACCAGGAGAAGTGGGCCCTATGTAGTGGTGTAGTGGTACCAGGAGAAGTGGGTCCTGTGTGAAAAGTTCTATGTTTTCCTAGACATTTACTGTCAAAATCCCACTGTTTAAACAACAACAATGTGATGTTCTAGACTTATGTTATGTTCCACAACAATCATTAAACCACGAGATGAATTTCAAGGTCTGGGGGAAAAAACAAAACAAATATATATATAGATATTTTTTTGAGGTTGTAATTGCCCTTTAATTCAATTGAGCAAAACAGATACGCCCCCCATTGATACAAATCAGAATTATACCATTCTGTCAGGTAGGCCTTCATTGATACAAATCAGAATTATACCATTCTGTCAGGTAGGCCTTCATTGATACAAATCAGAATTATACCATTCTGTCAGGTAGGCCTTCGTTGATACAAATCAGAATTATACCATTCTGTCAGGTAGGCCTTCATTGATACAAATCAGAATTATATCATTCTGTCAGGTAGGCCTTCATTGATACAAATCAGAATTATACCATTCTGTCAGGTAGGCCTTCATTGATACAAATCAGAATTATACCATTCTGTCAGGTAGGCCTTCATTGATACAAATCAGAATTATATCATTCTGTCAGGTAGGCCTTCATTGATACAAATCAGAATTATACCATTCTGTCAGGTAGGCCTTCATTGATACAAATCAGAATTATATCATTCTGTCAGGTAGGCCTTCATTGATACAAATCAGAATTATATCATTCTGTCAGGTAGGCCTTCATTGATACAAATCAGAATTATACCATTCTGTCAGGTAGGCCTTCGTTGCAGTCAACATGTAATTAGGAAGGTTATTTGTGAAAGCCATGAGAAATACTCATATAAACATTACATGATGATTGATTTGTACATTGCAAATAGCTTACTAAACCTAGGCTACATACAAAAATGTTTTCAATACCTGGTGTGCATACCCATTGTTGTCTTATCCTACCTCATTTGCACATGCGGTTTTTAGACTTTTTCTAATGTATTATTGACTGTATGTTTGTTTGTTTACTCCATGTGTAACTCTGTGTTGTTGTTTGTATGTTTGTTTACTCCATGTGTAACTCTGTGTTGTTGTTTATTCCATGTGTAACTCTGTGTTGTTGTTTGTTTGTTTACTCCATGTGTAACTCTGTGTTGTTGTTTGTATGTTTGTTTACTCCATGTGTAACTCTGTGTTGTTGTTTGTATGTTTGTTTATGCCATGTGTAACTCTGTGTTGTTGTTGTTGTTTGTTTGTTTACTCCATGTGTAACTCTGTTGTTTGTATGTTTGTTTACTCCATGTGTAACTCTGTGTTGTTGTTTGTATGTTTGTTTACTCCATGTGTAACTCTGTTTGTATGTTTGTTTACTCCATGTGTAACTCTGTGTTGTTTGTATGTTTGTTTACTCCATGTGTAACTCTGTGTTGTTGTTTGTATGTTTGTTTACTCCATGTGTAACTCTGTGTTGTTGTTTATTCCATGTGTAACTCTGTGTTGTTGTTTGTATGTTTGTTTACTCCATGTGTAACTCTGTGTTGTTGTTTGTGTCAAACTGTTTTTGCTTCATCTTGGCCAGGGGCCTGTTGCACAAAACTAGGATAAGGGATTAAGCCAGGATATCTTGGTGATCCTGGCTCAATTGATCCGTAATCCGGTTGCACTAAAGATGGATAGGGGGCAGGAGGATATGTTATGGTATAAATTACCATGGAGATTTATTCTGTGGAGCTAGCCTGCTCCAGACCAGGCTAAATTCCAGGATCTATTTAATCTCATCCCTAATGTCAGTCAGCAGTCACCACAAATGGAAACCAATAGTTATTTCACTGCTCACTATACATTGTTATCACATATAACTAGACCCACTGTTATTATTTAAACGTTTGTGATCATTAATTTCAATGATTTTGGATAAAAATGATTTTTAGATGATGTTGCTATCATTAGATAATTTACAGTTTCCCATAGACTATAAGGCTATATATAAAATGATAGAATATTAGGGCCACAGAGGAAAAAAAAAAACACAAGTCATAATATTGTAACCAGTTGTTTTAAAGGAGGACAGTTGTTAAAATGACAGATGTGGGGCATTTCGTGAAATTGTACTTCAGTATGGTTTCATAAACAAAGACATGCTGATGTGCCAGAATATTAAGTATCACATTGTCATAAGTATCAAAACTGTAAAAACAATATGTAGCTTTTCTGCAGAAAGAACCAGCCTCATAAATTTATGACTTTATCCTTTTTCTTCAGTGTGGCCCTAGTACTCTGTCATATAAACAAAAACACATTCCATATGAATATAAAAACACAATGTGTAACATTATGTTCCTTTATTGAATAAGGACAAAACAAAGCAGGTAAACCATCAGCTCCTTTCGAAACTGAAGTCACAGTGACTCTACAAGATGGAAAGCACAGAATCCAAGCATATTATACAAAATGATACATACACATTCAAAGGTCTGTATATAACACACCCTGCATGTCTGCACACTAAAATAAATGCAGGACAAATCCATACACATCAACTGAACAGACAAATGAATGGATGCAGTAGCCTCCCTGCAGCCTTGTATTACACACAGTATACCGCACAAACATCATAAGAGGCCAAATTAGGGTCAAAAACGAACCCAAAAAACCCAAATTCCTCTGCCACCGCAGGACATATTTAACCAAAATTGAAAGCACACATACTAACTAAAATAATTCAACACATATTGGTCCCTCAGCAGCCGACCACTGTCGTCATCAGGAAGATTGCCGGATTGTCCCAGTCCATGGCTGGTGGCACTCTGGGGGGCCCTCTCCTTCCTCAGGCAGGCCACATTGTGGAGGACAGCACAAGCCACAGTAATATCACATGCCCTAACAGGGCTGACCCTTAATTTGTGAAGGCAGTGAAAGCGTGCCTTCAGGAGGCCAAAGGTCATTTCAACTCTGGCCCTGGTCCTGGCATTGGCATGGTTGTAGGCCTGCTGTGCTTCCTGGGGTCTGTGAAAGGTGTCAGGAGAAAAGGCTGGCAGCCATACCCCCTGTCTCCCAGCAACACACCAGAGAATTCACCCCTGTCAACACAAAATCTCATCATTACTACCTCATAAACAGTGATATTCTTGACACAGCCATGATGGTTATAAATAGGGGTTGTGTGGCTTACCTTGTGATAGGCACTGATAGATTTCAGAGGCCCGAAAGATTCTGAGTCATGGACTGAGCCAGGCCATTTTGCCACAACATTGCTGATCACACAGTCAGCATTGCAGACCATCTGAAATCATAAGATGAGGAATATTACACCAATCAATGCACATCACTGGCAATGCAGAGTGTTCGTCAATGGACAATATCAAAAAGTTATGTTCACCTGAACATTAATGCTGTGAAAGGATTTCCTATTCACAAAATCGGCCTCATGGGCACCTGAGGGGGCTTTTATCCTTATGTGTGTGCAGTCCACTGCACCAATGACATTGGGTAAACCTGTCACACAAAGTAATGAGTCTCCTACTATGTGTTAACAGTTGTCCTGTAATTTGTAGATCCTCTTACCTGCAATCCTATAGAACTCTCTTTGATGTCACAGAGTCTTCTGTGGCCAGGGAAGGAGATGAAGACATCTGCTAATGCTTTGATAGCCAGACACACACTCCTTATTGTGCGGCAAATTGTGGCCTTGTTCAGCTGTTCTGCATCCCCCACTGAGTACAGGAAGGCTCCACTAGCAAAAAAGCGCAAGGCCACACAAACCATTTGCTCCACACTCAGTGCATGGCTCCGTGCAGTGCGGTGCTTAATCCTGGGACCCAGTAGTCTGCATAGATACCTGATGCCATCTGCAGAAAACCTGTATCTTTCATATAGATGGTCATCAGGGAAGGCCAGTGGGTCCAACCGGTCCCTGAAGACCCTTTCTCGCCTGAAGGCTCTCCTCAGCACAAGTGCTTCTTCATCCACCACATCTGTTGCAAACGAATGGGCATGCCATTGTCAGAGCAGAAAGGAACACACAATTTTGGGCCTTCATATAGGCTAGTGGCCACACCTGGTGCTGGGGGGTGGGCAAAAGAGGGCGATGCCTTTTAACGATGACTTGGTTGTACTGATTGCTGGGAAAATTAAAAAAACCTTAGAAAGATGCCACCGTCCTGTGCTCACAATAAGAGCTCATATGTCATGGCTCATTGACTTTACGAGAATATACCTAATTTTTATTTTGAGCTGTGTCATCTTCTTGGAGCTGGGAGGAAAGAAAATAATGATTAATACATTTGTGTTACAGTTAGCATACAGTGTACATTGAAGGCATATCTCACCTCCCTCTCAAGTTTTTTTATTTCAAGTTCCAGTTTCCTAATTGTCCTCTTTTTTATTTCGGACTCCAGTGCAAGATTTTCCATCTTTTTCTTCTTGTACTGAATGTCTGTCAGTTCTATTTGGCGCCGGAGGTGGTTGCCATACAACTTTCTGATAGCTTGTGAGCTCTGTGAACACAATACAATTAGCGCAGCTGGAATTTGGCAGGATGTGGTGTCCTTTTATTAATACGCACTATGTTGCCAGGCTGGTTTTCCCACTGTATAGCATCTGGGTCCTGTAAAAGAAATTAGATTTTTTGATTTTGATGAGGACTCCTCACCATTGTAGAGTAAATAGTACTTTCACAGTCTTAACATGATACCTCATGCCTTCTGGAATCCAGAGAGATGGTCTCCTCCTCATCATCGTCTCCATCATGTGCTGTTGTTGCTGCACTGGGGCCTTCACCCTATCACATTCATATTGAAGCTAGTAGACAAGACATGCCAGGCCTACAGTATGCCTTTGATGGAGTGCTCACTGGATCAGCATAGTCTGGTGCTTGTGCTGGTGGCTCTAACAGGAACACAGTGCTGCCAGGCACTGCAAGGCAATAGGTAAATCAAAGTCAGACAGTCCAAAATGATTCAATATGAATGTGGTTGTATCCCATGTAGAGATGGAAGGACATACCTTGAATGAAGCGGGTGGCATCTTGGGAGGAACCTATGCTCGTCTCTTTCCCCCCAGGGATCCCCTCTAAGACGGGCCTGCCTTTATTTAGCTCCAAGGCCATGTCCTCTGCTGGGGTAAGGTCAGCCTTTGGTGACCCACCACCCGTGCCTTGTCTGTGGGTATTCTTTTTCAATATATTGTGAACTCATATCTGCAGTGCATTTCAATTAAAAATTTAACCGTTTCATAATTACAGTACAACTGCATTTTTGGAGATGTGAATTAAATATTTGAATTGTAATTGTGATGTTTCAGCGGAGCGGTGAGTGTGTAATTGTGCACTACTTACGCATTCAGGCGGTCTGCAATACTTTGCCACGCTTTTTCTCTTTGCTTTATCACTGTGGCGGTGTTGCCTTTCTTCTTAATTATATCTTTTACCTCCTCGTATGCCTCCATGAGGATTTGTGCTTCCGACGGGGAAAAGTACGCGGCTCTAGTTGCCATGGTAAATCAGTTAATCTGTGATCTGTGGCGGGGTCTATTTGAGTGAGCCGTGAGCGCGCACCTATCCAGGATTGGTTTCACCTGGCTTAATGAATCCGTGTCTGCTCATCCTGGCTTGGTCTTTGTGCAACCAATTAAGCCTGGACGCACATGTTTTGGCTTCATTGAGCTCAGCTGAGTCATTTATCCCGGATGTCTTAATTCTACTTTTGTGCAACAGGCCCCAGGTCTCAGTTGTAAATGAGAACTTGTTCTCAACTAGCCTACCTGGTTAAATAAAGGTGAAATAAAATAAATCAATCAAAAAATTTTTAACATTTACTGGTAAATATCATCAGTTGAAACGTCTTTCATTCCCTACCGGCTACCGATGTTGTTCTTCTGTGAGCTGCTCCATGCAACGACCAGTTGAAAGAGGAACGCTTTTGATGCCTGAAGATGATATTCTGCCCTCATGTGAATATACACTGCTCAAAAAAATAAAAGGGAACACTAAAATAACACATCCTAGATCTGAATGAATGAAATATTCTTATTAAATACTTTTTTCTTTACATAGTTGAATGTGCTGACAACAAAATCACAAAATTATCAATGGAAATCAAATTTATCAACCCATGGAGGTCTGGATTTGAGTCACACTTAAAGTGGAAAACACACTACAGGCTGATCCAACTTTGATGTAATGTCCTTAAAACAAGTCAAAATGAGGCTCAGTAGTGTGTGTGGCCTCCACGTGCCTGTATGACCTCCCTACAACGCCTGGGCATGCTCCTGATGAGGTGGCGGAGGTGGTCTCCTGAGGGATCTCCTTCCAGACCTGGACTAAAGCATCCGCCAACTCCTGGACAGTGACGCGGGCGGCCGCAGCGTGCTCTCTGTGCAGCAGGTGGGGGTCATGGTTCAAGGAGCCTCCAGCAGGGCCTGGCTGACGCGGGCGGCCGCAGCGTGCTCTCTGTGCAGCTGCTCCAGACGCTGTTGGTCGCTCCAGCCTCTCTAGCAGACAACGCTCCTCCCACCGCGCCTCCAGGATGGCACGCTCCAGCCTCTCTGCTAACGCCCTCTGTCTTGGCTGCCTGATACTCCCATAGTCGTCGCAGCTCCGTCTCCTCCCCCGGGCCAAGGTGGTCCAACAGGAAGGGGAGAGGGAGCGGGGGCCTGGATGGTCTTCCTCTGGGGCCTCTTTGTTGGACTGGCTCGGGGAACTGGGGCTGTGGGGTAGGATGGGAGAGGTTTGCCTCACGAACATCATGGCAGAGCAAAAGGTGGAGGTTTGGGATGTCTGAGCCCAAGTATGAGCCACTTGCATTCCTCCCACCAGATCTGCTTTGCAGTGAAGAGTCAATCCCTATGCCAAGAGAAGAAAAAGAAGAGGAAAAAGGAATGGGGTTAAAAGAAAAAAACATTGACTGTCTAATGTCCTTTCACGCCAACTAATTACTGTGAAATAATCCGAACGGTAATGACCTTTGACCTGTGATCTGTGTTCTGGGAAATCTGTGTCATTTTTAAGAGGTCTGACTATGGCCATCACACTTAATGTGTGTGTGTGTGTGTGTGTGTGTGTGTGTGTGTGTATGTGTGTGTGTGTGTGTGTGTGTGTGTGTGTGTGTGTGCATGCGTGCGTGCGTGTGCGTGTGTGTGTGTGTGTCTGATGTTAAAGACCTGTGGAATCCTGTTGTTGTGTAACTGACAAACTCGTTGTGACAATATATTGTCCTCCCAGTCACACAGAAAAATAGATATGATCAAATCTGCTCTACTGACTTTTAACATTTACAACATGGCAAAAACACAAAATGACAGTTAAAAAAAAAAGAAGATTATTGTGAACAAATTACTTTAATTAAATCGTCAACAAAACATCCTTAGGCCTTTGTGTAATGATGAGATGAGTGTGAGAAAGAGATGCAGAAGGATGGGAAAGGCACAGATAGAACAATGAGCCAGATGTTCCACCAGATCTATAAATCTGATCTAAATCTGATTCGGTTGGCATTTCCACTCACCACCAAATATGGAAGCACAGTGGCCGGCGGTCGGAGAAGATGGAGCAAGATAGATAGATAGAGAGAGAGAGAGAGAGACAGAGAGAGAGAGAGAGAGAGAGAGAGAGAGAGAGAGAGAGAGAGAGAGAGAGAGAGAGAGAGAGACAGAGAGAGAGAGAGAGAGACAGAGACAGAGACAGAGACAGAGAGAGAGAGAGAGAGAGAGAGACAGAGAGGGGAGAGAGACAGACAGAGACAGAGAGAGAGAGAGAGAGAGAGACAGAGAGACAGAGAGAGAGAGAGAGAGAGAGACAGAGACAGAGAGAGAGAGAGAGAGAGACAGAGAGAGACAGAGACAGAGACAGAGAGAGACAGAGACAGAGACAGAGAGAGAGAGAGACAGAGGGAGAGAGAGACAGAGACAGAGACAGAGAGAGAGAGAGAGAGAGAGAGAGACAGAGAGAGACAGAGAGAGACAGAGACAGAGACAGAGACAGAGAGAGAGAGAGAGAGAGAGAGAGAGAGAGAGAGACAAGGCAAGAAGGGCATTCTATGCCATCAAAAGAAACATAAATTTCAACATACCAATTAGGATTTGGCTAAAAATACTTGAATCAGTCATAGAGCCCATTGCCCTTTATGGTTGTGAGGTCTGGGGTCCGCTCACCAACCAAGACTTCACAAAATGGGACAAACACCAAATTGAGACTCTGCACGCAGAATTCTGCAAAAATATCCTCCGTGTACAACGTAAAACACCAAATAATGCATGCAGAGCAGAATTAGGCCGATACCCACTAATTATCAAAATCCAGAAAAGAGCCGTTAAATTCTACAACCACCTAAAAGGAAGCGATTCACAAACCTTCCATAACAAAGCCATCACCTACAGAGAGATGAACCTGGAGAAGAGTCCCCTAAGCAAGCTGGTCCTGGGGCTCTGTTCACAAACACAAACACACCCTACAGAGCCCCAGGACAACAGCACAATTAGACCCAACCAAATCATGAGAAAACAAAAAGATAATTACTTAACACATTGGAAAGAATTAACAAAAAACAGAGCAAACTAGAATGCTATTTGGCCCTACACAGAGAGTACACAGCGGCAGAATACCTGACCACTGTGACTGACCCAAAATTAAGGAAAGCTTTGACTATGTACAGACTCAGTGAGCATAGCCTTGCTATTGAGAAAGGCCGCCGTAGGCAGACATGGCTCTCAAGAGAAGACAGGCTATGTGCTCACTGCCCACAAAATGAGGTGGAAACTGAGCTGCACTTCCTAACCTCCTGCCCAATGTATGACCATATTAGAGAGACATATTTCCCCAGATTACACAGATCCACAAAGAATTCGAAAACAAATCCAATTTTGAAAAACTCCCATATCTTTTGGGTGAAATTCCACAGTGTGCCATCACAGCAGCAAGATTTGTGACCTGTTGCCACGAGAAAAGGGCAACCAGTGAAGAACAAACACCATTGTAAATACAACCCATATTTATGCTTATTCATTTTATCTTGTGTCCTTTAACTATTTGTACATTGTATATATATATATATATATATAATATGACATTTGTAATGTCTTTACTGTTTTGAAACTTCTGTATGTGTAATGTTTACTGTTAATTTTTGTTGTTTTTCACTTTATATATTCACTTTGTATGTTGTCTACCTCACTTGCTTTGGCAATGTTAACACATGTTTCCCATGCCAATAAAGCCCTTGAATTGAATTGAATTGAATTGAGAGAGAGAGAGAGAGAGAGAGAAAGAGAGTAAGTAAGATAGATTTTTCCCAACATCTTGCACATTTTCTCATCAATGAAACATTTGATCTCAATACAGTTTTTTGTTCCCAAAACTAACATCTGTTACAAACACAGTAGACTAAGTTCTGTAGACTGTACCCCTTGCCAAAGTTTTTTTAAATGGCATTGTTTAGAAGGAGTGCAAGGCAGTGGCGGTCCGTACTATTTAAGAACGATTATTATTTTTCATGAGCATGGCCTTATTTCTATTACAGGATATTGGATGACTGTCATTCATATTCCATTCACCCAGCTCAATGTAACAGTGACAGGTTTAGGTTACTGTCATTCATATTCACCCAGATCAATGTAACAGTGATGGGTTTAGGTTACTGTCATTCATATTCACCCAGTTCAATGTAACAGTGATGGGTTTAGGTTACTGTCATTCATATTCACCCAGTTCAATGTAACAGTGACAGGTTTAGGTTACTGTCATTCATATTCACCCAGTTCAATGTAACAGTGACAGGTTTAGGTTACTGTCATTCATATTCACCCAGTTCAATGTAACAGTGACAGGTTTAGGTTACTGTCATTCATATTCACCCAGTTAAATGTAACAGTGACAGGTTTAGGATACTGTCATTCATATTCACGCAGTTCAATGTAACAGTGATAGGTTTAGGCTACTATATCATACTCAAATGTTCCATATACCGATCATGAATTTGCTACAACCAACAAGAACTAAAGCCTATGAATGAAAATGTACAACGTAGATGCAGTCCAACAAAGAGGCCCCAGTATTCCTTCTCGCATCTACGCGCTCTCCTGCAGTAGAGGCACCTTTTCTCTTTCATCTGTAGACTTCACAACACATCAGCTGTGTGTGTAACGGCAGATCTCCTCTTCGTCTGAAGAGGAGCAAGGATCGGACCAAGATGCGGCGTGGTAAGTGTTCATGACGATTTTAATAAGAAAAGCACTGAACACTATGAAACACAAAAACAATAAACGAATATGTGAAATAACCAAACCGAAACAGTACCGTGTGGCGACAAACACACACACGGAAACAAACACCCACAAACCAACAGTGAAACCCAGGCTACCTCAGTATGATTCTCAATCAGGGACAACCAGGCTACCTCAGTATGATTCTCAATCAGGGACAACGATAAACAGCTGCCTCTGATTGAGAACCATACCAGGCCAAACACAGAAATAGAAAAAACATAGAAACAGAAACATAGACTGCCCACCCCAACTCACGCCCTGACCATACTAAATAAAGACAAAACAAAGGAAATAAAGGTCAGAACGTGACAGCAGGTGACCAGGTGAAAATACCTTTCCAAACCATACCATAACCGCTACACACAGCCAACATCGTTAGCGTCATAGTAACGTCCTTGTCAACATCAGCTAATAGAACTAACTTGTTGTAAACCCGCTACAATCATGCAGTAAAGTTACAGTGTACAGTCAATAAGCACCAGGCCCCGGTGGCAATAAATGAGTGAAACCAAAAGCTTACCTTGACTTGGTAGAGTTCCAGTGTTGTGTTGAATAGTGATAGACAGCTACTCCAGCTAACCCTCTGTTTTGAGCAGGGTGTTTCAGTAGGCTAAACTAGCTAGCTGCATTTGCTAGCTAAGAAAGTGAAACTGAAAAAATATTTTAAAAATCCCTCTCTCTTGCTTCTTCAATTTTGAATAAATTAATTTGTTAAAACCTGTTCAACTATTGTCTGTCTCTCTTTGAGTCAACTACTCACTTATGCTTGTGCTTTCAGTACTAGATTCATTCTCTGATTCTTCGATTTGGTGGACAACATGTCAGTTGATGTTGCAAAAGCTCTGAAAGGTTGGAGGGAGTCCTCTGTAGGTTGTCATAATTACTATGTAAGTCTATGGAAGAGGGTGAGAACCAAGAGTCTCCTAGGTTTTGTATTGAAGTCAATGTATCCAGAGGAGGACGGAAGCTAGCTGTCCTCCGGCTACACCATGGTGCCACCCTACAGAGTGCTGTTGAGGCTACTGTACACCTTCATTGCAAAGCAGTGTGTTTTTAAATCAATTATTTGTTGACGTGTATATATTTAGTATAGTGGTATATAAAATGTATAACTTTTTAAATGTTTAACAATAAAAACTTTTTATTTTTTATTATTCACTGAGGAGGATGGTCCTCCCCTTCCTCCTCTGAGGAGCCTCCACTGGTGCAAGGGGCAAATTGAGTTATTGCACACTCGCACTTCACAGAGGTGGCGCTCCCTAACGGAAAATAAGTAAACACATGCTAGAACGTGCCAACAGGATCTCGCTAGCTCGTGCTTGGATCTGCCCACCTCCTTGCTTGTTCTTCCCACTATGATTTATAGTGGTCTATCTGTAGATCGGACGAGGGGGGAAAACGATTGAATACATTTTAGAATAAGGCTGTAACGGTAACAAAATGTCAAGGTGTCTAAATACTTTCCCATTGCACTGTATATGAGCCAATTAGCATGGTTCCATGGAGGACATCTTAAGATAAACAAAATTCCACCAAAACGATTTAACCCCTTGCATGCAGTTTAAAATTTACATATTTTAAATGTAACCTTCATTTATCTAGGCAAGTCAGTTAAAGAACAAATTCTTATTTACAATGACGGCCTACCGGGGAACAGTGGGTTAACTGCCTTGTTCAGGGGCAGAATAACACATTTTGGCAGTTGCTACACTAACAGTAATGCGTGCCTATGGAAAGCTGATACAGTCAAATCAAATTTATTTATATAGCCCTTCGTACATCAGCTGATATCTCAAAGTGCTGTACAGAAACCCAGCCTAAAACCCCAAACAGCAAGCAATGCAGGTGTAGAAGCACGGTGGCTAGGAAAAACTCCCTAGAAAGGCCAAAACCTAGGAAGAAACCTAGAGAGGAACCAGGCTATAAGGGGTGGCCAGTCCTCTTCTGGCTGTGTCGGGTGGAGATTATAACAGAACATGGCCAAGATGTTCAAATGTTCATAAATGACCAGCATGGTCATGAAGCTAGTCAGACCAGAGAGGGAGGTGAAGCTAGTTAGACCAGAGAGGGAGGTGAAGCTAGTCAGCCCAGAGAGGGAGGTGAAGCTAGTCAGCCCAGAGAGGGAGGTGAAGCTAGTCAGCCCAGAGAGGGAGGTGAAGCTAGTCAGCCCAGAGAGGGAGGTGAAGCTAGTCAGCCCAGAGAGGGAGGTGAAGCTAGTCAGCACAGAGAGGGAGGTGAAGCTAGTTAGACCAGAGAGGGAGGTGAAGCTAGTTAGACCAGAGAGGGAGGTGAAGCTAGTTAGACCAGAGAGGGAGGTGAAGCTAGTCAGCCCAACGAGGGAGGTGAAGCTAGTCAGCCCAGAGAGGGAGGTGAAGCTAGTTAGACCAGAGAGGGAGGTGAAGCTAGTCAGCGCAGAGAGGGAGGTGAAGCTAGTCAGACCAGAGAGGGAGGTGAAGCTAGTTAGACCAGAGAGGGAGGTGAAGCTAGTTAGACCAGAGAGGGAGGTGAAGCTAGTCAGACCAGAGAGGGAGGTGAAGCTAGTCAGCCCAACGAGGGAGGTGAAGCTAGTCAGCCCAGAGAGGGAGGTGAAGCTAGTTAGACCAGAGAGGGAGGTGAAGCTAGTCAGCCCAGAGAGGGAGGTGAAGCTAGTCAGACCAGAGAGGGAGGTGAAGCTAGTTAGATCAGAGAGGGAGGTGAAGCTAGTTAGACCAGAGAGGGAGGTGAAGCTAGTCAGCCCAACGAGGGAGGTGAAGCTAGTCAGCCCAGAGAGGGAGGTGAAGCTAGTCAGCCCAGAGAGGGAGGTGAAGCTAGTTAGACCAGAGAGGGAGGTGAAGCAAGTCAGCCCAACGAGGGAGGTGAAGCTAGTCAGCCCAGAGAGGGAGGTGAAGCTAGTTAGACCAGAGAGGGAGGTGAAGCTAGTTAGATCAGAGAGGGAGGTGAAGCTAGTCAGCCCAGAGAGGGAGGTGAAGCTAGTTAGACCAGAGAGGGAGGTGAAGCTAGTTAGATCAGAGAGGGAGGTGAAGCTAGTCAGCCCAGAGAGGGAGGTGAAGCTAGTTAGATCAGAGAGGGAGGTGAAGCTAGTTAGACCAGAGAGGGAGGTGAAGCTAGTTAGACCAGAGAGGGAGGTGAAGCTAATCAGACCAGAGAGGGAGGTGAAGCTAGTTAGACCAGAGAGGGAGGTGAAGCTAGTCAGCCCAACGAGGGAGGTGAAGCTAATCAGACCAGAGAGGGAGGTGAAGCTAGTTAGACCAGAGGGAGGTGAAGCTAGTCAGCCAAAGAGGGAGGTGAAGCTAGTCAGCCCAGAGAGGGAGGTGAAGCTAGTCAGCCCAGAGAGGGAGGTGAAGCTAGTCAGCCCAGAGAGGGAGGTGAAGCTAGTCAGCCCAGAGAGGGAGGTGAAGCTAGTTAGACCAGAGAGGGAGGTGAAGCTAGTTAGACCAGAGAGGGAGGTGAAGCTAGTTAGATCAGAGAGGGAGGTGAAGCTAGTCAGCCCAGAGAGGGAGGTGAAGCTAGTTAGATCAGAGAGGGAGGTGAAGCTAGTCAGCCCAGAGAGGGAGGTGAAGCTAGTTAGATCAGAGAGGGAGGTGAAGCTAGTCAGCCCAGAGACGGAGGTGAAGCTAGTTAGATCAGAGAGGGAGGTGAAGCTAGTTAGACCAGAGAGGGAGGTGAAGCTAGTTAGACCAGAGAGGGAGGTGAAGCTAGTTAGACCAGAGAGGGAGGTGAAGCTAATCAGACCAGAGAGGGAGGTGAAGCTAGTTAGACCAGAGAGGGAGGTGAAGCTAGTCAGCCCAACGAGGGAGGTGAAGCTAATCAGACCAGAGAGGGAGGTGAAGCTAGTTAGACCAGAGAGGGAGGTGAAGCTAGTCAGCCAAAAGAGGGAGGTGAAGCTAGTCAGCCCAGAGAGGGAGGTGAAGCTAGTCAGCCCAGAGAGGGAGGTGAAGCTAGTCAGCCCAGAGAGGGAGGTGAAGCTAGTCAGCCCAGAGAGGGAGGTGAAGCTAGTTAGACCAGAGAGGGAGGTGAAGCTAGTTAGACCAGAGAGGGAGGTGAAGCTAGTTAGACCAGAGAGGGAGGTGAAGCTAGTTAGATCAGAGAGGGAGGTGAAGCTAGTCAGCCCAGAGAGGGAGGTGAAGCTAGTTAGATCAGAGAGGGAGGTGAAGCTAGTCAGCCCAGAGAGGGAGGTGAAGCTAGTTAGATCAGAGAGGGAGGTGAAGCTAGTCAGCCCAGAGAGGGAGGTGAAGCTAGTTAGATCAGAGAGGGAGGTGAAGCTAGTTAGACCAGAGAGGGAGGTGAAGCTAGTTAGACCAGAGAGGGAGGTGAAGCTAGTTAGACCAGAGAGGGAGGTGAAGCTAATCAGACCAGAGAGGGAGGTGAAGCTAGTTAGACCAGAGAGGGAGGTGAAGCTAGTCAGCCCAACGAGGGAGGTGAAGCTAATCAGACCAGAGAGGGAGGTGAAGCTAGTCAGCCTAAAGAGGGAGGTGAAGCTAGTCAGCCCAGAGAGGGAGGTGAAGCTAGTCAGCCCAGAGAGGGAGGTGAAGCTAGTCAGCCCAGAGAGGGAGGTGAAGCTAGTCAGCCCAGAGAGGGAGGTGAAGCTAGTTAGACCAGAGAGGGAGGTGAAGCTAGTTAGACCAGAGAGGGAGGTGAAGCTAGTTAGACCAGAGAGGGAGGTGAAGCTAGTCAGCCCAACGAGGGAGGTGAAGCTAGTCAGCCCAGAGAGGGAGGTGAAGCTAGTTAGACCAGAGAGGGAGGTGAAGCTAGTCAGCCCAGAGAGGGAGGTGAAGCTAGTCAGGCCAGAGAGGGAGGTGAAGCTAGTCAGCCCAACGAGGGAGGTGAAGCTAGTCAGCCCAGAGAGGGAGGTGAAGCTAGTCAGCCCAGAGAGGGAGGTGAAGCTAGTTAGACCAGAGAGGGAGGTGAAGCTAGTCAGCCCAACGAGGGAGGTGAAGCTAGTCAGCCCAGAGAGGGAGGTGAAGCTAGTTAGACCAGAGAGGGAGGTGAAGCTAGTTAGATCAGAGAGGGAGGTGAAGCTAGTCAGCCCAGAGAGGGAGGTGAAGCTAGTTAGACCAGAGAGGGAGGTGAAGCTAGTTAGATCAGAGAGGGAGGTGAAGCTAGTCAGCCCAGAGAGGGAGGTGAAGCTAGTTAGACCAGAGAGGGAGGTGAAGCTAGTTAGATCAGAGAGGGAGGTGAAGCTAGTCAGCCCAGAGAGGGAGGTGAAGCTAGTTAGATCAGAGAGGGAGGTGAAGCTAGTTAGACCAGAGAGGGAGGTGCAGCTAGTTAGACCAGAGAGGGAGGTGAAGCTAGTTAGACCAGAGAGGGAGGTGAAGCTAATCAAACCAGAGAGGGAGGTGAAGCTAGTTAGACTAGAGAGGGAGGTGAAGCTAGTCAGCCTAAAGAGGGAGGTGAAGCTAGTCAGCCCAGAGAGGGAGGTGAAGCTAGACAGCCCAGAGAGGGAGGTGAAGCTAGGCAGCCCAGAGAGGGAGGTGAAGCTAGTCATACCAGAGAGGGAGGTGAAGCTAGTCAGCCCAGAGAGGGAACAGCCATGTTATGAGGAGGAAATAGCTTTATGATTCCCCTGGGAACAGCCATGTGTTGAGGAGATAGCAGAATGATGCTCCAGGGAACAGTCATGTGAGGAGGAGATAGCAGAATGATGCCCCTGGGAACAGCCATGTGATGAGGAGATACCTTTATGATTCCCCTGGGAACAGCCATGTGAGGAGGAGATACCTTTATGATTCCCCTGGGAACAGCCATGTGTTGAGGAGATAGCAGAATGATTCCCCTGGGAACAGCCATGTGAGGAGGAGATAGCAGAATGATTCCTCTGGGAACAACCATGTGAGGAGGAGATAGCAGAATGATGCCCCTGGGAACAGCCATGTGAGGAGGAGATAGCAGAAGGATGCCCCTGGGAACAGTCATGTGAGGAGGAGATAGCAGAATGATTCCCCTGG
>NC_088398.1:81567114-81632114 GCF_034236695.1 Oncorhynchus nerka
AGCCATAACATTAGATAACATAGCCATAACATTAGGTAACATAGCCATAACATTAGATAACATAGCCATAACATATAAGATAACATAGCCATAACATATTAGATAACATAGCCATAACATTAGATAACATAGCCATAACATTAGATAACATAGCCATAACATTAGATAACATAGCCATAACATATCATAAGATAACATAGCCATAACATATAAGATAACATAGCCATAACATATTAGATAACATAGCCATAACATTAGATAACATAGCCATAACATTAGATAACATAGCCATAACATATAAGATAACATAGCCATAACATTAGGTAACATAGCCATAACATATAAGTTAACATAGCCATAACATTAGGTAACATAGCCATAACATTAGATAACATAGCCATAACATTAGATAACATAGCCATAACATTAGATAACATAGCCATAACATTAGATAACATAGCCATAACATTAGATAACATAGCCATAACATATAAGATAACATAGCCATAACATTAGATAACATAGCCATAACATATAAGATAACATAGCCATAACATATAAGATAACATAGCCATAACATATCATAAGATAACATTAGCCATAACATTAGATAACATAGCCATAACATTAGATAGATAACATAGCCATAACATTAGATAACATAGCCATAACATTAGATAACATAGCCATAACATTAGATAACATAGCCATAACATTAGATAACATAGCCATAACATTAGATAACATAGCCATAACATTAAGATAACATTAGATAACATAGCCATAACATAACATAAGATAACATAGCCATAACATTTGATAACATAGCCATAACATATGAGATAACATAGCCATAACATATGAGATAACATAGCCATAACATTAGATAACATAGCCATAACATATCATAAGATAACATAGCCATAACATATCATAAGATAACATAGCCATAACATATCATAAGATAATATAACCATAACATATGAGATAACATAGCCATAACATATAAGATAACATAGCCATAACATTAGATAACATAGCCATAACATTAGGTAACATAGCCATAACATTAGATAACATAGCCATAACATATAAGATAACATAGCCATAACATATTAGATAACATAGCCATAACATTAGATAACATAGCCATAACATTAGATAACATAGCCATAACATTAGATAACATAGCCATAACATATCATAAGATAACATAGCCATAACATATAAGATAACATAGCCATAACATATTAGATAACATAGCCATAACATTAGATAACATAGCCATAACATTAGATAACATAGCCATAACATATAAGATAACATAGCCATAACATTAGGTAACATAGCCATAACATATAAGTTAACATAGCCATAACATTAGGTAACATAGCCATAACATTAGATAACATAGCCATAACATTAGATAACATAGCCATAACATTAGATAACATAGCCATAACATTAGATAACATAGCCATAACATTAGATAACATAGCCATAACATATAAGATAACATAGCCATAACATTAGATAACATAGCCATAACATATAAGATAACATAGCCATAACATATAAGATAACATAGCCATAACATATCATAAGATAACATAGCCATAACATTAGATAACATAGCCATAACATTAGATAACATAGCCATAACATTAGATAACATAGCCATAACATTAGATAACATAGCCATAACATTAGATAACATAGCCATAACATTAGATAACATAGCCATAACATTAGGTAACATAGCCATAACATTAGATAACATAGCCATAACATTAGATAACATAGCCATAACATTAGATAACATAGCCATAACATTAGGTAACATAGCCATATCATTAGATAACATAGCCATAACATTAGATAACATAGCCATAACATTAGGTAACATAGCCATATCATTAGATAACATAGCCATAACATTAGATAACATAGCCATAACATAAGATAACAAATCTAATTGTATTTGTCACATGTGCCGAATACATCAGGTGTAGACCTTACCGTGAAATACTTTCTTACAAGCCCTTAACCAACAATGCAGTTAAAGAAATAGAGTTAAGAAAATATTTACAAAATAAAAAATGTAAATAAAAAGTAATACAATAAAATGACAATAATGAGTCAGTGTGAGGGGTTACAGGTTAGTCGAGGTCATTTGTACATGTAGGTAGGGGTTAAAGTGACTATGCATTGATAATAAACAGCGAGTAGCAGCAGTGTAAAAACAAAGGGGGGGGGGGGGGGGATTGTCAATATAAATAGTCCAGGTGGCCATTTAATTAACTGTTCATCAGTCTTATGGCTTGGGGGTAAAAGCTGTTAAGGAGCCTTTTGGACCTAGACTTGGTGCTCCGGTACCGCTTGGCGTGCGGTAGCAGAGAGAACAGTTATGACTTGGGTGACTGGAGTCTTTGAAAGAATCTTGGGCCTTCCTCTGACACCGCCTAGTCTATAGGTCCTGGATGGCAGGAAGTTTGGCCCCAGTGATGTACTGGGCCGTACGCACTACCTTCTGTAGCGCCTTACGGTCAGATGCTGAGCAGTTGTCATACCAGGCAGTGATGCAACCAGTCAGGATGCTCTCGATGGTGCAGCTGTATAACATTTTGAGGATCAGAGGACCCATGCAAAGTATTTTCACAGTCTCCTGAGGGGGAAAAGGTGCTGCCGTGCCATCTTCACGACTGTCTTGGTGTGTTTGGACCATGATGGTTTGTTGGTGATGTGGACACCAAGGAACTTGAAGCTCTCGACCCGCTCCACTACAGCCCCGTTGATGTGAATGCGGTCATGTTCGGCCCTCCTTTTCGTGTAGCCCACTATCAGCTCTTTTCTCTTGCTCACATTTTATGGGAGAGGTTGTTGTCCTGGCATCACACTACCAGGTCTCTGACCGCTTCCCTATAGGCTGTCTCATGTGTCGTCGGCAAACTTAATGATGGTGTTGGAGTTGTGCTTGGCCACACAGTCGTGGGTAAACAGGGAGTACAGGAAGGGAATAAGCACGCACCTCTGAGGTGCCCCCGTGTTGAGGATCAGCATGGCAGATGTGTTGTTGCCTACCCTTACCACCTGGGGGCGGCCTGTCAGGAAGTCCAGGATCCAGTTGCAGAGGGAGGCGTTTAGTTCCAGGATCCTTAGCTTAGTGATCAGCTTTGTGGGCACTATGGTGTTGAATGCTGAGCTGTAGTCAATGAACAGCATTCTCACATAGGTGTTCCTTTTGTCCAGGTGGGAGAGGGCAGTGTGGAGCACCATTGAGATTGCATCATCTGTGGCTCTGTTGGGGCGTTATGCAAATTGGAGTGGGTCTATGGTTTCTGGGATAATGGTATTAATGTGAGCCATTACCAGCCTTTCAAAGCACTTCATGGCTACAGACATGAGTGCTACGGGTCGGTAGTCATTTAGGCAGGTTACCTTCACTTCCTTTGGTAGAGGCACTATGGTGGTCTGTTTGAAACATGTAGGTATTACAGACTCGGTCAGGGAGAGGTTGAAAATGTCAATGAAGACACTTGCCAGTTGGTCCACACATGGTCTGTCTACATGTCCTGGTAATCCATCTGGCCCTGCGGCCTTGTTAATGTTGACCTGACCAGCTACTGAAAGTGTGATGACACAATTGTCCGGAAAAGCTGGTGCTCTCATGCATGCTTCAGTGTTGCTTGCCTCGAAGGAAGCATTAAAGTAGGCTCGCGTCACTGGGCAGCTCGCGGCTGAGTTTCCCTTTGTAGTCCGTAATAGTTTGCAAGCCCTGCCACATCCGATGAGCATCAGAGCCGGTGAAGTAGGATTCAATCTTAGTCCTGTATTGACGCTTTGCCTGTTGAATGGTTCATCGGAGGGCACAGCGGGATTTCTTATAAGCGTCTGGATTAGTGTCGCGCTCCTTGAAAGCGGCAGCTCTACCCTTTAGCTCAGTGCGGATGTTGTGAACGACGTCGTCGATGCACTTATTGATGAAGCCCGGTAACTGAGGTGGTGTACTCCTCAATGCCATTAGATGAATCCCGGAACATATTTCAGTCTGTGCTAGCAAAACAGTCCTGTAGCGTAGCATCCGCGTCATCTGACCACTTCTGTATTGAGCGTGTCACTGGTACTTCCTGCTTTAGTTTTTGCTTGTAAACAGGAATCAGGAGGATAGAGCTTTGGTCAGATTTGCCAAATGGAGGGCAAGGGAGAGAGCTTTGTATGAGTCTCTGTGTGTGGAGTAAAGCTGGTCAAGAGTGTTTTTTCCCCTCTGGTTGCACATGTGACATGCTAGTAGAAATGAGGTATATTTACAAAATAAACTAAAGTTTGCCCACATTAAGGTCCCCGGCCACTAGGAGCACCACTTCTGGATGAACATAGCCATAACATAAGAAAACATTTGTATTATTTGTAAAAAGTGGAGAAAAAAAACACATTTTCAAATCGGGTCAGGTAATTACTCAGAAAGGCAGCTGGGCAGAATGATTGTGTTGATGAAACCTAAAACATTTATGTTTTTCTGCTGTCAGCCAGCCCTCACTGCTGAGTAGGAACCTAAGACGCAAACTCCAGCACACTGACACTTTTAGGACATTCAGGAAGTGGCCCACTGACCTATATTAATCTAGTAAAATAATAAATAATAAAATAAAATTGTATAAAAATGTAATACAATAAATGTATTATTAGTCTTGTGTGATCTCAGGTCAGCTGTTGATCCCGGATCGGCTGTTGATCCCGGATTGGCTGTTGATCCCGGATTGGCTGTTGATCCCGGATTGGCTGTTGATCTTGGGTCGGCTGTTGATCTCGGGTCGGCTGTTGATCCCAGATCGGCTGTTGATCTTGGGACGGCTGTTGATCTCAGATCGGCTGTTGATCCCAGATCGGCTGTTGATCCCGGATTGGCTGTTGATCTTGGGACGGCTGTTGATCTCAGATCGGCTGTTGATCTCAGATCGGCTGTTGATCCCAGATCGGCTGTTGATCCCAGATCGGCTGTTGATCCCGGATTGGCTGTTGATCTTGGGTCGGCTGTTGATCTTGGGTCGGCTGTTGATCTCAGGTCGGCTGTTGATCTTGGGTCGGCTGTTGATCTTGGGTCGGCTGTTGATCTCGGGTCGGCTGTTGATCACAGATCGGCTGTTGATCCCGGATTGGCTGTTGATCTTGGGACGGCTGTTGATCTCAGATCGGCTGTTGACCTCAGATCAAAGTGAAGTTTGTGCCCTGCTTGTTTCTGACTGTGAGCTTATACGAAGATATCTCTCTCTCTTCTACCAGTTTCTGCACCTCACCACATTCCTCCATATGTGATGAAACTGTAATTCTACTCACAGTGTCACAACTATTTCCCTCTTCTGCTCCTTGTCTCTTCCTCTCTTCTTCTTCGTCAGGTGGCCTCCAGTCTGTGTGGCCCCCATGTGACGGCCATGCCCCACCTGCGTGATGCCCAGATGTTCCGTCCTCTCTGCGTTATCGGGAAGCGTGTGGAGCGTTCGCTGCGTGTGCGTAAGGTCCGCTCCCTGTTCCCCCTAGGGCCCTTGAAGGACCTGTTAGATGACCCGGCCGGTTCCCCAGAGGTCTCCCTGAAGACTGAGGGGCCCGTGCGCTGCGACTTCCTGCACGAGGAGTTCCTGGATGCCGTGGGGAGGGTCCGTGTGCAGGTCAGCAACCTGAGGAAGGAGGCGGCAATATGTCCCTTGGCTCCACACAGACAGCTGTCCCTCAGGGACAACCTGCCCTGGCTGGACTCTGTACACCGCCTCTACCTGGTGAGACACTGGACTTAGATAAACAGAATGAATGATGTATCGCTTTTCTCGATCTCTGCTATATATTTTTTTATGCACTATATCGGGTACCTCGGACCAACTGCCATGTCTGACACAAACAGGAAGTGGGGAATGGGACTCGCGTGGCTCCCATTGCATATGTGCACCATAGAAGTCCATATGAGTGTAAACCTACAGGACACTAGCTATCAGGAACAAGGTTGGAGTGTAAACCTACAGGATGCTAGATCCCGGGAAAAGGGTTGGAGTGTAAATCTACAGGACGCTAGCTGTCAGGAACAGGGTTGGAGTGTAAACCTACAGCAGGGTAGCTCTCCAGGAACAGGGTTGGAGTGTAAACCTACAGGAGGGTAGCTCTTCAGGAACAGGGTTGGAGTGTAAACCTACAGGACACTAGCTGTCAGGAACAGGGTTGGAGTGTAAACCTACAGGACACTAGCTGTCAGGAACAAGGTTGGAGTGCCCTGGTCTAATCTCTTTCTATGTCTTGGTTCCAGGTGAGTGAGGTGTACTGCAGCTCTGATGCCAAACTGCGTGTGCTGGGGATGGAGAGGAGGACAGAGCTGAGGCTGGGGCCCAACACCCCTCTGGCCTTCTCCTGCCTCAGGCTCTCTGTCTCTCCCTCGGGCCTGGTGGAGGTGTGTGACGGCTGGGAGGGCGGCTACCTACACCCCAAGGCCAGGTGGGCCAAGTTCGACTCCCCGGACTATGCGTCTCTGGTAGCAGGTAGACCGGTGTCTGAGCCCAAGATGATGGGCCTGCTCTCCCAGTTTGGTGAGCTAACCTCCACTCTGTTGTCCAATGAATTAATATATGCAAATAATGTGCCTTTTTTAAAACTCCTGATAATTAACCTTCCTTCCTGATCTCCCCACGTTCAAGTTCTCCCATCCCATTTCATGGCACAAACACAATTCACACTTCCCTTACTTTCCAATTCAGATTCAGATCCATTTATAACCACCTTCCTCCCGATCCCCATTCAGATCCATTTATAACCACCTTCCTCCCGATCCCCATTCAGATCCATTTAAAACCACCTTCCTCCCGTTCCCCATTCAGATCCATTTAAAACCACCTTCCTCCCGATCCCCATTCAGATCCATTTATAACCACCTTCCTCCCGTTCCCCATTCAGATCCATTTAAAACCACGTTCCTCCCGATCCCCATTCAGATCCATTTATAACCACCTTCCTCCCGTTCCCCATTCAGATCCATTTAAAACCACCTTCCTCCCATTCCCCATTCAGATCCATTTATAACCACCTTCCTCCCGATCCCCATTCAGATCCATTTATAACCACCTTCCTCCCGATCCCCATTCAGATCCATTTATAACCACCTTCCTCCCGTTCTCCCTCCAGCGTTCAAGTTCTCCCACCCCTCCATAATCTCCCTGTCCAGCTCGGCCCTCCACCTGCCGGACACATCCCCCAGCAAGGAGCAACACCAGCACCGTAAGGTGACAGACTACCAGGAGGCGCAGGAGATCTCCAGCGAGGCCCTGCTGCCCCTGGAGGAGGAAGAGGAGGAGGGAAGCTGAGGGAGGAAGGGAGGAAGGGGGCTGATAGGTAGAGGGGGAGAGGGGGAAGAGAGGAGTGTGAGGAAAGGACATTGGTGTCTCAGAGTTAAAAGCCAATTAAATGAAATTGACAGATGAGCAATGCTGTATTCCATCCTCAGTTTATTATAATACACCACAGACACAGATATTGGTAATCTACGACAACCTTTCCAGTTATCTAGTCACACAGAGAAAAGGTTATTGTTCTGTGATTCCAAGGACGATTCCTTTGAGAGTGAGTCAATTTATTGTTGAACTAGGCATTGCAGCATGTCTGTAAAGTCCTTGATCTTGGGGACTTAAATATGAAGCAGTCCTTGATCTTGGGGACTTAAATATACAGCAGTCCTTGATCTTGGGGACTTAAATATACAGCAGTCCTTGATCTTGGGGACTTAAATATACAGCAGTCCTTGATCTTGGGGAGTTACGTGTACAGCAGTCCTTGATCTTGGGGAGTTAAGTATACAGCAGTCCTTGATCTTGGGGACTTAAATATAAAGCAGTCCTTGATCTTGGGGACTTAAATATACAGCAGTCCTTGATCTTGGGGACTTAAATATAATCTTGGGGAGTTAAGTGTACACAGTCCTTGATCTTGGGGAGTTAAGTATACAGCAGTCCTTGATCTTGGGGACTTAAATATAAAGCAGTCCTTGATCTTGGGGACTTAAATATACAGCAGTCCTTGATCTTGGGGACTTAAATATACAGCAGTCCTTGATCTTGGGGAGTTAAGTGTACAGCAGTCCTTGATCTTGGGGAGTTAAGTATACAGCAGTCCTTGATCTTGGGGACTTAAATATACAGCAGTCCTTGATCTTGGGGAGTTACGTGTACAGCAGTCCTTGATCTTGGGGAGTTACGTGTACAGCAGTCCTTGATCTTGGGGAGTTACGTGTACAGCAGTCCTTGATCTTGGGGAGTTAAGTATACAGCAGTCCTTGATCTTGGGGAGTTAAGTATACAGCAGTCCTTGATCTTGGGGAGTTACGTGTACAGCAGTCCTTGATCTTGGGGAGTTAAGTATACAGCAGCTGGTCATGTCTTCTCTCTCTCTGACTCAGATTCATCAAACACCCATGGAGAATGTGAAGGAGAGAGAGAGAGTGATAGATGGATACAGAGATATAGAAAAAGAGGAGGAGGGAGAGAGAGCGATAGATGGATACAGAGGACATAGATATAGAAAAAGAGGAGAGGGACAGAGAGAGACATAGATATAGAAAAAGAGGAGAGGGACAGAGAGAGACAGAGATATAGAAAAAGAGGAGAGGGACAGAGAGAGACAGAGATATAGAAAAAGAGGAGAGGGACAGAGATAACCCACACCAGATAACCCACATCAAACCAGATAACCCACACCAGATAACCCACATCAAACCAGATAACCCACACCAGATAACCCACATCAAACCAGATAACCCACACCAGATAACCCACATCATACCAGATAACCCACACCAGATAACCCACACCAGATAACCCATACCAGATAACCCACACCAGATAACCCATACCAGATAACCCACACCATACCAGATAACCCACACCAGATAACCCACACCATACCAGATAACCCACACCATACCAGATAACCCACACCAGATAACCCACATCAAACCAGATAACCCACACCAGATAACCCACACCAAACCAGATAACCCACATCAGATAACCCACACCAGATAACCCACACCAGATAACCCACACCACACCAGATAACCCACACCAGATAACCCACACCATACCAGATAACCCACACCAGATAACCCACACCAGATAACCCACACCACATAACCCACACCAGATAACCCACACCACACCAGATAACCCACACCACACCAGATAACCCACACCAGATAACCCACACCACACCAGATAACCCACATCAAATAACCCACATCACACCAGATAACCCACATCAAATAACCCACATCACACCAGATAACCCACACCACACCAGATAACCCACATCACACCAGATAACCCACACCACACCAGATAACCCACACCACACCAGATAACCCATACCAGATAACCCACACCAGATAACCCACACCACACCAGATAACCCACACCACACCAGATAACCCACACCATACCAGATAACCCACACCAAATAACCCACACCACACCAGATAACCCACACCACACCAGATAACCCACATCACACCAGATAACCCACACCAGATAACCCACACCAGATAACCCACACCACACCAGATAACCCACACCACACCAGATAACCCACACCACACCAGATAACCCACACCAGATAACCCACACCAGATAACCCACACCACACCAGATAACCCACACCACACCAGATAAGCCACACCACACCAGATAACCCACACCACACCAGATAACCCACACCACACCAGATAACCCACACCAGATAACCCACACCAGATAACCCACACCACACCAGATAACCCACACCATATCAAATAACCCACACCAGATAACCCACACCATACCAAATAACCCACACCACATAACCCACACCACACCAGATAACCCACACCAGATAACTCACACCATATCAAATAACCCACACCATATAACCCACACCATACCAGATAACCCACATCACACCAGATAACCCACACCATACCAGATAACCCACATCACACCAGATAACCCACACCATACCAGATAACCCACATCACACCAGATAACCCACACCATACCAAATAACCCACACCAAATAACCCACATCACACCAAATAACCCACACCACACCAGATAACCCACATCACACCATCACTACTTTAGACCAGAGGCCATAGGGAGCCCCATAGGCAGCCCTGGATAAAAGTAGTGCACTATGTAGGGAATAGGGCTCTGGTCTAAAGTAGTGCACTATGTAGGGAATAGGGCTCTGGTCTAAAGTAGTGCACTATAGAGGGAATAGGGCTCTGGTCTAAAGTAGGGCACTATGTAGGGAATAGGGCTCTGGTCTAAAGTAGTGCACTATGTAGGGAATAGGGCTCTGGTCTAAAGTAGGGCACTATGTAGGGAATAGGGCTCTGGTCTAAAGTAGGGCACTATGTAGGGAATAGGGCTCTGGTCTAAAGTAGTGCACTATGTAGGGAATAGGGCTCTGGTCTAAAGTAGTACACTATGTAGGGAACAGGGCTCTGGTCTATAGTAGTGCACTATGTAGGGAATAGGGCTCTGGTCTAAAGTAGTGCACTATAGAGGGAATAGGCCTCTGGTCTAAAGTAGTGCACTATAGAGGGAATAGGCCTGCCATATGGGACACAGAACCTATTTCCGTTTGATTAGTTTAACAGAGACTTCCTGTCAGTGGCCTCGGCCGACCACACCCCCTGCCGGTCGGTCGCTGCACCCCGCTATGAGACACTGTATCTAGACAAGTAGACCATCATCCTTTGAAGCCGTCTCCACTTGGCATTCAATGAGTGTGTGTGTGTGTGTGGTTGAGTGGGCACTGAATGTTCTGTGCACGATTTACGATATCCGTCACACTTCTGTCCCTGCCTAGTCTATATCTTATAAATAAATAATAATATATGACATTTAACAGATGCTTTTATCCAAAGTGCTTCATCCTTAGTGCATTCTCCTTCAATGTAGTCTCATCCACCTTTTATTTCACCTTTATTTAACCAGGTAGGCTAGTTGAGAACACCTTTATTTAACCAGGTAGGCAAGTTGAGAACAAGTTCTCATTTACAATTGCGACCTGGCCAAGATAAGTTGGCAAAGCAGTTTGACAAACACAGTTCGACATGGAATACAACGACACAGAGTTACACATGGAGTAAAACAAACATACAGTCAATAAAACAGTAAAAAAAAACAAAAAAAAAAACAAGTCTATATACGATGTGAGCAAATTAGGTGAGAAGGGATGTAAAGGCAAAAAAGGCCATGGTGGCAAAGTAAATACAATATAGCAAGTAAAACACTGGAATGGTAGTATTGCAATGGAAGAATGTGCAAAGTAGAAATAAAAATAATGGGGTGCAAAGGAGCAAAATAAATAAATAAATTAAAATACAGTTGGGAAAGAGAGGTAGTAAATGTTTGGGCTAAATTATAGGTGGGCTATGTACAGGTGCAGTAATCTGTAAGATGCTCTGACAGTTGGTGCTTAAAGCTAGTGAGGGAGATAAGTGTTTCCAATTTAAGAGATTTTTGTAGTTCATTCCAGTCATTGGCAGCAGAGAACTGGAAGGAGAGGCGGCCAAAGAAAGAATTGGTTTTGGGGGTGACTAGAGAGATATACCTGCTGGAGCGTGTGCTACAGGTGGCCTCTGAGATGAATTCTGAAAGTGGAATCAACATGGTGGAAATCTACAGGGAAGAAATAACTAGTTGTTTTAGATCCTGCCAGACATCAGTAAGAGATCATAGCTTTCACTTGGATTCACCTGGTCATTCTATATCATGGAAAGACGACGTGTTCCTAATGTTTTGTACACTCAGTATATTTACTGTGTAAATTACATAGTCAATTTACTGAGTGTACAAAACATTAGGAACAGGTCATCTTTCCATGACATAGAATGACCAGGTGAATCCAAGTGAAAGCTATGATCTCTTATTGATGTCACTTGTTAAATCCTCTTCAAATCAGTGCAGATGAAGACGAGGAGACAGGTGAAAGGATTTTTAAGCCTCGAAACAATTGAGACATGGATTGTATTGATGATCAGCAATTAAACCCATTCTTCAAATCATTGCAGATGAAGACCCATTCCTTAGGATTAAGACAGGTGAAAGGATTTTTAACCCATTCCGTAACAATTGACCCATTCCTTATGGATTGTGTATGATTATGACAACCCATTCCTTATGGGATTAATTGACAACCCATTCCTTATGGGATTAATTGACAACCCATTTATGGGATTAATTGACACATCAACAAACATTACAATAATTCACTATGGTAATTAAATGATCATTTTTCTTCCGGCGTTCTCTGCATTGTGCATTACATAAAGAGTGAAAAAAATAATCTATACATGATAGTAAATAAGGTTATCCAAACAATAATTATATCCTTAGAGAGCAGTAAAATAATATATCTGCAGTTCCAGTCAAAAGTTTGGATAACACACCGACTCATTCAAGGGATTTTCTTTATTTTCTACATTGTAGAATAATAATGAAGACATCAAAACTATGAAATAACACATATGGAATCATTTAGTAACCAAGAATAGTGTTAAACAAATCCAAATATATTTTATATTTGAGATTCTTCAAATAAACACCCTTGATGACAGCTTTGCACTGTCTTGGAATTTGCTCAACCAGCTTCACCTGGAATGCTTTTCAAAACATCTTGAAGGAGTTCCCACATATGCTGAGCACTTGTTGGCTGCTTTTCCTTCACTCTGCGTTCCAACTCATTCCAAACCATCTCAATTTGGTTGAGGTCAGGGGATTGTGGAGGCCAGATCATCTGATGCAGCACTCCATCACTCTCCTTCTTGGTAAAAATAGCCCTTACACAGCCTGGAGGTGTGTTGGGTCATTGTCCAGTTGAAAAACAAATGAGTCCCACTAACACCAAACCAGATGGGATGGTGTATCGCTGCAGAATGCTGTGGTAGCCATGCTGGTTAAGTTTGCCTTGAATTCTAAATAAATCATTGTCACCAGCAAAGCACCCCGACACCATAACACCTCCTCCTCCATGCTTCACGGTGGGAAAAGACATGTGCAGAGTTCACCCACACCGTGTTTCACAAAGACACAGCAGTTGGAAACGAAACGTACCAATTCGGACTCCAGACCAAAAGACACATTTCCACCGATCTAATGTCCATTGTTCATGTTTCTTGGCCCAAGCAAGTCTCTTCTTCTTATTGGCGTCCTTTAGACGTGGTTTCTTTGCAGCAATTCAAGCATGAAGAACTGATTCACACAGTCTCCTCTGAACAGTTTATGTTTAGATGTGTCTGTTACTTGAACACTGAAGCATTTGTTTGGGCTGCAATTTCTGAGGCTGGTAATTCTAACTTATCCTCTGCAGCAGAGGTAACTCTGTGTCTTCCTTCCCTCATGAGAGCCAGTTTCATCCTAGCGCTTGGTTTTTGCGACTGCACTTGAAGAAACTTTCAAAGTTCTTGAAATGTTCCGTATTGACTGACCTTCATGTCTTAAAACTAATGATGGACTGTCGTTTCTCTTTGCTTATTTGAGCTTTTCTTGCCATAATATGGACTTTGTGTTTTACCAAATAGGGCTATCTTCTGTATTCCAAGAGCTCTACTTCCTGAGTCGGCCAGGGCAGATGTTGCATATAGAAAGGTAATATGTTGATCAATAAAAAAAATACCTAAATATTTATCATTGCTAGTAAACTCAATGTTTTCACCAAACACATCTTAGTAGCTGGTTTTCTAAAAGTCATTACCTGTGTTTTAGTCTGGTTGATAATGAGTCTCCATCTTTACCACCAAGTCATTACCTGTGTTTTAGTCTGGTTGATCACGAGTCTCCATCTTTAACACCAAGTCATTACCTGTGTTTCTGTCTGGTTGAACATGAGTCTCCATCTTTAACACCAAGACATTACCTGTGTTTTAGTCTGGTTGATCACGAGTCTCTTTAACACCAAGACATTACCTGTGTTTTAGTCTGGTTGAACATGAGTCTCTTTAACACCAAGACATTACCTGTGTTTTAGTCTGGTTGATCACGAGTCTCCATCTTTACCACCAAGTCATTACCTGTGTTTTAGTCTGGTTGAACATGAGTCTCCATCTTTAACACCAAGACATTATCTGTGTTTCTGTCTGGTTGAACATGAGTCTCCATCTTTAACACCAAGACATTACCTGTGTTTTAGTCTGGTTGATCACGAGTCTCCATCTTTAACACCAAGACATTACCTGTGTTTTAGTCTGGTTGAACATGAGTCTCTTTAACACCAAGACATTACCTGTGTTTTAGTCTGGTTGATAATGAGTCTCCATCTTTAACACCAAGACATTACCTGTGTTTTAGTCTGGTTGATAATGAGTCTCCATCTTTAACACCAAGACATTACCTGTGTTTTAGTCTGGTTGATCATGAGTCTCCATCTTTAACACCAACAAACTGCACATAATAACATGTTCTGCAGGTCTTGTTCAGTGTCCGCCATCAAAATAATATCATCAGCATATAAAAGGATACTTAGCATTTCATCATCATCATATCTTACTCAAAATATTTATCAGTTTAATTTGTTTTGCCAAATCAATTATAAACAAAGCAAACAAAGTCTGTGAAAAAGGCGTTTCCTTGTTTTAAACCTGAGGGTGTGTGAAACCAATCTGAACGATATTCATTAACACGCACCCAACCAATTGGTACTTTGTAAACAGACTGAATTGCTTGATAAAATTTCCCATCAACCCCTGTAACAAACTATAGGCTACATGTGTGCCATTCAGAGTGTGTTTGGGAAAGACAAACGGTTTAAGTGCATTTGAACAGGGTATGGTAGTAGGTGCCAGGCACACAGGTTTGGGTCAAGAAATGCAATGCTGCTGGGTTTATAGCACTCAACAGTTTCCTTTGTGTTTCAAGAATGGTCCACCACACAAAACACATCCAGCCAACTTGAAACAACTGTGGGAAGCATTGGAGTCAACATGGGCCAGCAACCCTGTGGATACGCTTTCGACACCTTGTAGAGTCCATGTCCCTGACGAATTGAGGCTGTTCTGAGAGCAAAAGGGGGTGCAACTCATTGTTAGGAAGGTGTTCCTAATGTTTTGTACACTCAGTGTATATGTATAAATTATTTAAAGTGATATACTGATATTTCACTCCGAGATGCCTCTATGTATATTGCCTTCTGGGTAGGTACTGTAGGTAGCAGAAACCTAAAGCTGTAATAAATCACCCGCGGGACTGTTCCCATGTGGTGCTGATGAGAGCTCATCCACCCTAGTCCCATGGGAGTAGAAAACACCTACCTGACCTGGGCAGACTGAACTGAGGTGGATGTGAACTATTTTAATATACAGAGATGGCCGCCCAGCCAAAGTGAGAAATTGGGGGGGAGAAGGGCCTTGGACAAGGGAGGTGACCAAAAACCTGATGGTCACTTTGACAGAGCTCCAGAGTTCCTCTGTGGAGATGGAAGAACCTTCCAGAAGGGACAACCATCTCTTTCAGCACTCCACCAATCAGGCCTTTATGGTAGAGTGGCCAGACGGAAGCCACTCCTCGGTAAAAGGCATATGACAGCCCGCTTCGAGTTTTCCAAAAGGCACCGAAAGACTCTAGTCTTCCAAGATTTAACCCTTTGGCCTGAATGCCAAGCGTCACGTCTGGAGGAAACTTGGCACCATCCCTATGGTGAAGCAATGGTGGTGGCAGCATCATGCTGTGTGGATGTTTTTCAGCGGCAGAGACTGGGAGACTAGTCAGGATCTAGGGAAAGATTAAAGGAGAAAAGTACAGAATGATCCTTGATGAAAACCTGCTAACAGAGCGCTGAGGACCTCAGACTGGGGTGAAGGTTAACCTTCCAACAGGACAACAACCCTAAGCACACAGCCAAGACAAAGCATGACTGGCTTTGGGACAAGTCTCTGAATGTCCTTGAGTGGCCCAGCCAGAGCCCGGACTTGAACCTGATCGAACATCTCTGGAGAGACCTGAAAATAGCTGTGCGTCAACGCTCCCCATCCAACCTGACAGAACCTGAGAAGATCTACAGAGAACAATGGGCTGTAATCGCTGCAAAATGTGCTTCAACAAAGTACTGAGTAAAGGGTCTGAATACTATTGCAGTTCAATTTTAGTTTTTATAATAAATTAGCAAAAAATTCTGAAAACCATTTTGTTTACTTTGTCATTATGGGGTATTGTGTGTAGGGAAAAACAACCATTTTAATTTTTTAGTAAGGATGTAAATTAACAAAATGTGGAAAAAGTCAAGGGGTCTGAATACTTTCCGAATCATTCTAGCTCTGAGCTAGGCTAACAAGGAAGAGTTTGAGAGTCAGCTATCTATAGAATGTGGCATGCTGTGAGATAAGAGTGCCGACACACATTCATCTAAAAGGAGATTATTAAAAGAAGAAGAAAAGAGTGAAAGACAGGAAACGCAAATGTCTTAATAAGTGGCAAGCTGCTACAAAACTACTTTAGACAGAGGACCTACTGTACCTATTTTGGTAGCAGCTTGCATTACAATACTGTTTATTCATCTGCACAGAAACTTCATGTGGTGTGTGTCAGAAGCTCAGAAAAAAAATAGAAACTGGAGAGAGAAAGCCCCCTCCCCAAAACATAATACCAGTGTTACCAGTTGACGTTATTCTTCAATAACACAAACCCCAATGCAAATCAGGGGGGGGGAAACAGGTTTATTCAAAAGAGGATAAATCATAGATGTTACGCTGAGAGGTAGATGGTTGTTCCTTCCCTGTCCTCAGTGATTCTCTCCATCGAACAGTTCCTTCCCTGTCCTCAGTGATTCTCTCCATCGAACAGTTCCTTCCCTGTCCTCAGTGATTCTCTCCATCGAACAGTTCCTTCCCTGTCCTCAGTGATTCTCTCCATCGAACGGTTCCTTCCCTGTCCTCAGTGATTCTCCCCTGTGATTCTCTCCATCGAACAGTTCCTTCCCTGTCCTCAGTGATTCTCTCCATCGAACAGTTCCTTCCCTGTCCTCAGTGATTCTCTCTACACAGAACAAAGGGACAGCGTGTAGTTTTATAACCCAGCCCTAGCCTGCCTGCGGTTGACCAATTAGAATTCCTTGCAATAAAACTGAGCCAGTGGCCAAATAACAAAGTATCCTATTTCAGACTCAATATATAGACAAATTCCTCCCATGTCTCTGCATTAATCCCCTATTTCCATTGATCGCTAGTACTCTATCGACTTTTAGCCCTCCGTCTCTGCGTTGTGTATTTATCTTCCAAATATTCTTATACACTGGACACAATCCATATTGACAGGTCAAACATTTATAAATTAATAAAAATAATAATAAAAAAAACATGCCCTTTTATATTTTATTTTTAAACTTTTAATTATATAAAAATATTTATTACAACATTCTTCATTTTGCGTGTAATTCATTCAATCCAGTTGATTAATTCATAGGCGTCTGTATTTATAAAGACCCATTTGGTTGGTTTCTACATTATTTAGAGACGAGACTCAGTCCACCTCCCGTTTCAACCAAAGCATGTTTGCATAGTTTCCAGGAGACATAATAACATCTCTGGGCAAGTCTATCCTCCGTTTCACAACGCAGAAACAAAAGTAAAAACAACAACAACAAAAATCTCGCAATATCCCTTTAAATCAAAATGATTAACAGGACAACCATAACTCCTTAAACATCACATGATTATTGATCACATGATCAGTTCATGATGTCACAGAGATGGAACAGTTGCCACATGGTGTAAATATGACGAACAGTTAACATACCAGGAACTCATGACAATAATATCGGAGATCTTATTAAAAGCTGGACGCTGGGAGAGACATACGGAGTGGCAAAACAATTATCTTGCTGTCAGTTCCAGAGAGATGGCTGTAAAAGGGGGGAAAAGAGGTGCTGAGGAAGACGACTTCTGCCCCTCTCTCTCTCTCTCTCTCTCTCTACACACACGCACGTGAAGAGTTGAACACACTCACAAAACATCAAACAATCAATACAATTTGAAACGGTTGCTTGAATGTCTTAGCGTTTTCTTTTGTAAAAGTTTACCATGGTAACCCCGCCAGATCCAGCCATTGACTGTACCCCTCAGCTCTGAGTCAGTCAGTCAGTCCATCCACCAATCAGTCAGTCAGTCAGTCCATCCACCAATCAGTCAGTCAGTCAATCCACCAGTCAGTCAGTCCATCTACCAATCAATCAATCAATCAGTCAGTCAATCAATCAAATCAACTGAAGATAGTTTAGTGTTTGTATATGTATCAGTATACCTACTGTGCATTTCATAACGTATAATTGCTTATGGTAGATTTGCATGGCTTGTGGATTAGATTGGTTGTTTCAACACAATAGTCCAACTGTTACAACTTTTTAAAACAATACCAGCTTTTTTTTCCCCTCCACAGAAAATGATTCATACAAGTGAGTCTTCAGGTAAAAATGTATTAATTTTCTGCATAAAAACAATCAATCAGACAAAGATGAATGGACTGATTAAATGAATCATTACATCGTCAATTGGGAGAAGTGTTAATACAGAACGTGTTGTACAGCTGTAAAATGGGACCTGCTTTTTGTGACAAATCAAGAACATGTATAAAACATTTTTTTTTATTTTTTAATAAACAGTCAGAAGTGAAGAAAGAAAGAAAAGAAAAAAATCAAATTAAAGGGGATCCTGGGATATCCCAGACATCTCAGGGGCAAATATCTGACCCGTGTAGGTCTTCCTAGAGACACTGGTTGAAGCTGTGAGGGGTGACTTGAAGAATATATATGTTATTCATTTGGCACGTCCATTTCAGTTCCCATATAGATTTCCTAACACAACGGCAAAAACATTGTTGTTTCACTCATCGACCAGGGATGAGTATGGAAAGTATGTGTAAAGCCAATGACAATAGAGGCTGGGTTAGAGATGGACTTTCACGTACACACACACACACACGTACACACACACACACACGTACACACAGGCACACACGTACACACACACGTACACACACACACATGTACACACAGGCACACACGTACACACACGCACGCTTAAAACAACTGCAACAGTTATTTTTTAATAAAAACTGAAATTAAAGTGATTAAAGTGTCTTGGCAAAACTCAAAAACACTGTGTGGGCACAGCTAGCTAGCTTCTCAACGTTCAACATGACACATACTAATAAATATGTGATCTACTGCAACACTGACGCGGTCAACGTTTATAAGAAATATGTCAGGGACCATCAACCAGATTCAATTCGCGGGACGATTATTTCTTGAGCGGAAATAATCGTTTTGTTTTTATAAAAACATTTTGCTCTGAAAACTTGGGGAGGGAGGGTGGGGGACGACAAATAGAACCGGGCCGTCAGTTGGGGAACCCTGAAATATGTGATCCACTGCAACAGACGAGGTCAAAGTTCCTACACACTAGGTTTCCCTTCCTTCTTTTACTTCAGTATCTCAGAGACAAAAAAGTAATGAGTTATTATCTCTATATATCATTTCTGTATATTATCTCTGTATATGAACTAATATGCAAAGTTTAGTATCAGGGTTTAATACAGGCTAGTTCTAAGGTTATCAGTGCTTGTTGGGTCTAGTGTTCTATATTCCAGGGGGATGGGGACTATTTCTCTCAGGGGTTTTAAGAGACAAAACTGGTTGGTTATTTTAGACTTGAGTGTGTCTCACGCACACAACAGATTTGAATGGACGGGATTATCCGATTAGATCACGCAAACAAGAAGTGACTGTGATAAACCGTAGTCACATTAAACCAATATCTCCTGTCCTGAGGCAAACCATCTAACCCAACAGAGTTCAGAAAGAAGGGAGGTTGAATGTAACAAGCACCGTTTTCTCCCAGTCTCTCTCAGACTACTGTGAGGGCACACTATCAAGCAGGATCATTGAGTAAGCCAGCTAAATTTGCTGAAATAACTTTCACTTTTTTTTTATAGAAAGACTAGCTTGACATGGATTCAACAAGCAGAAACTCCTAACTCTAATTGCTAGGGGGCTGGCCCACATGGGGGAAAACTCCTAACTCTAATTGCTAGGGGACTGGCCCACATGGGGGAAAACTCCTAACTCTAATTGCTAGGGGGCTGGCCCATATGGGGGAAAACGGCACAGAACAGCTTCTACCTCTGAGGGTTTAGAGCTTGAGGTAGTCACCTCATACAAGTAGTTGGGAGTATGGCTAGACGGTACACTGTCCTTCTCTCAGCACATATTAAAGCTGCAGGCTAAAGTTAAATCTAGACTTGGTTTCCTCTATCGTAATCGCTCCTCTTTCACCCCAGCTGCCAAACTAACCTTGATTCAGATGACCATCCTAGCCATGCTAGATTACGGAGACATAATATATAGATCGGCAGGTAAGGGTGCTCTCGAGCAGGTAGATGTTCTTCACCATTCGGCCATCAGATGTACCACCAATGCTCCTTATAGGACACATCACTGCACTCTGTACTCCTCTGTAAACTGGTCATCTCTGTATACCCGTCACAAGACTCACTGGTTGATGTTTATTTATAAAACCTTTAGGCCTCACTTCCCCCTATCTGAGATATCTACTGCAGCCCTCATCCTCCACATACAACACCTGTTCACTCCCCCCAGTCTGAGATATCTACTGCCTTTCCCATGGCAACACCAGAACAGAAACACACCTTTCCCATGGCAACACCAGAACAGAAACACACCTTTCCCATGGCAACACCAGAACAGAAACACACCTTTCCCATGGCAACACCAGAACAGAAACACACCTTTCCCATGGCAACACCAGAACAGAAACACACCTTTCCCATGGCAACCCCAGAACAGAAACACACCTTTCACATGGCAACACCAGAACAGAAACACACCTTTCACATGGCAACCCCAGAACAGAAACACACCTTTCCCATGGCAACACCAGAACAGAAACACACCTTTCCCATGGCAACCCCAGAACAGAAACACACCTTTCCCATGGCAACACCAGAACAGAAACACACCTTTCCCATGGCAACACCAGAACAGAAACACACCTTTCCCATGGCAACACCAGAACAGAAACACACCTTTCACATGGCAACCCCAGGTGCAGGCCGGACAACGGACTGGATATTGTTCCTCTGAGAAGGGAGACATTCTAATACATACACCACACACACACACACACGTTGAGATTTTGCCACTCCCACATGGCATTGATATGTCTTAAAAAGGTTTCATTTAGAAAATAAATAATACAATTCAATCATATGAATGATAAAACATGAGCACGTTTTCCAGGACAGTTACAGAGGATCTCTGTCCTCTGGCTTCCTTCCCTTTCCCAGACCCCTTCCTCTCCCATTCCTCCCTTCCTGTTAAATCTCCGACGCTGAGGCGATGCGTTTCAAAAGATGTGTCTTCTTGAGATGATGATGATGAAGATGATGATCTGTACCCGAACAGCGACATGAAAGTCGGGGGGGGGCATTTTTTTTTTTTTTGCCTAATTTCCTAAAAGACGGAAGCTTTAACCTTGTTCTCCTTTTTAAGCTGGTACATGTCTAATGAGCATCATTTACTAAAGAGAGGAGAGTGGAAAGAGCCGACTCAGCACCACGTACCCATGTACACTACAGACCACCCTCTAAAATCTACATGTACTGAGAGTTAGTGTTCATAGTATATATCCACATAAATAATATTTACATGATATGCACAGTCTCATAACAGAAGAGTTTTGTAGTCTCTCCCCCTAATACTCTTTCACATGTAGCAATTGCAATTCCCTTCTTCGATTTCTCATCGTCCGAATTAACCTTGCCCCCCCCCTCGTCTCTTCCCTGCAGCGCTCAGCCCTGTCAGTGCTCCCCTCTGCCCCCTGCAGGAGGGAAGGGGGGGTAAACGGTAGCTGGACCGAGGGAAAGAACCCACATCCACAAAGTGTCTCAGAGGAGGGGTGCACGTCTAGGACCTGTCCATGTGATCTAAAAGTTTAAAACGGATGATACTCCTGAGATGTTTTGTGGACATGGGGGTCCAGACATTCCCCAGATCACATTCCATCATAGAGTTAAAATGGTAGGGAAAGAAATGGCTTCAGCCAATGCCGGGGAGTCTGCAAGACCACACATTGGGAGGATGGTGTAGAATTGGGAGCATCACTCTTCAGGAAGGGCGTGGAGACTGACAGCATCACTCCTCAGTGTCGTGGCTCTGGAGGAAGGGCGTGGAGACTGACAGCATCACTCCTCAGTGTCGTGGCTCTGGAGGAAGGGCATGGAGACGGCGTGCTCCTGGGCCAGAGCGGCCAGCTCCTTGAGGAACTCGGAGAAGATGACGGCGCAGTAGACGGCGTTCTTCACCCTCAGAGCCTCCACCTGTTTCTCCAGCCCCGACGCCCCTCCCCCAGTCCCTCCCCGGAACAGGGCACTGTGCAGCGATTGGCCGCCGTCTCGTACGTGCGCCAGGGCAAGCTGGGCGGCGTGGCGTGCCCGCGTGGGGCTGTTGGTGTGTCGCATGATCAGGTCGCCTAGCGAAGGTTTCCGGCTCTTCACTGAAAAGGAGAGAGCAACACACAGCATAGCAAGTGGTTAAGATAAAACAGACTGACAGGACAGGTGGTCAGTTTAAAACAGGTCCGTTATGTCAGTTTAAAACAGGTCCGTTATGTCCGTTTAAAACAGGTCCGTTATGTCCGTTTAAAACAGGTCCGTTATGTCAGTTTAAAACAGGTCCGTTATGTCAGTTTAAAACAGGTCCGTTTAAAACAGGTCCGTTATGTCAGTTTAAAACAGGTCCGTTATGTCAGTTTAAAACAGGTCCGTTATGTCCGTTTAAAACAGGTCCGTTTAAAACAGGTCCGTTATGTCAGTTTAAAACAGGTCCGTTATGTCAGTTTAAAACAGGTCCGTTATGCCAGTTTAAAACAGGTCCGTTATGTCAGTTTAAAACAGGTCCGTTTAAAACAGGTCCGTTATGTCAGTTTAAAACAGGTCCGTTATGTCAGTTTAAAACAGGTCCGTTTAAAACAGGTCCGTTATGTCCGTTTAAAACAGGTCCGTTATGTCAGTTTAAAACAGGTCCGTTTAAAACAGGTCCGTTATGTCCGTTTAAAACAGGTCCGTTATGCCAGTTTAAAACAGGTCCTTTATGCCAGTTTAAAACAGGTCCGTTTAAAACAGGTCCGTTATGCCAGTTTAAAACAGGTCCTTTATGCCAGTTTAAAACAGGTCCGTTTAAAACAGGTCCGTTATGTCAGTTTAAAACAGGTCCGTTATGTCAGTTTAAAACAGGTCCGTTATGTCAGTTTAAAACAGGTCCGTTATGTCAGTTTAAAACAGGTCCGTTATGTCAGCTTAAAACAGGTCCGTTATGTCAGTTTAAAACAGGTCCGTTTAAAACAGGTCCGTTATGTCAGTTTAAAACAGGTCCGTTATGTCAGTTTAAAACAGGTCCGTTATGTCAGTTTAAAACAGGTCCGTTATGTCAGTTTAAAACAGGTCCGTTATGCCAGTTTAAAACAGGTCCGTTATGTCAGTTTAAAACAGGTCCGTTATGTCGGTTTAAAACAGGTCCGTTATGTCCAGAACCATCCAGACTGTAGCAGCCGAACCAGAACCATCCAGACAGTAGCAGCCGAACCAGAACCATCCAGACAGTAGCAGCCGAACCAGAACAATCCAGACAGTAGCAGCCAAACCAGAACCATCCAGACAGTAGCAGCCACACCAGAACCATCCAGACAGTAGCAGCCAAACCAGAACCATCCAGACAATAGCAGCCACACCAGAACAATCCAGACAGTAGCAGCCAAACCAGAACCATCCAGACAGTAGCAGCCACACCAGAACCATCCAGACAGTAGCAGCCAAACCAGAACCATCCAGACAGTAGCAGCCAAACCAGAACCATCCAGACAGTAGCAGCCACACCAGAACCATCCAGACAGTAGCAGCCGAACCAGAACCATCCAGACAGTAGCAGCCGAACCAGAACCATCCAGACAGTAGCAGCCAAACCAGAACCATCCAAACCAGAACCATCCAGACAGTAGCAGCCACACCAGACCCATCCAGACAGTAGCAGCCAAACCAGAACCATCCAGACAGTAGCAGCCAAACCAGAACCATCCAGACAGTAGCAGCCAAACCAGAACCATCCAGACAGTAGCAGCCACACCAGAACCATCCAGACAGTAGCAGCCACACCAGAACCATCCAGACAGTAGCAGCCACACCAGAACCATCCAGACAGTAGCAGCCAAACCAGAACCATCCAGACAGTAGCAGCCAAACCAGAACCATCCAGACAGTAGCAGCCAAACCAGAACCATCCAAACCAGAACCATCCAGACAGTAGCAGCCAAACCAGAACCATCCAGACAGTAGCAGCCAAACCAGAACCATCCAAACCAGAATCATCCAGACAGTAGCAGCCACACCAGAACCATCCAGACAGTAGCAGCCACACCAGAACCATCCAGACAGTACATTACATTTAAGTCATTTAGCAGACGCTCTTATCCAGCAGCCAAACCAGAACCATCCAGACAGTAGCAGCCAAACCAGAACCATCCAGACAGTAGCAGCCACACCAGAACCATCCAGACAGTAGCAGCCAAACCAGAACCATCCAGACAGTAGCAGCCAAACCAGAACCATCCAAACCAGAACCATCCAGACAGTAGCAGCCACACCAGAACCATCCAGACAGTAGCAGCCACACGAGAACCATCCAAACAGTAGCAGCCAAACCAGAACCATCCAGACAGTAGCAGCCACACCAGAACCATCCAGACCAGAACCATCCAGACAGTAGCAGCCAAACCAGAACCATCCAGACAGTAGCAGCCAAACCAGAACCATCCAGACCAGAACCATCCAGACAGTAGCAGCCAAACCAGAACCATCCAGACCAGAACCATCCAGACAGTAGCAGCCAAACCAGAACCATCCAGACAGTAGCAGCCACACCAGAACCATCCAGACCAGAACAATCCAGACAGTAGCAGCCAAACCAGAACCATCCAGACAGTAGCAGCCACACCAGAACCATCCAGACAGTAGCAGCCACACCAGACCCATCCAGACAGTAGCAGCCAAACCCGAACCATCCAGACAGTAGCAGCCACACCAGAACCATCCAGACAGTAGCAGCCACACCAGAACCATCCAGACAGTAGCAGCCAAACCCGAACCATCCAGACAGTAGCAGCCGAACCAGAACCATCCAGACAGTAGCAGCCAAACCAGAACCATCCAGACAGTAGCAGCCAAACCAGAACCATCCAGACCAGAACCATCCAGACAGTAGCAGCCACACCAGAACTATCCAGACAGTAGCAGCCAAACCAGAACCATCCAGACAGTAGCAGCCAAACCAGAACCATCCAGACCAGAACTATCCAGACAGTAGCAGCCAAACCAGACCCATCCAGACAGTAGCAGCCACACCAGAACCATCCAGACCAGAACAATCCAGACAGTAGCAGCCAAACCAGAACCATCCAGACAGTAGCAGCCACACCAGAACCATCCAGACAGTAGCAGCCACACCAGACCCATCCAGACAGTAGCAGCCAAACCCGAACCATCCAGACAGTAGCAGCCACACCAGAACCATCCAGACAGTAGCAGCCACACCAGAACCATCCAGACAGTAGCAGCCAAACCCGAACCATCCAGACAGTAGCAGCCGAACCAGAACCATCCAGACAGTAGCAGCCAAACCAGAACCATCCAGACAGTAGCAGCCAAACCAGAACCATCCAGACCAGAACCATCCAGACAGTAGCAGCCACACCAGAACTATCCAGACAGTAGCAGCCAAACCAGAACCATCCAGACAGTAGCAGCCAAACCAGAACCATCCAGACCAGAACTATCCAGACAGTAGCAGCCAAACCAGACCCATCCAGACAGTAGCAGCCGAACCAGAACCATCCAGACAGTAGCAGCCGAACCAGAACCATCCAGACACCCTCCCTGCTGCTGCCTACCCAATTCCATTCAACCCAGTAACCCTGTGAACAGATGGCACAAATCCCCCAAATCAACTATAACACAGCCTCTGCATTATTCATTCTCTCTAGCTTTCCAATGTGCTACTACAGGCTGTGTGTGTGTGTGTGTGTGTCTCTCTCACCCAGGGAATCAGAGCGTCGCAGGGTGGGTACCCCCATGGGGGAAGAGTCAGCCCAGTCCACCTTGCCCCTGGCAACCAGGTAGCGCTGGGCTTTCCTCAGCATGCCAGGGAAGTCCTCATGGGATGCTGCAAACACCTCAATGCGGTTCTTTACTGAGCCCAGAACCTGAGGAAGGGGAGAGTTGGAGAGGGGGGGAGAGTTGGAGAGAGGGGGAGTTGGAGAGAGGGGGGGAGGAGGAAGGGAGAGAGGGAAGAGAAGGGGAAAGGGAGAGAGAAGAGGGGAGGGAGGGCAGAGAGAGAAGGCAGAGCAGGCAGAGGAGGGAGATGGGAGGGAGGAGATAGGGGAATGAGGAGACAGGGAGATAGTAAGTAATCTGATCATTACAAAAAACATACAGCCATATGGCTTCCAGCTATTCTGGCATATGGTGCATTCAGAAAGTATTCAGACCCTTTTCCACAGTTTCTTACGTTACAGCCTTATTTAAAAATGTATTAAATACAATGTTGTCCTCATCAATCTACACACAATACCCCATAATGACAGTGAAAAAGTGAGAAAAAAAAAGGTTTTGCAAATTTATAATAAATAAATAGAAATACCTTGTTTACATAAGTATTCAGACCCTTTGCTATGAGACTCGAAATTGAGCTCAGGTGCATCCTGTTTCCATTGATTAGTCTTGAGATTTTTTCAACAACTTGCTTGGAGTCCACTTGTGGTAAATTCAATTGATTGGACATGATTTGGAAAGGCACACACCGGTCTATATAAGGTCCCACAGTTGACAGTGCATGTCAGAGCAAAAACAAAGCCAGGATTGTGTCGAGGCACAGATATGGGGAAGGGTACCAAAAACATGTCTGCAGCATTGAAGGTCCCCAAGAACACAGTTGCCTCCATCACTCTTAAATGGAAGAAGTTTGGAACCACCAAGACTCTTCCTAGAGCTGGTCACCTGGTCAAATTGACCAATCAGGGGAGAATGGCCTAGGTTAGGGAGGTGACCTAGAACCCAATGGTCACTCTGACAGAGCTTCCAGAAGGACAACCATCTCTACAGCACTCCACCAATCAGGCCTTTATGCTAAAGTGGCCAGACGGAAGCCACTCCTCAGTAAAAGGTACATGACAGCTTTGAGTTTGCCAAAAGGCAACTAAAGGACTCAGAGCATGAGAAACAAGATTCTCTGGTCTGATGAAACCAAGATAGGAACCTGATCGAACATCTCTGGAGAGACCTGAAAATAGCGTCGTCCAACCTGACAGAGCTTGAGAGGATCTGCAGAGAAGATTGGGAGAAACTCCCCAAATACAGGTGTGTCAAGCTTGTAGCGTTATACCCAAGAAGACACAAGGTTGTAGTCACTCCCAAAGGTGCTTCAACAAAGTACTGAGTAAAGGGTCTGAAAACGTATGTAAATTTGATATTTCAGATGTTTATTTTCTATATACATTTGCAAACATGTCTAAAAACCAGTTTTTGCTTTGTGATTATGGGGTATTGTGATGTCATTATGGGGTATTGTGATGTCATCATGGGGTATTGTGATGTCATTATGGGGTAGTGTGATGTCATTATGGGGTAGTGTGATGTCATCATGGGGTATTGTGATGTCATTATGGGGTATTGTGATGTCATTATGGGGTATTGTGTTTAGATTGAGGGGGGGGGGGGACAATTTAATCCATTTTTAGAATAAGGCTGTAATGTAACAACATGTGGAAAATGTCAAGGGGTCTGAATACTTTCTGAATGTTCTGTATAAACAGTCCATTGAGAGAGCAGCAGAGGGCAGAGGTCAGAGGAGAAAGTGGTCAGCAGTTGAAGGGAACAGAGCGAAGATGAGTGATGGAGGTCAGCAGAGGACAGCCAGGTGATGTTAGGGCAAGAGATTAGAAGAGATGGGCAACTGACCCTTGAGGCAGAATATGGTCATTTACAAAATTACAGCTACTTAGTAAACATCACACAACCCCCAATGTTTGCCTGGAAATATCTACTTTCTAGCAGACCAGGAACACAGCGATGTCTTTCAACCAGACCAGGAACACAGCGATGTCTTTCAACCAGACCAGGAACACAGCGATGTCTTCCTACCTGTATGAGAGACTTTCTACCAGACCAGGAACACAGCGATGTCTTCCTACCTGAATGAGAGACTTTCTACCAGACCAGGAACACAGCGATGTCTTCCTACCTGAATGAGAGACTTTCTACCAGACCAGGAACACAGCGATGTCTTCCTACCTGTATGAGAGACTTTCTACCAGACCAGGAACACAGTGATGTCTTCCTACCTGAATGAGAGACTTTCTACCAGACCAGGAACACAGTGATTGTCTTCCTACCAGACCAGGAACACAGCGATGTCTTCCTACCAGACCAGGAACACAGCGATGTCTTTCTACCAGACCAGGAACACAGCGATGTCTTCCTACCTGTATGAGAGACTTTCTACCAGACCAGGAACACAGTGATGTCTTCCTACCAGACCAGGAACACAGTGATGTCTTCCTACCAGACCAGTAAGTCGCTCTGGATAAGAGCGTCTGCTAAATGACTTAAATGTAAATGTAAATGTCTTCCTACCAGACCAGGAACACAGTGATGTCTTTCAACCAGACCAGGAACACAGCGATGTCTTTCTACCAGACCAGGAACACAGTGATGTCTTCCTACCAGACCAGGAACACAGTGATGTCTTTCAACCAGACCAGGAACACAGTGATGTCTTCCTACCTGTATGAGAGACTTTCTACCAGACCAGGAACACAGCGATGTCTTTCTACCAGACCAGGAACACAGCGATGTCTTTCAACCAGACCAGGAACACAGTGATGTCTTCCTACCTGTATGAGAGACTTTCTACCAGACCAGGAACACAGTGATGTCTTTCTACCAGACCAGGAACACAGCGATGTCTTCCTACCTGTATGAGAGACTTTCTACCAGACCAGGAACACAGTGATGTCTTCCTACCAGACCAGGAACACAGCGATGTCTTCCTACCAGACCAGGAACACAGCGATGTCTTCCGACCTGTATGAGAGACTTTCTACCAGACCAGGAACACAGTGATGTCTTCCTACCTGTATGAGAGACTTTCTACCAGACCAGGAACACAGTGATGTCTTTCTACCAGACCAGGAACACAGCGATGTCTTCCTACCTGTATGAGAGACTTTCTACCAGACCAGGAACACAGTGATGTCTTCCTACCAGACCAGGAACACAGCGATGTCTTCCTACCAGACCAGGAACAAAGCGATGTCTTTCTACCAGACCAGGAACACAGCGATGTCTTCCTACCAGACCAGGAACACAGTGATATCTTCCTACCAGACCAGGAACACAGCGATGTCTTCCTACCAGACCAGGAACACAGCGATGTCTTCCTACCAGACCAGGAACACAGCGATGTCTTCCTACCAGACCAGGAACACAGCGATGTCTTCCTACCAGACCAGGAACACAGCGATGTCTTCCTACCAGACCAGGAACACAGCGATGTCTTCCTACCAGACCAGGAACACAGCGATGTCTTTCTACCAGACCAGGAACACAGCAATGTCTTTCTACCAGACCAGGAACACAGCAATGTCTTTCTACCAGACCAGGAACACAGCGATGTCTTTCTACCAGACCAGGAACACAGCGATGTCTTCCTACCTGTATGAGAGACTTTCTACCAGACCAGGAACACAGTGATGTCTTCCCACCTGTATGAGAGACTTTCTACCAGACCAGGAACACAGTGATGTCTTCCTACCAGACCAGGAACACAGTGATGTCTTCCTACCAGACCAGGAACACAGTGATGTCTTTCAACCAGACCAGGAACACAGCGATGTCTTTCTACCAGACCAGGAACACAGTGATGTCTTTCAACCAGACCAGGAACACAGCGATGTCTTTCTACCAGACCAGGAACACAGTGATGTCTTCCTACCAGACCAGGAACACAGTGATGTCTTTCAACCAGACCAGGAACACAGTGATGTCTTCCTACCTGTATGAGAGACTTTCTACCAGACCAGGAACACAGCGATGTCTTTCTACCAGACCAGGAACACAGCGATGTCTTTCAACCAGACCAGGAATACAGTGATGTCTTCCTACCTGTATGAGAGACTTTCTACCAGACCAGGAACACAGTGATGTCTTTCTACCAGACCAGGAACACAGCGATGTCTTCCTACCTGTATGAGAGACTTTCTACCAGACCAGGAACACAGTGATGTCTTCCTACCAGACCAGGAACACAGCGATGTCTTCCTACCAGACCAGGAACACAGCGATGTCTTCCGACCTGTATGAGAGACTTTCTACCAGACCAGGAACACAGTGATGTCTTCCTACCTGTATGAGAGACTTTCTACCAGACCAGGAACACAGTGATGTCTTTCTACCAGACCAGGAACACAGCGATGTCTTCCTACCTGTATGAGAGACTTTCTACCAGACCAGGAACACAGTGATGTCTTCCTACCAGACCAGGAACACAGCGATGTCTTCCTACCAGACCAGGAACAAAGCGATGTCTTTCTACCAGACCAGGAACACAGCGATGTCTTCCTACCAGACCAGGAACACAGCGATGTCTTCCTACCAGACCAGGAACACAGCGATGTCTTCCTACCAGACCAGGAACACAGCGATGTCTTCCTACCAGACCAGGAACACAGCGATGTCTTCCTACCAGACCAGGAACACAGCGATGTCTTCCTACCAGACCAGGAACACAGCGATGTCTTCCTACCAGACCAGGAACACAGCGATGTCTTCCTACCAGACCAGGAACACAGTGATGTCTTTCTACCAGACCAGGAACACAGCAATGTCTTTCTACCAGACCAGGAACACAGCGATGTCTTTCTACCAGACCAGGAACACAGCGATGTCTTCCTACCTGTATGAGAGACTTTCTACCAGACCAGGAACACAGTGATGTCTTCCCACCTGTATGAGAGACTTTCTACCAGACCAGGAACACAGTGATGTCTTCCTACCAGACCAGGAACACAGTGATGTCTTCCTACCAGACCAGGAACACAGTGATGTCTTTCAACCAGACCAGGAACACAGCGATGTCTTTCTACCAGACCAGGAACACAGTGATGTCTTTCAACCAGACCAGGAACACAGCGATGTCTTTCTACCAGACCAGGAACACAGTGATGTCTTCCTACCAGACCAGGAACACAGTGATGTCTTTCAACCAGACCAGGAACACAGTGATGTCTTCCTACCTGTATGAGAGACTTTCTACCAGACCAGGAACACAGCGATGTCTTTCTACCAGACCAGGAACACAGCGATGTCTTTCAACCAGACCAGGAACACAGTGATGTCTTCCTACCTGTATGAGAGACTTTCTACCAGACCAGGAACACAGCGATGTCTTCCCACCTGTATGAGAGACTTTCTACCAGACCAGGAACACAGCGATGTCTTTCAACCAGACCAGGAACACAGTGATGTCTTTCTACCAGACCAGGAACACAGCGATGTCTTCCTACCTGTATGAGAGACTTTCTACCAGACCAGGAACACAGCGATGTCTTCCTACCTGAATGAGAGACTTTCTACCAGACCAGGAACACAGTGATTGTCTTCCTACCAGACCAGGAACACAGCGATGTCTTTCTACCAGACCAGGAACACAGCGATGTCTTCCTACCAGACCAGGAACACAGCGATGTCTTTCTACCAGACCAGGAACACAGCGATGTCTTCCTACCTGTATGAGAGACTTTCTACCAGACCAGGAACACAGTGATTGTCTTCCTACCTGTATGAGAGACTTGACGCTGGGCTGGAACACCATGTTGGTGTTGAGGAGGAAGGATCGGAGCAGGGGCTGAGGGTAGCAGGCTAGCTGGCACAGGATCCCTGTCAGCAAGATGTTCACATACAGAGAGTTCTGGAGCATGTTCTCCAGCTTGGCAAACAGAACCACCATGAACGGACCTGACGGGGGGAGGGAGAGAACGTGAGAACGGAGGGAGGGGGTGCACCAGCACACTAACGGATGGCTAGATCCAACATGAAAAAACAAGACAACACTAAATATCAAAAGGAAGCAACAGTCAGTATTCATTTACTGTGTCACACCAAATATACAATCGGAAAAGTATTCAGGCCCTTTCCCCTTTATCCATATGTTTTTACGTTACAGCCTTATTCTAAAATGTTTATTTTTAAATGTCCTCATCAATCTTATTAGAGACACAGAGAGACAGAGAGAGAATATATTTACTGAATTTGTGGTGCGAATAAGCCTTATTCTAAATGATTACTTTAATTTTTAAATGTCCTCATTAATCTACACACAATACCACATAATGACAAAAGCGAAAACAGGTTTTTATAATTTTTTGCAAATTGACATACCCAAGAAGACTTGAGGCTGTAATCACTACCGAAGGTGCTTCAACAAAGTACTGAGTAAAGGGTCTGAATACTTATGTAAATGTCATATTTCTATATTTTTTTATTGTAAATTTTCAAAAAATTTAAAAACCTGTTATAACTTTGTCATTATGGGGGTATTGTGTGTAGATTGATGATGGGAAAAAAAAAACTATTTAATACATTATAGAATAAGGCTGTAATGTAACAAAATATGGAAAAAGTCAAGGGGCCTGAATAGCCTGAATACTTCCCGAATGCACTGTTTAAACAGACTGTATACATTTACTGTGTCACATCAAACATTAAACGGTCTGTATTAATATACTGTGTCACACCAAACGGTCTGTATTAATATACTGTGTCACACCAAACGGTCTGTATTAATATACTGTGTCACACCAAATGGTCTGTATTAATATACTGTGTCACACCAAACGGTCTGTATTAATATACTGTGTCACACCAAACGGTCTGTATTAATATACTGTGTCACACCAAACGGTCTGTATTAATATACTGTGTCACACCAAACGGTCTGTATTAATATACTGTGTCACACCAAACGGTCTGTATTAATATACTGTGTCACACCAAACGGTATGTATTAATTTACTGTGTCACACCAAACGGTCTGTATTAATATACTGTGTCACACCAAACGGTCTGTATTAATATACTGTGTCACACCAAACGGTCTGTATTAATATACTGTGTCACACCAAACGGTCTGTATTAATATACTGTGTCACACCAAACGGTCTGTATTAATATACTGTGTCACACCAAACGGTCTGTATTAATATACTGTGTCACACCAAACGGTCTGTATTAATATACTGTGTCACACCAAACGGTCTGTATTAATATACTGTGTCACACCAAACGGTCTGTATTAATATACTGTGTCACACCAAACGGTCTGTATTAATATACTGTGTCACACCAAACGGTCTGTATTAATATACTGTGTCACACCAAACGGTCTGTATTAATTTACTGTGTCACACCAAACGGTCTGTATTAATATACTGTGTCACACCAAACGGTCTGTATTAATTTACTGTGTCACACCAAACGGTCTGTATTAATATACTGTGTCACACCAAACGGTCTGTATTAATTTACTGTGTCACACCAAACGGTCTGTATTAATATACTGTGTCACACCAAACGGTCTGTATTAATTTACTGTGTCACACCAAACGGTCTGTATTAATTTACTGTGTCACACCAAACGGTCTGTATTAATTTACTGTGTCACACCAAACGGTCTGTATTAATTTACTGTGTCACACCAAACGGTCTGTATTAATATACTGTGTCACAACAAACGGTCTGTATTAATTTACTGTGTCACACCAAACGGTCTGTATTAATATACTGTGTCACACCAAACGGTCTGTATTAATTTACTGTGTCACACCAAACGGTCTGTATTAATATACTGTGTCACACCAAACGGTCTGTATTAATTTACTGTGTCACACCAAACAGTCTGTATTAATTTACTGTGTCACACCAAACGGTCTGTATTAATTTACTGTGTCACACCAAACGGTCTGTATTAATTTACTGTGTCACACCAAACGGTCTGTATTAATTTACTGTGTCACACCAAACGGTCTGTATTAATATACTGTGTCACACCAAACGGTCTGTATTAATTTACTGTGTCACACCAAACGGTCTGTATTAATATACTGTGTCACACCAAACGGTCTGTATTAATATACTGTGTCACACCAAACGGTCTGTATTAATATACTGTGTCACACCAAACGGTCTGTATTAATTTACTGTGTCACACCAAACGGTCTGTATTAATATACTGTGTCACACCAAACGGTCTGTATTAATATACTGTCACACCAAACGGTCTGTATTAATATACTGTGTCACACCAAACGGTCTGTATTAATTTACTGTGTCACACCAAACGGTCTGTATTAATATACTGTGTCACACCAAACGGTCTGTATTAATTTACTGTGTCACACCAAACGGTCTGTATTAATTTACTGTGTCACACCAAACGGTCTGTATTAATTTACTGTGTCACACCAAACGGTCTGTATTAATATACTGTGTCACACCAAACGGTCTGTATTAATTTACTGTGTCACACCAAACGGTCTGTATTAATATACTGTGTCACACCAAACGGTCTGTATTAATATACTGTGTCACACCAAACGGTCTGTATTAATTTACTGTGTCACACCAAACGGTCTGTATTAATATACTGTGTCACACCAAACGGTCTGTATTAATTTACTGTGTCACACCAAACGGTCTGTATTAATATACTGTGTCACACCAAACGGTCTGTATTAATATACTGTGTCACACCAAACGGTCTGTATTAATTTACTGTGTCACACCAAACGGTCTGTATTAATATACTGTGTCACACCAAACGGTCTGTATTAATATACTGTGTCACACCAAACGGTCTGTATTAATATACTGTGTCACACCAAACGGTCTGTATTAATTTACTGTGTCACACCAAACGGTCTGTATTAATATACTGTGTCACACCAAACGGTCTGTATTAATATACTGTGTCACACCAAACGGTCTGTATTAATATACTGTGTCACACCAAACGGTCTGTATTAATTTACTGTGTCACACCAAACGGTCTGTATTAATATACTGTGTCACACCAAACGGTCTGTATTAATTTACTGTGTCACACCAAACGGTCTGTATTAATTTACTGTGTCACACCAAACGGTCTGTATTAATTTACTGTGTCACACCAAACGGTCTGTATTAATATACTGTGTCACACCAAACGGTCTGTATTAATTTACTGTGTCACACCAAACGGTCTGTATTAATATACTGTGTCACACCAAACGGTCTGTATTAATTTACTGTGTCACACCAAACGGTCTGTATTAATATACTGTGTCACACCAAACGGTCTGTATTAATATACTGTGTCACACCAAACGGTCTGTATTAATATACTGTGTCACACCAAACGGTCTGTATTAATATACTGTGTCACACCAAACGGTCTGTATTAATATACTGTGTCACACCAAACGGTCTGTATTAATATACTGTGTCACACCAAACGGTCTGTATTAATTTACTGTGTCACACCAAACGGTCTGTATTAATTTACTGTGTCACACCAAACGGTCTGTATTAATTTACTGTGTCACACCAAACGGTCTGTATTAATATACTGTGTCACACCAAACGGTCTGTATTAATTTACTGTGTCACACCAAACGGTCTGTATTAATATACTGTGTCACACCAAACGGTCTGTATTAATATACTGTGTCACACCAAACGGTCTGTATTAATATACTGTCTCACACCAAACGGTCTGTATTAATTTACTGTGTCACACCAAACGGTCTGTATTAATTTACTGTGTCACACCAAACGGTCTGTATTAATATACTGTGTCACACCAAACGGTCTGTATTAATTTACTGTGTCACACCAAACGGTCTGTATTAATTTACTGTGTCACACCAAACGGTCTGTATTAATTTACTGTGTCACACCAAACGGTCTGTATTAATTTACTGTGTCACACCAAACGGTCTGTATTAATTTACTGTGTCACACCAAACGGTCTGTATTAATATACTGTGTCACACCAAACGGTCTGTATTAATATACTGTGTCACACCAAACGGTCTGTATTAATTTACTGTGTCACACCAAACGGTCTGTATTAATATACTGTGTCACACCAAACGGTCTGTATTAATTTACTGTGTCACACCAAACGGTCTGTATTAATTTACTGTGTCACACCAAACGGTCTGTATTAATTTACTGTGTCACACCAAACGGTCTGTATTAATATACTGTGTCACACCAAACGGTCTGTATTAATTTACTGTGTCACACCAAACGGTCTGTATTAATATACTGTGTCACACCAAACGGTCTGTATTAATTTACTGTGTCACACCAAACGGTCTGTATTAATATACTGTGTCACACCAAACGGTCTGTATTAATATACTGTGTCACACCAAACGGTCTGTATTAATATACTGTGTCACACCAAACGGTCTGTATTAATATACTGTGTCACACCAAACGGTCTGTATTAATATACTGTGTCACACCAAACTGTCTGTATTAATATACTGTGCCACACCAAACGGTCTGTATTAATATACTGTGTCACACCAAACGGTCTGTATTAATTTACTGTGTCACACCAAACGGTCTGTATTAATATACTGTGTCACACCAAACGGTCTGTATTAATTTACTGTGTCACACCAAACGGTCTGTATTAATTTACTGTGTCACACCAAACGGTCTGTATTAATTTACTGTGTCACACCAAACGGTCTGTATTAATTTACTGTGTCACACCAAACGGTCTGTATTAATATACTGTGTCACACCAAACGGTCTGTATTAATTTACTGTGTCACACCAAACGGTCTGTATTAATATACTGTGTCACACCAAACGGTCTGTATTAATATACTGTGTCACACCAAACGGTCTGTATTAATTTACTGTGTCACACCAAACGGTCTGTATTAATATACTGTGTCACACCAAACGGTCTGTATTAATATACTGTCACACCAAACGGTCTGTATTAATATACTGTGTCACACCAAACGGTCTGTATTAATTTACTGTGTCACACCAAACGGTCTGTATTAATATACTGTGTCACACCAAACGGTCTGTATTAATTTACTGTGTCACACCAAACGGTCTGTATTAATTTACTGTGTCACACCAAACGGTCTGTATTAATTTACTGTGTCACACCAAACGGTCTGTATTAATATACTGTGTCACACCAAACGGTCTGTATTAATTTACTGTGTCACACCAAACGGTCTGTATTAATATACTGTGTCACACCAAACGGTCTGTATTAATATACTGTGTCACACCAAACGGTCTGTATTAATTTACTGTGTCACACCAAACGGTCTGTATTAATATACTGTGTCACACCAAACGGTCTGTATTAATTTACTGTGTCACACCAAACGGTCTGTATTAATATACTGTGTCACACCAAACGGTCTGTATTAATATACTGTGTCACACCAAACGGTCTGTATTAATTTACTGTGTCACACCAAACGGTCTGTATTAATATACTGTGTCACACCAAACGGTCTGTATTAATATACTGTGTCACACCAAACGGTCTGTATTAATATACTGTGTCACACCAAACGGTCTGTATTAATTTACTGTGTCACACCAAACGGTCTGTATTAATATACTGTGTCACACCAAACGGTCTGTATTAATATACTGTGTCACACCAAACGGTCTGTATTAATATACTGTGTCACACCAAACGGTCTGTATTAATTTACTGTGTCACACCAAACGGTCTGTATTAATATACTGTGTCACACCAAACGGTCTGTATTAATATACTGTCACACCAAACGGTCTGTATTAATATACTGTGTCACACCAAACGGTCTGTATTAATTTACTGTGTCACACCAAACGGTCTGTATTAATATACTGTGTCACACCAAACGGTCTGTATTAATTTACTGTGTCACACCAAACGGTCTGTATTAATTTACTGTGTCACACCAAACGGTCTGTATTAATTTACTGTGTCACACCAAACGGTCTGTATTAATATACTGTGTCACACCAAACGGTCTGTATTAATTTACTGTGTCACACCAAACGGTCTGTATTAATATACTGTGTCACACCAAACGGTCTGTATTAATATACTGTGTCACACCAAACGGTCTGTATTAATTTACTGTGTCACACCAAACGGTCTGTATTAATATACTGTGTCACACCAAACGGTCTGTATTAATTTACTGTGTCACACCAAACGGTCTGTATTAATATACTGTGTCACACCAAACGGTCTGTATTAATATACTGTGTCACACCAAACGGTCTGTATTAATTTACTGTGTCACACCAAACGGTCTGTATTAATATACTGTGTCACACCAAACGGTCTGTATTAATATACTGTGTCACACCAAACGGTCTGTATTAATATACTGTGTCACACACCAAACGGTCTGTATTAATTTACTGTGTCACACCAAACGGTCTGTATTAATATACTGTGTCACACCAAACGGTCTGTATTAATATACTGTGTCACACCAAACGGTCTGTATTAATATACTGTGTCACACCAAACGGTCTGTATTAATTTACTGTGTCACACCAAACGGTCTGTATTAATATACTGTGTCACACCAAACGGTCTGTATTAATTTACTGTGTCACACCAAACGGTCTGTATTAATTTACTGTGTCACACCAAACGGTCTGTATTAATTTACTGTGTCACACCAAACGGTCTGTATTAATATACTGTGTCACACCAAACGGTCTGTATTAATTTACTGTGTCACACCAAACGGTCTGTATTAATATACTGTGTCACACCAAACGGTCTGTATTAATTTACTGTGTCACACCAAACGGTCTGTATTAATATACTGTGTCACACCAAACGGTCTGTATTAATATACTGTGTCACACCAAACGGTCTGTATTAATTTACTGTGTCACACCAAACGGTCTGTATTAATATACTGTGTCACACCAAACGGTCTGTATTAATTTACTGTGTCACACCAAACGGTCTGTATTAATTTACTGTGTCACACCAAACGGTCTGTATTAATTTACTGTGTCACACCAAACGGTCTGTATTAATTTACTGTGTCACACCAAACGGTCTGTATTAATTTACTGTGTCACACCAAACGGTCTGTATTAATATACTGTGTCACACCAAACGGTCTGTATTAATTTACTGTGTCACACCAAACGGTCTGTATTAATATACTGTGTCACACCAAACGGTCTGTATTAATATACTGTGTCACACCAAACGGTCTGTATTAATTTACTGTGTCACACCAAACGGTCTGTATTAATATACTGTGTCACACCAAACGGTCTGTATTAATTTACTGTGTCACACCAAACGGTCTGTATTAATTTACTGTGTCACACCAAACGGTCTGTATTAATTTACTGTGTCACACCAAACGGTCTGTATTAATTTACTGTGTCACACCAAACGGTCTGTATTAATTTACTGTGTCACACCAAACGGTCTGTATTAATTTACTGTGTCACACCAAACGGTCTGTATTAATATACTGTGTCACACCAAACGGTCTGTATTAATATACTGTGTCACACCAAACGGTCTGTATTAATTTACTGTGTCACACCAAACGGTCTGTATTAATATACTGTGTCACACCAAACGGTCTGTATTAATTTACTGTGTCACACCAAACGGTCTGTATTAATTTACTGTGTCACACCAAACGGTCTGTATTAATTTACTGTGTCACACCAAACGGTCTGTATTAATATACTGTGTCACACCAAACGGTCTGTATTAATTTACTGTGTCACACCAAACGGTCTGTATTAATATACTGTGTCACACCAAACGGTCTGTATTAATATACTGTGTCACACCAAACGGTCTGTATTAATATACTGTGTCACACCAAACGGTCTGTATTAATATACTGTGTCACACCAAACGGTCTGTATTAATATACTGTGTCACACCAAACTGTCTGTATTAATATACTGTGCCACACCAAACGGTCTGTATTAATATACTGTGTCACACCAAACGGTCTGTATTAATTTACTGTGTCACACCAAACGGTCTGTATTAATATACTGTGTCACACCAAACGGTCTGTATTAATATACTGTGTCACACCAAACGGTCTGTATTAATATACTGTGTCACACCAAACTGTCTGTATTAATATACTGTGCCACACCAAACGGTCTGTATTAATATACTGTGTCACACCAAACGGTCTGTATTAATTTACTGTGTCACACCAAACGGTCTGTATTAATATACTGTGTCACACCAAACGGTCTGTATTAATTTACTGTGTCACACCAAACGGTCTGTATTAATTTACTGTGTCACACCAAACGGTCTGTATTAATTTACTGTGTCACACCAAACGGTCTGTATTAATTTACTGTGTCACACCAAACGGTCTGTATTAATATACTGTGTCACACCAAACGGTCTGTATTAATTTACTGTGTCACACCAAACGGTCTGTATTAATATACTGTGTCACACCAAACGGTCTGTATTAATATACTGTGTCACACCAAACGGTCTGTATTAATATACTGTGTCACACCAAACGGTCTGTATTAATTTACTGTGTCACACCAAACGGTCTGTATTAATATACTGTGTCACACCAAACGGTCTGTATTAATATACTGTCACACCAAACGGTCTGTATTAATATACTGTGTCACACCAAACGGTCTGTATTAATTTACTGTGTCACACCAAACGGTCTGTATTAATATACTGTGTCACACCAAACGGTCTGTATTAATTTACTGTGTCACACCAAACGGTCTGTATTAATTTACTGTGTCACACCAAACGGTCTGTATTAATTTACTGTGTCACACCAAACGGTCTGTATTAATATACTGTGTCACACCAAACGGTCTGTATTAATATACTGTGTCACACCAAACGGTCTGTATTAATTTACTGTGTCACACCAAACGGTCTGTATTAATATACTGTGTCACACCAAACGGTCTGTATTAATATACTGTGTCACACCAAACGGTCTGTATTAATATACTGTGTCACACCAAACGGTCTGTATTAATTTACTGTGTCACACCAAACGGTCTGTATTAATATACTGTGTCACACCAAACGGTCTGTATTAATATACTGTGTCACACCAAACGGTCTGTATTAATATACTGTGTCACACCAAACGGTCTGTATTAATTTACTGTGTCACACCAAACGGTCTGTATTAATATACTGTGTCACACCAAACGGTCTGTATTAATTTACTGTGTCACACCAAACGGTCTGTATTAATTTACTGTGTCACACCAAACGGTCTGTATTAATTTACTGTGTCACACCAAACGGTCTGTATTAATTTACTGTGTCACACCAAACGGTCTGTATTAATATACTGTGTCACACCAAACGGTCTGTATTAATTTACTGTGTCACACCAAACGGTCTGTATTAATATACTGTGTCACACCAAACGGTCTGTATTAATATACTGTGTCACACCAAACGGTCTGTATTAATTTACTGTGTCACACCAAACGGTCTGTATTAATATACTGTGTCACACCAAACGGTCTGTATTAATTTACTGTGTCACACCAAACGGTCTGTATTAATTTACTGTGTCACACCAAACGGTCTGTATTAATTTACTGTGTCACACCAAACGGTCTGTATTAATTTACTGTGTCACACCAAACGGTCTGTATTAATTTACTGTGTCACACCAAACGGTCTGTATTAATATACTGTGTCACACCAAACGGTCTGTATTAATTTACTGTGTCACACCAAACGGTCTGTATTAATATACTGTGTCACACCAAACGGTCTGTATTAATATACTGTGTCACACCAAACGGTCTGTATTAATTTACTGTGTCACACCAAACGGTCTGTATTAATATACTGTGTCACACCAAACGGTCTGTATTAATTTACTGTGTCACACCAAACGGTCTGTATTAATTTACTGTGTCACACCAAACGGTCTGTATTAATTTACTGTGTCACACCAAACGGTCTGTATTAATTTACTGTGTCACACCAAACGGTCTGTATTAATTTACTGTGTCACACCAAACGGTCTGTATTAATTTACTGTGTCACACCAAACGGTCTGTATTAATATACTGTGTCACACCAAACGGTCTGTATTAATATACTGTGTCACACCAAACGGTCTGTATTAATTTACTGTGTCACACCAAACGGTCTGTATTAATATACTGTGTCACACCAAACGGTCTGTATTAATTTACTGTGTCACACCAAACGGTCTGTATTAATTTACTGTGTCACACCAAACGGTCTGTATTAATTTACTGTGTCACACCAAACGGTCTGTATTAATATACTGTGTCACACCAAACGGTCTGTATTAATTTACTGTGTCACACCAAACGGTCTGTATTAATATACTGTGTCACACCAAACGGTCTGTATTAATTTACTGTGTCACACCAAACGGTCTGTATTAATATACTGTGTCACACCAAACGGTCTGTATTAATATACTGTGTCACACCAAACGGTCTGTATTAATATACTGTGTCACACCAAACGGTCTGTATTAATATACTGTGTCACACCAAACGGTCTGTATTAATATACTGTGTCACACCAAACTGTCTGTATTAATATACTGTGCCACACCAAACGGTCTGTATTAATATACTGTGTCACACCAAACGGTCTGTATTAATTTACTGTGTCACACCAAACGGTCTGTATTAATATACTGTGTCACACCAAACGGTCTGTATTAATTTACTGTGTCACACCAAACGGTCTGTATTAATTTACTGTGTCACACCAAACGGTCTGTATTAATTTACTGTGTCACACCAAACGGTCTGTATTAATATACTGTGTCACACCAAACGGTCTGTATTAATTTACTGTGTCACACCAAACGGTCTGTATTAATATACTGTGTCACACCAAACGGTCTGTATTAATATACTGTGTCACACCAAACGGTCTGTATTAATTTACTGTGTCACACCAAACGGTCTGTATTAATATACTGTGTCACACCAAACGGTCTGTATTAATTTACTGTGTCACACCAAACGGTCTGTATTAATTTACTGTGTCACACCAAACGGTCTGTATTAATTTACTGTGTCACACCAAACGGTCTGTATTAATTTACTGTGTCACACCAAACGGTCTGTATTAATTTACTGTGTCACACCAAACGGTCTGTATTAATTTACTGTGTCACACCAAACGGTCTGTATTAATATACTGTGTCACACCAAACGGTCTGTATTAATATACTGTGTCACACCAAACGGTCTGTATTAATTTACTGTGTCACACCAAACGGTCTGTATTAATATACTGTGTCACACCAAACGGTCTGTATTAATTTACTGTGTCACACCAAACGGTCTGTATTAATTTACTGTGTCACACCAAACGGTCTGTATTAATATACTGTGTCACACCAAACGGTCTGTATTAATTTACTGTGTCACACCAAACGGTCTGTATTAATATACTGTGTCACACCAAACGGTCTGTATTAATATACTGTGTCACACCAAACTGTCTGTATTAATATACTGTGCCACACCAAACGGTCTGTATTAATATACTGTGTCACACCAAACGGTCTGTATTAATTTACTGTGTCACACCAAACGGTCTGTATTAATATACTGTGTCACACCAAACGGTCTGTATTAATTTACTGTGTCACACCAAACGGTCTGTATTAATTTACTGTGTCACACCAAACGGTCTGTATTAATATACTGTGTCACACCAAACGGTCTGTATTAATATACTGTGTCACACCAAACGGTCTGTATTAATATACTGTGTCACACCAAACGGTCTGTATTAATATACTGTGTCACACCAAACGGTCTGTATTAATATACTGTGTCACACCAAACGGTCTGTATTAATATACTGTGTCACACCAAACGGTCTGTATTAATATACTGTGTCACACCAAACTGTCTGTATTAATATACTGTGTCACACCAAACGGTCTGTATTAATATACTGTGTCACACCAAACGGTCTGTATTAATATACTGTGTCACACCAAACGGTCTGTATTAATATACTGTGTCACACCAAACGGTCTGTATTAATATACTGTGTCACACCAAACGGTCTGTATTAATATACTGTGTCACACCAAACGGTCTGTATTAATATACTGTGTCACACCAAACGGTCTGTATTAATATACTGTGTCACACCAAACGGTCTGTATTAATATACTGTGTCACACCAAACGGTCTGTATTAATATACTGTGTCACACCAAACAACAAACATTTTTTATATTTTTATATATAAAACCAACATTAAAAGTCAAACATTTGAGCATCATCCACAATGAGCATCATCCAACATCAAACACCAAATCAATATTTAGCAATCATCCCCAAAAACAAACATCAAAACAGATTGATTCACATTGCACTGTAGTGTGGTGGTCTTTCTCACCTGTGTAGGGCTGAGCGGATGGCTGTCCTAGAGGCCTGGAAGGGCTGAACAGCCCCACAGCCTTGGGCTCCACTCCAGCCCCAGTCCCAGTCAGGTCAGCGTCCAGGGGTGAGGGGGGCAGTGGTTCCTCTGAGTCGGGGTCTCTGGTGGTCTCCTCCAGCTGTCTGAGAAGCCCCACCCCCCTGCTCCTCTCCCTCACCCTCTCCTCCAACTCCCGGAGTTCCTGGGTGAAGGCCTCGATGCTGATGCCCTGGCCGTTGGAGTCTCCAGGCCCCTGCTGGCCCCCCTCCCCCGGTCCAGCCCCATCCAGGAGCTCCGAGATCAGCCGCTCCACTGCTTCTGACTGGGTAGAGAGCATTGCCTCTGGAGGTCCCGATCCAGAGACCTGAGGGGTCAGGTTGACGTTGGAGGAGTTGGCACAGGATGCTGGAGTCCACGGAGCAGGCTGATCCTGGGTGTGACTCTGTACGTGTGATGTTAGACGCCTGGAGTTTTCCCCAGTCACACTTCCATTCCCTTCCCTGTGCAACCCCTGTAGGGGCCCACAGGACTGGGCCGGGGTAGGGACCGGGGTTGGGCTGGCACCTACTGCAACGTTCTGACTAGAGTCTCCGTGCTGCTGCTGCTCGTCCAAATCTCTCTTCACCTTCTTAACCTCCATCCCTCCATCCCGGCTGTCTGGACACCCATCCACCTGACTCCCCGACGACGTTCCATTGAAGATGGCCTGGTGAGGGTCTATGGAGGGGCCGGAGGGGAGGTGGGGGGCAGCAGAGGGGTCAGGGACGGAGGCAGAGGTAGAGTCGGGAGGGAGGTGGAGAGGTTTGGGGAGGGGGACCTCCTCTCTCTGCAGGCTGCGTTTCTTGGTGCGGGGCGTGAGGCTGATGGTACAGTTGTTCTTACCGATGGTGACGTCCCACTCTCCACGGTCCCTCTCTGTACTGCTCCACTCTGACCGCGCCGCTGCCACCACCGCTGCCCTCTGCTGGCCGGGGGAGGTACTACCACCTCCTCCTCCTCCTCCTCCCTGCTGGAAGGAGAAGTGCTCTGGGAACATGGCCAGGGAGGGGTTGGAGGTGGGGGGCGGGGGCGGTAGAGGGGCCGTGTTGGGTGAGGGGTCCTCTCCGTCGTAGGGGGCTGACCAGTTCCGGCAGGCCCAGGAGCACAGCTCTACCCCTCTACGGGCGTCCCTGAGGTACTCCAGGTACCCCGACTCCCAGTCCAGCCCCTCTGGGACGGGGTGCATGGGGCTGTCGGGGGACAGGGGGGTGCTAGGGCCCCCGCGGGGGGACGAGGGGACAGTCTCAGTGGGGGAGGGGGTGAAGGGCAGTGCAGTGCTCTGCTGGCGCATGAAGAGGGCCAGGCGGGACGGAGTGCTCGGTTTGGGGTGCACAGGAGACTCTGAGCTGGGGCTGTTCAGTACTGCAGACAGACACAGGGAGAGACAGAGAGACGGATGGGCGGATAGGGAGAGAGAGAGACAGGGGAAGACAGAGACAGACAGACAGACAGACGGGGAAGACAGACAGACAGACGGGGAAGACAGACAGACAGACGGGGAAGACAGACAGACAGACGGGGAAGACAGACAGACAGACGGGGAAGACAGACAGACAGGGGGAGACAGACAGACAGATGGGGAAGACAGAGACAGACAGACAGATGGGGAAGACAGAGACAGACAGACAGATGGGGAAGACAGAGACAGACAGACAGATGGGGAAGACAGACAGACAGATGGGGAAGACAGACAGGCAGACAGACGGGGAAGACAGACAGATGGGGAAGACAGACAGGCAGACAGACAGGGGAAGACAGACAGACAGATGGGGTGGACAAACAGACAGATGGGGTAGACAAACAGAAAGATGGGGAAGACAAACAGACAGATGGGGAAGACAAACAGACAGGCAGACAGACAGGGGAAGACAGACAGACAGACAGACAGGCAGGCAGACAGGGGAAGACAGAGACAGGCAGACAGACGGGGAAGACAGACAGATGGGGAAGACAGACAGATGGGGAAGACAGACAGACAGATGGGGAAGACAGAGACAGGCAGACAGACAGATGGGGAAGACAGACAGACAGATGGGGAAGACAGAGACAGGCAGACAGACAGGGGAAGACAGAGACAGGCAGACAGATGGGGAAGACAGACAGACAGATGGGGAAGACAGACAGACAGATGGGGAAGACAGACAGGCAGGCAGACAGGGGAAGACAGACAGACAGATGGGGAAGACAGACAGACAGATGGGGAAGACAGACAGACAGACAGATGGGGAAGACAGACAGACAGACGGGAAGACAGACAAACAGACAGATGGGAAGACAGACAAACAGACAGATGGGAAGACAGACAAACAGACAGATGGGGAAGACAGACAGACAGATGGAAAGACAGACAGACAGACAGATGGGGAAGACCGACAGGGGGACGGAAACAGAGACGGACGGAGACAGAGAGCACATAACAGGGAGGTACGTTAGTCATGGTTATCCTTTAACACTTCAACTTCGTCCAACTTTTAACACCATGGCAGGGGTCCCTCTGCATTCATTTAAGCGTGGCGCTGCTCCACGACAGAACCATTGCCGACCACACTAAAATAAACATCCCCTTTCTACCAAACATAGTTTAAATAAAGTTCTGTAAAAGCACATTCGCTTTTCTTGGCAAAAGATCATCTATCTGGGTTCAACACAGTTCTGCAGGTTATTTATCTATATCAAAAAGATACCAACAGAGAGATGGTACGGTCTGGGTACTGATGGGGCTGCACATCAAAAAGATACCCAACAGAGAGATGGTACGGTCTGGGTACTGATGGGGCCTCACATCAAAAAGATACCCAACAGAGAGATGATACTGATGGGGCTGCACATCAAAAAGATACCCAACAGAGAGATGGTACGGTCTGGGTACTGATGGGGCTGCACATCAAAAAGATACCCACAGAGAGATGGTACGGTCTGAGTACTGATGGGGCTGCACATCAAAAAGATACCCACAGAGAGATGGTACGGTCTGAGTACTGATGGGGCTGCACATCAAAAAGATACCCAACAGAGAGATGGTACGGTCTGGGTACTGATGGGGCTGCACATCAAAAAGATACCAACAGAGAGATGGTACGGTCTGGGTACTGATGGGGCTGCACATCAAAAAGATACCAACAGAGAGATGGTACTGATGGGGCCTCACATCAAAAAGATACCCAACAGAGAGATGGTACTGATGGGGCTGCAGGAGACCAGGGATCAACCCCCCCCAACACAGGAGACCAGGGATCAACCCCCCCCAACACAGGAGACCAGGGATCACCCCCCCCCCAACACAGGAGACCAGGGATCAACCCCCAACACAGGAGACCAGGGATCAACCCCCAACACAGGAGACCAGGGATCACCCCCCCAACACAGGAGACCAGGGATCAACCCCCCAACACAGGAGACCAGGGATCACCCCCAACACAGGAGACCAGGGATCAACCCCCCCCAACACAGGAGACCAGGGATCAACCCCCAACACAGGAGACCAGGGATCAACCCCCCAACACAGGAGACCAGGGATCAACCCCCAAACACAGGAGACCAGGGATCAACCCCCAAACACAGGAGACCAGGGATCAACCCCCCCAACACAGGAGACCAGGGATCAACCCCCCAACACAGGAGACCAGGGATCACCCCCCCCAACACAGGAGACCAGGGATCAACCCCCAACACAGGAGACCAGGGATCACCCCCAACACAGGAGACCAGGGATCACCCCCCAACACAGGAGAGGGGGATCACCCCCCCCAACACAGGAGACCAGGGATCACCCCCCAACACAGGAGACCAGGGATCAACCCCCCAACACAGGAGACCAGGGATCAACCCCCAACACAGGAGACCAGGGATCAACCCCCCAACACAGGAGACCAGGGATCAACCCCCAACACAGGAGACCAGGGATCACCCCCCAACACAGGAGACAGGGATCACCCCCCCCAACACAGGAGACCAGGGATCACCCCCCAACACAGGAGACCAGGGATCAACCCCCAACACAGGAGACCAGGGATCAACCCCCCAACACAGGAGACCAGGGATCAACCCCCCAACACAGGAGACCAGGGATCAACCCCCCAACACAGGAGACCAGGGATCAACCCCCAACACAGGAGACCAGGGATCAACCCCCCCAACACAGGAGACCAGAGATCACCCCCCAACACAGGAGACCAGGGATCACCCCCCCAACACAGGAGACCAGGGATCAACCCCCCAACACAGGAGACCAGGGATCAACCCCCAACACAGGAGACCAGGGATCAACCCCCCAACACAGGAGACCAGGGATCAACCCCCCAACACAGGAGACCAGGGATCAACCCTCCCCCAACACAGGAGACCAGGGATCACCCCCCTGTACACAGGAGACCAGGGATCAACCCCCCGTACACAGGAGACCAGGATCACCCCCAACACAGGAGACCAGGGATCACCCCCCAACACAGGAGACCAGGGATCACCCCCCAACACAGGAGACCAGGGATCACCCCCAACACAGGAGACCAGGGATCACCCCCCGTACACAGGAGACCAGGAATCAACCCCCGTACACAGGAGACCAGGGATCACCCCCCAACACAGGAGACCAGGGATCACCCCCCCCAACACAGGAGACCAGGGATCACTCCCCTCCCAACACAGGAGACCAGGGATCAACCCCCCAACACAGGAGACCAGGGATCAACCCTCCCCCAACACAGGAGACCAGGGATCACCCCCTGTACACAGGAGACCAGGGATCAACCCCCGTACACAGGAGACCAGGGATCACCCCCAACACAGGAGACCAGGGATCACCCCCCAACACAGGAGACCAGGGATCACCCCCCAACACAGGAGACCAGGGATCACCCCCCAACACAGGAGACCAGGGATCACCCCCCGTACACAGGAGACCAGGAATCAACCCCCCGTACACAGGAGACCAGGGATCACCCCCCAACACAGGAGACCAGGATCACCCCCCAACACAGGAGACCAGGGATCACTCCCCCTCCCAACACAGGAGACCAGGGATCAACCCCCCAACACAGGAGACCAGGGATCACCCCCCAACACAGGAGACCAGGGATCAACCCCCCAACACAGGAGACCAGGGATCAACCCCCCCAACACAGGAGACCAGGGATCAACCCCCAACACAGGAGACCAGGGATCAACCCCCAACACAGGAGACCAGGGATCAACCCCCCCCAACACAGGAGACCAGGGATCAACCCCCAACACAGGAGACCAGGGATCACCCCCCCAACACAGGAGACCAGGGATCACCCCCAACACAGGAGACCAGGGATCAACCCATGCGTCTAACCTTCCCACTGTCTCCCATTCTCCCGTCTCCCCCATTCTCCCGTTCTCCCGTCTCCCATTCTCCCGTCTCCCATTCTCCCGTTCTCCCATTCTCCCGTCTCCCATTCTCCCGTCTCCCATTCTCCCATTCTCCCGTCTCCCATTCTCCCGTCTCCCATTCTCCCGTCTCCCCCATTCTCCCGTCTCCCCCATTCTCCCGTCTCCCCCATTCTCCCGTCTCCCATTCTCCCGTCTCCCATTCTCCCGTCTCCCATTCTCCCGTCTCCCCCATTCTCCCGTCTCCCCCATTCTCCCGTCTCCCATTCTCCCGTCTCCCAGTCTCCCGTCTCCCAGTCTCCCATTCTCCCTTCTCCCATTCTCCCTTCTCCCATTCTCCCGTCTCCCCCATTCTCCCGTCTCCCATTCTCCCGTCTCCCCCATTCTCCCGTCTCCCCATTCTCCCGTCTCCCATTCTCCCGTCTCCCATTCTCCCGTCTCCCATTCTCCCGGCTCCCATTCTCCCGTCTCCCATTCTCCCGTCTCCCATTCTCCCGTCTCCCATTCTCCCGTCTCCCCCATTCTCCCGTCTCCCATTCTCCCATTCTCCCGTCTCCCATTCTCCCGTCTCCCATTCTCCCGTCTCCCATTCTCCCGTCTCCCATTCTCCCATTCTCCCCCATTCTCCCGTCTCCCATTCTCCCGTCCTCCCGTCTCCCCCATTCTCCCGTCTCCCATTCTCCCATTCTCCCGTCTCCCATTCTCCCGTCTCCCCCATTCTCCCGTCTCCCATTCTCCCGTCTCCCATTCTCCCATTCTCCCGTCTCCCCCATTCTCCCGTCTCCCATTCTCCCGTCTCCCATTCTCCCGTCTCCCCCATTCTCCCGTCTCCCATTCTCCCGTCTCCCATTCTCCCGTCTCCCATTCTCCCGTCTCCCATTCTCCCGTCTCCAATTCTCCCGTCTCCAATTCTCCCGTCTCCCATTCTCCCGTCTCCCATTCTCCCGTCTCCCCCATTCTCCCGTCTCCCATTCTCCCGTCTCCCATTCTCCCGTCTCCCATTCTCCCGTCTCCCGTCTCCCATTCTCCCGTCTCCCATTCTCCCGTCTCCCCCATTCTCCCGTCTCCCCCATTCTCCCGTCTCCCCCATTCTCCCGTCTCCCATTCTCCCGTCTCCCCCATTCTCCGTCTCCCCCATTCTCCCGTCTCCCCATTCTCCCATTCTCCCATTCTCCCATTCTCCCATTCTCCCGTCTCCCATTCTCCGTCTCCCATTCTCCCGTCTCCCATTCTCCCGTCTCCCATTCTCCCGTCTCCCATTCTCCCGTCTCCCCCATTCTCCCGTCTCCCCCATTCTCCCGTCTCCCCCATTCTCCCGTCTCCCCCATTCTCCCGTCTCCCCATTCTCCCGTCTCCCCCATTCTCCCGTCTCCCATTCTCCCGTCTCCCATTCTCCCGTCTCCCATTCTCCCGTCTCCCATTCTCCCGTCTCCCATTCTCCCGTCTCCCCCATTCTCCCGTCTCCCATTCTCCCGTCTCCCCCATTCTCCCGTCTCCCCCATTCTCCCGTCTCCCCCATTCTCCCGTCTCCCATTCTCCCATCTCCCATTCTCCCATTCTCCCGTCTCCCGTCTCCCATTCTCCCGTCTCCCATTCTCCCGTCTCCCATTCTCCCGTCTCCCATTCTCCCGTCTCCCATTCTCCCGTCTCCCATTCTCCCGTCTCCCATTCTCCCGTCTCCCATTCTCCCGTCTCCCCCATTCTCCCGTCTCCCCCATTCTCCCGTCTCCCCCATTCTCCCGTCTCCCCCATTCTCCCGTCTCCCCCATTCTCCCGTCTCCCCCATTCTCCCGTCTCCCATTCTCCCGTCTCCCATTCTCCCGTCTCCCATTCTCCCGTCTCCCATTCTCCCGTCTCCCATTCTCCCGTCTCCCATTCTCCCGTCTCCCATTCTCCCGTCTCCCCCATTCTCCCGTCTCCCCCATTCTCCCGTCTCCCCCATTCTCCGTCTCCCATTCTCCCGTCTCCCATTCTCCGTCTCCCATTCTCCCGTCTCCCATTCTCCCGTCTCCCATTCTCCCGTCTCCCATTCTCCCGTCTCCCCCATTCTCCCGTCTCCCATTCTCCCGTCTCCCATTCTCCCGTCTCCCATTCTCCCGTCTCCCATTCTCCCGTCTCCCCCATTCTCCCGTCTCCCCCATTCTCCCGTCTCCCATTCTCCCGTCTCCCATTCTCCCGTCTCCCATTCTCCCGTCTCCCATTCTCCCGTCTCCCATTCTCCCGTCTCCCATTCTCCCGTCTCCCATTCTCCCGTCTCCCCCATTCTCCCGTCTCCCATTCTCCCGTCTCCCATTCTCCCGTCTCCCATTCTCCCGTCTCCCAGTCTCCCATTCTCCCGTCTCCCATTCTCCCGTCTCCCATTCTCCCGTCTCCCATTCTCCCGTCTCCCATCTCCCATTCTCCCGTCTCCCATTCTCCCGTCTCCCATTCTCCCGTCTCCCATTCTCCCGTCTCCCATTCTCCCGTCTCCCATTCTCCCGTCTCCCATTCTCCTGTCCTTACTATCTGAATAAAGTGTCAATAACAGAGTGTCCAGTTGGTTACCTTTCCCCCAGAAGGCTGGTTCTTCCTCCCGCTCAGCAGAGGGCAGTACGCTGAGGCGGCAGCACTCTGGGATGAGGGACAGGAACTTGTCAGCTGATTTACCATAGAGATCGGTGTCCCTGACGGCACGCCTCTGACTCAACATCACATGGGTACAGGGTAGAAGATACCTGCACGACAACAATACAATGACTACACGCGCATTCCACATAAGAAAGAGAGACAGAGAGAGAGAGACAGACAGACAGACAGACAGACAGACAGACAGACAGACAGTTTCTACCTGAGAACGAGCTGCAACATGAGGTCTTCACAGTTGAGAGAGAGCAGAGTCCTGAACAGGCTCAAAGACACCATACACAGCTGTAGGAGAGAAACAACAGAACATTAGACACAGGTAGAGATAGATAGAAACAGCAGAACAATAGCATGTTTGTAATTCAGTGAGTGAGAGGAGAGAGTTTGTGAGTCAGTGAGTGAGTGTTAATGTCAATGTGAGTAGACACCTGAGCTGAGCCATTGGGCAGACAAAGCCTCTACCACCCCACTATCAGATTGGGGGGGATGCTTTTAGTCCTCCCCGATATCACCATTCCCTGATTAACTTGTCATTTTTGAAGAAGGTTTTGAGCTAGTACTATGTCCTTATTTATATTTTGAGACTAGCATGGCATTTAGCCAATGAATAAAATGCAGCTTTTTAAAATTTGTATCCCCGTCTCTCGAAAGTGAATGGTTTGGACCGTTTGGAAATGATTACTGTCCTTTTATGAAATTATACCCTGTTCATGGAAAGAAAATGACCAAGTACACCAACTGTTTAAACCAAAAAATGACCAAGTACACCAACTGTTTAAACCAAAGCCAATTTTACAAAGCTTTTGAATGTTGAAGGTGCCAGATTTAAGCACAGCCTACGAAAAGAACAGAGGTTGGCATACAATCTGGTTGTCGCGATCAGCTGTGTCTCCCCGACACTGTGCTCACTTATCTGACAGTCATTCGCAGTCACATGCATAACAGTTGGATAGACTACTGAACCGAAGGAGAGGATGCATCAATTCAGTCACAACAGATAAGAAGGTATTTTTGGAATTAAAAATATGAGTGAACCGGTGAATTCGTAAACATTTGAAAGCACGTGCCACCGCATTTAATCGTGGTAAGGTGACTGGAAACATGGTCAAATACAAACTGTAGTTATTCCCTCCGCAAGGCAATCAAACAAGCAAAGTGTCAGTATAGAGACAAAGTGGAGTCGCAGATCAACGGCTCAGACAAGAGACGTTTGTGGCAGGGTCTACAGACAATCGCGGATTACAAAAAGAGAACCAGCCTCATCACGGACATCGATGTCTTTGCTTGAAGTCATAAACAGCGCTGTGCATCAAGCATTGCGAAGAGCTGCTGGTAAGCGCAGGAAAGTGCTGTTTGAATGAATGCTTACGAGCCTGCTGCTGCCTACCACCGCTCAGTCAGACTGCTCTATCAAATCACAGACGTAATTATAAAATAATAAACTCACAGAAATACAAGCCCTCATAAAATCGGTAAAATCCGGAAACTACCATTTCGAAAACAAAACGTTTATTCTTTCAGTGAAATACGGAACCGTTCCGTATTTTATCTAACGGGTGGCATCCCTAAGTCTAAATATTGCTGTTACATTGCACCACCTTCAATGTTATGTCATAATTACGTAAAATTCTGGCAAATTAATTACGGTCTTTGTTAGGAAGAAATGGTCTTCACACAGTTCTCAACGAGCCAGGCGGCCCAAACTGCTGCATATTACCCTGACGCGAATGACGTTTGGCAAAGTAGATTATGATTCGATGAAAAATGAACAGACAACGCATCGATTATATGCAACGCAGGACAAGCTAGTTAGCCTAGTAATATCATCAACCATGTGTAGTTAACTAGTGATTATATGCAACGCAGGACAAGCTAGTTAGCCTAGTAATATCATCAACCATGTGTAGTTAACTGGGGATTATATGCAACGCAGGACAAGCTAGTTAGCCTAGTAATATCATCAACCATGTGTAGTTAACTAGTGATTATATGCAACGCAGGACAAACTAGTTAGCCTAGTAATATCATCAACCATGTGTAGTTAACTAGTGATTATATGCAACGCAGGACAAGCTAGTTAGCCTAGTAATATCATCAACCATGTGTAGTTAACTAGTGATTATATGCAACGCAGGACAAACTAGTTAGCCTAGTAATATCATCAACCATGTGTAGTTAACTAGTGATTATATGCAACGCAGGACAAGCTAGTTAGCCTAGTAATATCATCAACCATGTGTAGTTAACTAGTGATTATATGCAACGCAGGACAAGCTAGTTAGCCTAGTAATATCATCAACCATGTGTAGTTAACTGGGGATTATGTGAAGATTGATTGTTTTTTTTATAAGTTTAATGATAGCTAGCAACTTACCTTGGCTCCTTGCTGGTGGTCAGCCTGCCACACAGTCTCCTTGTGGATTGCAATGTAAATCGGTCGTAATCGGCATCCAAAATGCCGATTACCGATTGTTATGAAAACTTTCAAATCAGCCCTAATTAAATCGGCCATGCCGATTAATCGGTCGACCTCTACCTGTCACCCTAGACCCACTTCAATTTGCTTTACCGCCCCAACAGGTCCCACAGTCGATGCGATCGCCAACACACTGCACAACTGCGTGGCCATGCACGCCTCCAACTCAATTATCAAGTCTGCAGGTAGGCTTGATTACCAACAATGACGAGACCCTCTGAGTGTGGTGCCAGGAAAATAACCTCTCGCTCAATGTCAGCAAAACAAAAAAGATGATCGTGGACTTCAGGAAACAGCAGAGGGAGCAGCCCCCTATCCACATCGAAGGGACAGCAGTGGAGAAGGTGGAAAGTTAAGTTCCTCTGTGTACATACCGACAAACTGAAAAGGTCCATGCACACAGACAGAGTGACAAAGAAGGCGCAACAGCGCCTCCTCAACCTCAGGAGACTGAAAAAATGTGGCTTGTGGCACCTACAACCCTGACTAACTTTTACAGATTCACAATTGACAGCATCCTGTCGGGCTGTATCACCACCTGGTACGGCAACAGCTCGGCCCACAACCGCAGGGCTCTCCAGAGGGTGGTGCGGTCTGCCCAACGCATCACCAGAGGGCAAACTAATTGCCCTCCATGACACCTACATACCCATTGTCACAGGAAGGCCAAAAAGATCATCAAAGACAACAACCACCCGAGCCACTGCCTGTTCACCCCACTATCATCCAGAAGGCGAGGTCAGTACAGGTGCATCAAAGCGGGGACCGAGAGACTGAAAAACAGCTTCTATCTCAAGGCCATCAGACTGTTAAACAGCCACCACTAGCCAGCAATCCACCCGGTTACTCAATCCTGTACCTTAGTGGCTGCTGCCCTATATACATAGACATGGAATCACTGGCCACTAACATTGAGTGGCTGCTGCCCTATATACATAGACATGGAATCACTGGCCACTAACATTGAGTGGCTGCTGCCCTATATACATAGACATGGAATCACTGGCCACTAACATTGAGTGGCTGCTGCCAACATACAGACTTGAAATCATCCGCCACTTTAATAAATGTATCACTAGTCACTTTAATAATGTTTACATATCTCTCATTACTCATCTCATATGTATATAATGTTTACATATCTCTCATTACTCATCTCATATGTATATAATGTATACTGTATCCTTCAATATCTATTCTTTACTATCTATTGCATCTTAGTCGCTCTGTCACTGCTCAGCCATATATTTTATACTTAATATATTCTCATTGTGTGTATTAGGTTTTGTTGTGGAATTTGTTAGATATTAGGTTTTGTTGTGGAATTTGTTAGATAGGACCTGTTAGATACTGCTGCACTGTCGGATCTAGAAGTATTTCACTACACTCACAATAACATCTGCTAAGCATGTGTATGTGACCAATTTGATTTGTATCGGTTTTCTGACCAACGCATGCTTAAATCGGTTTGGGCTCCCGCGGACATATGAACCGGGGACCGATACGTACATCTCTGCTATTACTGTACTACTGACCCTGGAGTTGCTGCTGACGCGCGTTAGCAAGGTGTCCAGGATGGTGTCGTTGTCATGGCGATGCATGAGGATGAAGCGTAGGAAGGTTTTGAGGAGAGCTGTTTCCGTCACGCTGCGCAGGAACAGATCCAGGTAGGCTGTACTGGCTATCATCTCATCTACAGATGACTGGAGGGAGGGAGGAGAGAGGGAGGGAGGAGAGAGGGAGGGAAGGAGGGAGGAGAGAGGGAGGGAGGGAGGAGAGAGGGAGGGAGGGGAGAGAGGGAGGGGAGGGAGGGAGGGGAGAGAGGGAGGGGAGAGAGGGAGGGGAGAGAGAGAGAGAGAGGGAGGGAGGGAGGGAGGGGAGAGGGAGGGAGGGAGGGGAGAGGGAGGGAGGGAGGGGAGAGCGAGGGGAGAGAGGGAGGGGGAGGGAGGGAGGGAGGGGAGAGAGGGAGGGGAGAGAGAGAGAGAGAGGGGGAGGGAGGGAGGAGAGAGAGAGAGAGAGAGAGAGAGAGAGAGAGAGAGGGAGGGAGGGGAGAGAGAGGGAGGGAGGGGAGAGAGAGTGAGGGAGGGGAGAGAGAGGGAGGGAGAGAGAGAGAGAGGAGAGAGAGAGGGAGGGAGGGAGGGAGGGGAGAGAGAGAGAGGGAGGGAGGGGAGAGAGAGAGAGAGAGGGAGGGAGGGGAGAGAGAGAGAGAGAGAGAGGGAGGGAGGGAGGGGAGAGAGAGAGAGGGAGGGAGGGAGAGAGGGAGGGAGGGAGGGAGGGAGAAAGAGTGGGAGGGAGTGAGGGAGGGAGAGAGGGAGAGGAGAGAGAGAGAGAGGGGGAGGGAGGGAGGAAGAGAGAGTGAGAGGGAGGGAGAGAGAGACAAAGAGAGAGTGGGAGGGAGAGAGAGAAAGAGAGAGTGGGAGGGAGACAAGAGAGTAGGAGGGAGGGAGAGAGACAAAGACAGTGTGGGAGGGAGGGGAGAGAGAGAGACAAAGAGAGAGTGGGAGGGAGGGGGGGGGGAGAGAGCGACAAAGCGAGAGTGGGAGGGAGAGAGAGAGACAAAGAGAGAGTGGGAGGGAGGGAGAGAGAGACAAAGAGAGAGTGGGAGGGAGGGAGAGAGAGACAAAGAGAGAGTGGGAGGGAGGGAGAGAGAGACAAAGAGAGAGTGGGAGGGAGACAAGAGAGTAGGAGGGAGGGAGGGAGACAAGAGAGTGGAGGGAGGGAGAGAGAGACAAAGACAGTGTGGGAGGGAGGGAGAGAGAGACAAAGAGAGAGTAGGAGGGAGGGAGGGAGACAAGAGAGTGGAGGGAGGGAGAGAGAGAGAGACAAAGACAGTGTGGGAGGGAGGGAGAGAGACAAAGAGAGAGTGGGAGGGAGGGAGGGAGAGAGAGACAAAGCGAGAGTGGGAGGGAGAGAGAGAGAGACAAAGCGAGAGTGGGAGGGAGGGAGAGAGACAAAGCGAGAGTGGGAGGGAGGGAGAGACAAAGCGAGAGTGGGAGGGAGGGAGAGAGAGACAAAGAGAGAGACAAAGAGAGAGTGGGAGGGAGGGAGAGAGACAAAGAGAGAGTGGGAGGGAGGGAGAGAGAGAGACAAAGAGAGAGTGGGAGGGAGGGAGACAAAGAGAGAGTGGGCGGGAGGGAGAGAGACAAAGAGAGAGTGGGAGGGAGGGAGAGAGAGAGACAAAGAGAGAGTGGGAGGGAGGGAGGGAGACAAAGAGAGAGTGGGCGGGAGGGAGGGAGACAAAGAGAGAGTGGGAGGGAGGGAGGGAGACAAGAGAGTGGGAGGGAGGGAGACAAGAGAGTGGGAGGGAGGGAGAGAGAGACAAAGACAGTGTGGGAGGGAGGGAGAGAGAGACAAAGCGAGAGTGGGAGGGAGGGAGAGAGAGAGAGACAAAGCGAGAGTGGGAGGGAGGGAGAGAGAGAGAGACAGATAAGGAGAGAGTGGGATGGAGGGAGAGAGAGACAAAGCGAGAGTGGGAGGGAGGGAGAGAGAGACAGATAAGGAGAGAGTGGGATGGAGGGAGAGAGAGACAAAGCGAGAGTGGGATGGAGGGAGAGAGAGACAGATAAGGAGAGAGTGGGATGGAGGGAGAGAGAGACAGATAAGGAGAGAGTGGGATGGAGGGAGAGAGAGACAGATAAGGAGAGAGTGGGAGGGAGGGAGAGAGAGACAGATAAGGAGAGAGTGGGATGGAGGGAGAGAGAAATACAGGATGGTCAATACATTAACATTTCAGTGTTTTATCAGACGCTCTTCTCCAAAGCGACTTAGGGTAGTGAGTGGATACATTTTCATACTTTTAAAAATATATTTTCTACATATTAAGATATAATTCTGATGAAGGTTGTTGGCAGAATGACATGTTTTAACAACAAGAGTAGAATAAATGTTTTAAACATTTCTAATACTGAGGAGCAGCCTAGGTACTACTTTTAATGATCACATAATTGCAATCAATCAATCAATCGATCAGTGAAAGCGATGCTCAGGCTAGATGACGTCGTCGTCGTCCCCCTACCTTGTGTAGGGCGGGTCCCATGACAGGGACCAGGAAGCCGTTGTGAACGTAGTCGACCAGCTGGCTGCGGACCAGGGGGTGAGCCACCTGGATGACTGCGTTACAGAACTCCAGAGAGTTCATGAAGAGCACCAGAGAGGACACGCCCATCCAGTCCTCCCTGCGCAGAGCGTGCCAGTCATCCCCCCGCACCTCTATCTTCCTCGGCAGGGAGGAGTAGAGAGCACTGAGGCCCGTGGCCAGCACCTGGAGAGGGTTAGCAGAGGAAGAGGAGAGGTAAAGGGACTGAATTAAAGACAATATTTGGATTGGATATTTGTCCAAGATGAGAAGGATTTAAGGAGTGTTGGCAGCACAGAGAATTCTGGGGGAAAGATAAACAGGCTGAGATTTATGAACACCTGTAGCTTATGTAAAAAATGTAAAAAAAATAAGGCCTTAAACAATGAAGTCATATTGATGTATTTTTGTACATATTAGCAAAGCCAGTCCACAAGGTGGAGCAGCGGCCCTCTTACATTCTTTGGGGAGAACAATGTGTAGCGTGAGCTAAACTCTGAGATAAACCCCCATCTACAGTCTGACATTACCAATGAACCCCCATCTACAGTCTGACATTACCTATAAACCCCCATCTACAGCCTGACATTACCAATAAACCCCCATCTACAGCTGAGATTACCAATAAACCCCCATCTACAGTCTGACATTACCTATAAACCCCCATCTACAGCCTGACATTACCAATAAACCCCATCTACAGCCTGACATTACCTATAAACCCCCATCTACAGCCTGACATTACCAATAAACCCCCATCTACAGCTGAGATTACCAATAAACCCCCATCTACAGTCTGACATTACCTATAAACCCCCATCTACAGCCTGACATTACCAATAAACCCCCATCTACAGCCTGACATTACCTATAAACCCCCATCTACAGCCTGACATTACCAATAAACCCCCATCTACAGCTGAGATTACCAATAAACCCCCATCTACAGTCTGACATTACCTATAAACCCCCATCTACAGCCTGACATTACCAATAAACCCCCATCTACAGCCTGACATTACCTATAAACCCCCATCTACAGCCTGACATTCCCAATAAACCCCCATCTACAGCCTGACCATTACCAATAAACCCCCATCTACAGTCTGACCATTACCAATAAATCCCCATCTACAGCCTGACATTACCAATAAAGCCCCATCTACAGCCTGACATTACCAATAAACCCCCATCTACAGCCTGACATTACCAATAAACCCCCATCTACAGCCTGAAGTTACCAATAAACCCCCATCTACAGCCTGACATTACCAATAAACCCCCATCTCAGCTTGACATTACCAATAAACCCCCATCTACAGCCTGACATTACCAATAAACCCCCATCTACAGCCTGAAGTTAACAATAAACCCCCATCTACAGCCTGACATTACCAATAAACCCCCATCTCAGCTTGACATTACCAATAAACCCCCATCTACAGCCTGACATTACCAATAAACCCCCATCTACAGTCTGACTATTACCAATAAACCCCCATCTACAGCCTGACAGTTACCAATAAACCCCCATCTCAGCCTGACATTACCAATAAACCCCCATCTACAGCCTGAAGTTACCAATAAACCCCCATCTACAGCCTGACATTACCAATAAACCCCCATCTACAGCTGAGATTACCAAGACCCCCATCTACAGGCTGACATTACCAATAAACCCCCATCTACAGCTGAGATTACCAATAAACCCCCATCTACAGTCTGACATTACCTATAAACCCCCATCTACAGCCTGACATTACCAATAAACCCCCATCTACAGCCTGACATTACCAATAAACCCCCATCTACAGCCTGACATTACCAATAAACCCCCATCTACAGTCTGACATTACCAATAAACCCCCATCTACAGTCTGACATTACCAATAAACCCCCATCTACAGTCTGACAGTTACCAATAAACCCCCATCTCAGCCTGACATTACCAATAAACCCCCATCTACAGCCTGAAGTTACCAATAAACCCCCATCTACAGCCTGACATTACCAATAAACCCCCATCTACAGCTGAGATTACCAATGAACCCCCATCTACAGCTGAGATTACCTATAAACCCCCATCTACAGCCTGACATTACCAATAGACCCCCATCTACAGCTGAGATTACCAATAAACCCCCATCTACAGCTGAGATTACCAATAAACCCCCATCTACAGCCTGAGATTACCAATAAACCCCCATCTACAGCCTGACATTACCAATAAACCCCCATCTACAGCCTGACATTACCAATAAACCCCCATCTACAGCCTGACATTACCAATAAACCCCCATCTACAGCCTGAGATTACCAATAAACCCCCATCTACAGCCTGACATTACCAATAAACCCCCATCTACAGCCTGACATTACCAATAAACCCCCATCTACAGCCTGACATTACCAATAAACCCCCATCTACAGCCTGACATTACCAATAAGCAGGAGACTGGCCTGTAGACTGTAGCTAGTTAACACTGCAGCAGGAGACTGGCCTGTAGACTGTAGCTAGTTAACACTGTAGCAGGAGACCCATCTACAGACTGAGCTATTAACAATAAAGCAGGAGACTGGTCTGTAGACTTAGCAGGAGACTGGCATCTCAGCCTGAGCATTAACAATGCAGCAAGACTGGCCTGTAGACTGTAGCAGGAGACTGGCCTGAGACTTACCAATAACACTGCAGCAGGAGACTGGCCTGAGACTGTAGCAGGAGACTGGCCATCTACACTGTAGAGTTGACACTGCAGCAGGAGACCCATCTACAGACTGACATTGACACTGCAGCAGGAGACTGGCCTGTAGACTCTACAGGAGACTGGCTGTAGACTTACCAGTTAACACTGTAGCAGGAGACTGGTCTGTAGACTCTACAGTGGCCTGACTGTAGCTATAAACCCTGTAGCAGGAGACTGGCCTGTAGACTGTACTAGTTAACACTGCAGCAGGAGACTGGCCAGACTACAGCTGACATTAACACTGCAAGACCCCATCTACTGGCCTGAGACTGTAGCAGGAGACTGGCCTGTAGACTCTAGCAGTTAACACTGCAGCAATAACACCCCAGACTGCAGCAGGAGACTCTGTAGACTGTAGCAGGAGACTGGCCTCTAGACTGTAGCTAGTTAACACTGTAGCAGGAGACTGGCCTGTAGACTGTAGCTAGTTAACACTGCAGCAGGAGACCAGTCTAGACAGCAGGAGACTGGTCTGTAGACTGTAGCAGGAGACTGGTCTGTAGACTGTAGCTAGTCTGACACTGCAGCAGGAGACTAGTCTGTAGACTGTAGCAGGAGACTGGTCTGTAGACTGTAGCTAGTTAACACTGCAGCAGGAGACAGTCTGACTGTAGCAGGAGACTGGTCTGTAGACTGTAGCTAGTTAACACTGCAGCAGGAGACTAGTCTGAGACTGTAGCAGGAGACTGGTCTGTAGACTGTAGCAGTTGACACTGTAGCAGGAGACTGGTCTACAGCTGTAGCTAGTTAACACTGCAGCAGGAGACTGGCCTGTAGACTCTAGCAGGAGACTGGCCTGAGATTAGCTAGTTAACACCAGCAGGAGACTGGCCTGAGACTTATCAGTTAACACTGCAGCAGGAGACTGGCCTGAGACTGTAGCTAGTTAACACTGCAGCAGGAGACTGGCCTGAGACTGTAGCAGGAGACTGGCCTGTAGACTGTAGCAGGAGACTGGCCTGTACCAATAGACCCCTATTAACACTGCAGCAGGAGACTGGCCAGACTGCAGCAAGACTGGCCTGTAGATGTAGCAGGAGAGCCTGAGACTTAGCTAGTTAACACTGTAGCAGGAGACTGGCCTGTAGACTGTAGCTAGTTAACACTGCAGCAGGAGACTAGTCTGTAGACTGTAGCAGGAGACTGGTCTGTAGACTGTAGCAGGAGACTGGTCTGTAGACTGTAGCTAGTTGACACTGCAGCAGGAGACTAGTCTGTAGACTGTAGCAGGAGACTGGTCTGTAGACTGTAGCTAGTTAACACTGCAGCAGGAGACTAGTCTGTAGACTGTAGCAGGAGACTGGTCTGTAGACTGTAGCTAGTTAACACTGCAGCAGGAGACTAGTCTGTAGACTGTAGCAGGAGACTGGTCTGTAGACTGTAGCTAGTTGACACTGTAGCAGGAGACTGGTCTGTAGACTGTAGCTAGTTAACACTGCAGCAGGAGACTGGCCTGTAGACTGTAGCAGGAGACTGGCCTGTAGACTGTAGCTAGTTAACACTGTAGCAGGAGACTGGCCTGTAGACTGGCAGGAGTTAACACTGCAGCAGGAGACTAGTCTGTAGACAGCCGGAGACTGTCTAGACTAGTTAACACTGCAGCAGGAGACTGGCCTGTAGACTGTAGCAGGAGACTGGTCTGTAGACTGTAGCTAGTTAACACTGCAGCAGGAGACTAGTCTGTAGACTGTAGCAGGAGACTGGCCTATAGACTGTAGCAGGAGACTGGCCTGTAGACTGTAGCTAGTTGACACTGCAGAAGGAGACTGGCCTGTAGACTGTAGCTAGTTGACACTGTAGCAGGAGACTGGCCTGTAGACTGTAGCAGGAGACTGGCCTGTAGACTGTAGCAGGAGACTAGTCTGTAGACTGTAGCAGGAGACTGGTCTGTAGACTGTAGCAGGAGACTGGTCTGTAGACTGTAGCAGGAGACTGGTCTGTAGACTGTAGCAGGAGACTGGTCTGTAGACTGTAGCAGGAGAATGGTCTGTAGACTGTAGCAGGAGACTGGTCTGTAGACTGTAGCTAGTTGACACTGCAGCAGGAGACTGGCCTGTAGACTGCAGCAGGAGACTGGTCTGTAGACTGTAGCTAGTTAACACTGTAGCAGGAGACTAGTCTGTAGACTGTAGCAGGAGACTGGTCTGTAGACTGTAGCTAGTTGACACTGTAGCAGGAGACTGGCCTGTAGACTGTAGCAGGAGACTGGCCTGTAGACTGTAGCTAGTTGACACTGCAGCAGGAGACTGGCCTGTAGACTGTAGCAGGAGACTGGCCTGTAGACTGTAGCAGGAGACTGGCCTGTAGACTGTAGCTAGTTAACACTGCAGCAGGAGACTAGTCTGTAGACTGTAGCAGGAGACTGGTCTGTAGACTGTAGCTAGTTGACACTGCAGCAGGAGACTGGCCTGTAGACTGTAGCTAGTTAACACTGCAGCAGGAGACTAGTCTGTAGACTGTAGCAGGAGACTGGTCTGTAGACTGTAGCTAGTTAACACTGTAGCAGGAGACTGGCCTGTAGACTGTAGCTAGTTGACACTGCAGCAGGAGACTGGCCTGTAGACTGTAGCTAGTTGACACTGCAGCAGGAGACTGGCCTGTAGACTGTAGCAGGAGACTGGCCTGTAGACTGTAGCTAGTTAACACTGCAGCAGGAGACTGGCCTGTAGACTGTAGCAGGAGACTGGCCTGTAGACTGTAGCTAGTTGACACTGCAGCAGGAGACTGGTCTGTAGACTGTAGCTAGTTGACACTGCAGCAGGAGACTGGCCTGTAGACTGTAGCAGGAGACTGGCCTGTAGACTGTAGCTAGTTAACACTGTAGCAGGAGACTGGTCTGTAGACTGTAGCAGGAGACTGGCCTGTAGACTGTAGCTAGTTAACACTGTAGCAGGAGACTGGCCTGTAGACTGTAGCTAGTTAACACTGCAGCAGGAGACTGGCCTGTAGACTGTAGCAGGAGACTGGCCTGTAGACTGAGACTGGCCTGTAGACTGTAGCTAGTTAACACTGCAGCAGGAGACTGGCCTGTAGAC
>NC_088398.1:81637114-81692114 GCF_034236695.1 Oncorhynchus nerka
CCAGGAGGCACAGCATCTGATCGGTGTGGTTCCGCACCGCGGTGAGGTCATCGCTACATCCCGACGGCTCCTGCTGCTCCAGTACCCAGGACAACTACAGCAGAAGGAGAGAGAGGCGAGTGTGTTTTACAGATGAATGTGGGGTCTTGAACACTGTTTTTTTCATCCTGAGTGTTGTCTAGATTTAAATCATTAAATACTAACTGCGTTGTTCCGTCAAGAAAGGAAAAAATCGACAAAACACATGTTATGATACCCAAAGTGTGTGTGTATGTGTGTGTGTATGTGTGTATGTGTCTGTTGACTCCTAACAGCCAGAGAAAGACTGCAACATGGCCATCGAACAAGCAGGAAGAATGTTTCTAGACTGAGAGGTCTGCTTGTATCGTGTCGGGTCGTGGTGTGTCGGGTCGTGGCGTGTCGTGTCGTGGCGTGTCGTGGCGTGCCGGGTCGTGGCGTGTCGTGGCGTGCCGGGTCGTGGCGTGTCGTGGCGTGCCGGGTCGTGGCGTGTCGGGTCGTGGTGTGTCGGGTCGTGTCGGGTCGTGGCGTGCCGGGTCGTGGCGTGTCGTGCCGGGTCGTGGCGTGTCGGGTCGTGGCGTGTCGTGCCGGGTCGGGTCGTGGCGTGCCGGGTCGTGGCGTGTCGGGTCGTGGCGTGCCGGGTCGTGGCGTGTCGGGTCGTGGCGTGTCGGGTCATGGCGTGTCGGGTCGTGGCGTGTCGGGTCGTGGCGTGTCGGGTCGTGTCGGGTCGTGGCGTGTCGTGGCGTGTCGGGTCGTGTCGGGTCGTGTCGTGTCGTGGCGGGTCGTGTCGGGTCGTGGCGTGTCGTGTCGGGTCGTGGCGGGTCGGGTCGTGGTGTGTCGGGTCGTGTCGTGGCGTGTCGGGTCGTGGCGGGTCGTGTCGGGTCGTGGCGTGTCGGGTCGTGGCGTGTCGGGTCGTGGCGTGTCGTGTCGGGTCGTGTCGTGGCGTGACGGGTCGTGTCGGGTCGTGGTGTGTCGGGTCGTGGCGTGTCGGGTCGTGTCGGGTCGTGGTGTGTCGGGTCGTGGCGTGTCGGGTCGTGGTGTGTCGGGTCGTGTCGGGTCGTGGTGTGTCGGGTCGTGGCGTGTCGGGTCGTGGTGTGTCGGGTCGTGGCGTGTCGGGTCGTGTTGGGTCGTGGTGTGTCGGGTCGTGGTGTGTCGGGTCGTGTCGGGTCGTGGCGTGTCGGGTCGTGGCGTGTCGGGTCGTGTCGGGTCGTGGTGTGTCGGGTCGTGTCGTGGTGTGTCGGGTCGTGTCGTGGTGTGTCGGGTCGTGGCGTGTCGTGGTGTGTCGGGTTGTGGCGTGTCGGGTCGTGTCGGGTCGTGGTGTGTCGGGTCGTGGCGTGTCGGGTCGTGTCGTGTCGGGTCGTGGTGTGTCGGGTCGTGGCGTGTCGGGTCGTGTCGTGGCGTGTCGGGTCGTGTCGGGTCGTGGCGTGTCGGGTCGTGGCGTGCCGGGTCGTGTCGGGTCGTGGCGTGCCGAGTCGTGGCGTGTCGGGTCGTGTGTGTCGTGGCGTGTCAGGTCGTAGTGTGTCGGGTCGTGGTGTGTCGGGTCGTGAAGTGTCGAACTGCAAAAATCTCTGAAGCTGGAGACTCTTATCTCCCTCACTAGCTTTAAGCACCAGCTGTCAGAGCAGCTCACAGATTACTGCACCTGTACATAGCCCATCTGTAAACAGCCCATCCAACTACCTCATCCCCATACTGTATTTATCTTGCTCCTTTGCACCCCAGTATCTCTACTTGCACATTCATCTTCTGCACATCCTACCATTCCAGTGTTTAATTGCTATATTATAATTACTTCACCACCATAGCCTATTTATTGCCTTACCTCTCTTATCCTACCTCATTTACACATGCTGTATACATACTTTTTGTACTGTATTATTGACTGTTTGTTTGTTTACTCCATGTGTAACTCTGTGTTGTTGTTTGTTTGTTTACTCCATGTGTAACTCTGTGTTGTTGTTTGTTTGTTTACTCCGTGTGTAACTCTGTGTTGTTGTTTGTTTGTTTATTCCATGTGTAACTCTGTGTTGTTGTTTGTTTGTTTACTCCATGTGTAACTCCGTGTTGTTGTTTACTCCATGTGTAACTCTGTGTTGTTGTTTGTTTGTTTACTCCATGTGTAACTCTGTGTTGTTGTTTGTTTGTTTATTCCATGTGTAACTCTGTGTTGTTGTTTGTTTGTTTACTCCATGTGTAACTCTGTGTTGTTGTTTACTCCATGTGTAACTCTGTGTTGTTGTTTGTTTGTTTACTCCATGTGTAACTCTGTGTTGTTGTTTACTCCATGTGTAACTCTGTGTTGTTGTATGTGTCGAACTGCTTTGCTTTATCTTGGCCAGGTCGCAGTTGTCAATGAGAACTTGTTCTCAACTAGCCTACCTGGTTAAATAAAGGTGTTCTCAACTACCTGGTTAAATAAAGGTGTTCTCAACTGGCCTACCTGGTTAAATAAAGGTGTTCTCAACTAGCCTACCTGGTTAAATGAAGGTGTTCTCAACTAGCCTACCTGGTTAAATGAAGGTGTTCTCAACTAGCCAACCTGGTTAAATAAAGGTGTTCTCAACTAGTCTACCTGGTTAAATAAAGGTGTTCTCAACTGGCCTACTTGGTTAAATAAAGGTGTTCTCAACTGGCCTACCTGGTTAAATAAAGGTGTTCTCAACTAGCCTACCTGGTTAAATAAAGGTGTTCTCAACTAGCCTACCTGGTTAAATAAAGGTGTTCTCAACTAGCCTACCTGGTTAAATAAAGGTGTTCTCAACTAGCCTACCTGGTTAAATAAAGGTGTTCTCAACTAGCCTACCTGGTTAAATAAAGGTGTTCTCAACTAGCCTACTTGGTTAAATAAAGGTGTTCTCAACTGGCCTACCTGGTTAAATAAAGGTGTTCTCAACTAGCCTACCTGGTTAAATAAAGGTGTTCTCAACTAGCCTACCTGGTTAAATGAAGGTGTTCTCAACTAGCCAACCTGGTTAAATAAAGGTGTTCTCAACTAGTCTACCTGGTTAAATAAAGGTGTTCTCAACTAGCCTACTTGGTTAAATAAAGGTGTTCTCAACTGGCCTACCTGGTTAAATAAAGGTGTTCTCAACTAGCCTACCTGGTTAAATAAAGGTGTTCTCAACTAGCCTACCTGGTTAAATAAAGGTGTTCTCAACTAGCCTACCTGGTTAAATAAAGGTGTTCTCAACTGGCCTACCTGGTTAAATAAAGGTGTTCTCAACTAGCCTACCTGGTTAAATAAAGGTGTTCTCAACTAGCCTACCTGGTTAAATAAAGGTGTTCTCAACTAGCCTACCTGGTTAAATAAAGGTGTTCTCAACTAGCCTACCTGGTTAAATAAAGGTGTTCTCAACTAGCCTACTTGGTTAAATAAAGGTGTTCTCAACTGGCCTACCTGGTTAAATAAAGGTGTTCTCAACTAGCCTACCTGGTTAAATAAAGGTGTTCTCAACTAGCCTACCTGGTTAAATGAAGGTGTTCTCAACTAGCCAACCTGGTTAAATAAAGGTGTTCTCAACTAGTCTACCTGGTTAAATAAAGGTGTTCTCAACTAGCCTACTTGGTTAAATAAAGGTGTTCTCAACTAGCCAACCTGGTTAAATAAAGGTGTTCTCAACTAGCCTACCTGGTTAAATAAAGGTGTTCTCAACTAGCCTACCTGGTTAAATAAAGGTGTTCTCAACTAGCCTACCTGGTTAAATAAAGGTGTTCTCAACTAGCCTACCTGGTTAAATAAAGGTGTTCTCAACTAGCCTACCTGGTTAAATAAAGGTGTTCTCAACTAGCCTACCTGGTTAAATAAAGGTGTTCTCAACTAGCCTACCTGGTTAAATAAAGGTGTTCTCAACTAGCCTACCTGGTTAAATAAAGGTGTTCTCAACTAGCCTACCTGGTTAAATAAAGGTGTTCTCAACTAGCCAACCTGGTTAAATAAAGGTGTTCTCAACTAGCCTACCTGGTTAAATAAAGGTGTTCTCAACTAGCCACCCTGGTTAAATAAAGGTGTTCTCAATTAGCCTACCTGGTTAAATAAAGGTGTTCTCAACTAGCCTACCTGGTTAAATAAAGGTGTTCTCAACTAGCCTACCTGGTTAAATAAAGGTGTTCTCAACTAGCCTACCTGGTTAAATAAAGGTGTTCTCAACTAGTCAACCTGGTTAAATAAAGGTGGAATAAAATAAATAAATAACTGGTGTGTTGTCTATGTGTGTGTGCTCTGCTCTCCAGAGGCCACTAACCCTATAGGCCCTGGTCTAAAGTAGTGCACTAACCCTATAGGCCCTGGTCTAAAGTAGTGCACTAACCCTATAGGCCCTGGTCTAAAGTAGTGCACTAACCCTATAGGCCCTGGTCTAAAGTAGTGCACTAACCCTATAGGCCCTGGTCTAAAGTAGTGCACTAACCCTATAGGCCCTGGTCTAAAGTAGTACTGGTCTAAAGTAGTGCACTAACCCTATAGGCCCTGGTCTAAAGTAGTGCACTAACCCTATAGGCCCTGGTCTAAAGTAGTGCACTAACCCTATAGACCCTGGTCTAAAGTAGTGCACTAACCCTATAGGCCCTGGTCTAAAGTAGTGCACTAACCCTATAGACCCTGGTCTAAAGTAGTGCACTAACCCTATAGGCCCTGGTCTAAAGTAGTGCACTAACCCTATAGGCCCTGGTCTAAAGTAGTGCACTAACCCTATAGACCCTGGTCTAAAGTAGTGCACTAACCCTATAGGCCCTGGTCTAAAGTAGTGCACTAACCCTATAGGCCCTGGTCTAAAGTAATGCACTAACCCTATAGACCCTGGTCTAAAGTAGTGCACTAACCCTATAGACCCTGGTCTAAAGTAGTGCACTAACCCTATAGGCCCTGGTCTAAAGTAGTGCACTAACCCTATAGACCCTGGTCTAAAGTAGTGCACTAACCCTATAGGTCCTGGTCTAAAGTAGTGCACTAACCCTATAGGTCCTGGTCTAAAGTAGTGCACTACATAGTGAATAGGGAGCCATTTCAGATGCAGACAGTGTGTGGCAATGGGCTGCAGTGATTCCAGAGCCCTGGCAGAAAACACCCTGCTGTCTGCAGTGATTCCAGAGCCCTGGCAGTAAAACACCCTGCTGTCTGCAGTGATTCCAGAACCCTGGCAGTAAAACACCCTGCTGTCTGCAGTGATTCCAGATCCCTGGCAGTAAAACACCCTGCTGTCTGCAGTGATTCCAGAGCCCTGGCAGTAAAACACCCTGCTGTCTGCAGTGATTCCAGATCCCTGGCAGTAAAACACCCTGCTGTCTGTAGTGATTCCACATTCACATGCTGCAGACTAGGCCCAGAAAACCTCTCGAGATACACAGCAAATGCGACTGCAAACAAGACAACCCGGGAACACTACACCAGAGACTCGTGGGGGGAAACTTCCCTTTCCTGCAGTCCTAAGTCAGTAGAGACCTTGAGATGCTGCTTCTGCTGGTCATAAAATGGCCTCATCTTGGCATGATGTGACCGGCTCTTCAAGAAAAACTCTCTAAAAAGGGGCAATCAAAAACCTACTGATGGGAGCTGACTATTCACAGGCTAGTCCATCCTTCTTCACAGCCAGGCACCCACACCTATTGACTCACACCCCCCATGCACACGCCTTGCAGGCACTTCACACATACCAGTATACAATGAGGCCGAAAGACATAGAAAGTGCCTCCACTCTCCATACACATAATGACCCTCCCCGGATATGTCTATTTCTATAGATAAAGACATAGAAGGTGCCTCCACTCTCCATACACATAATGACCCTCCCCGGATATGTCTATTTCTATAGATAAAGACATAGAAGGTGCCTCCACTCTCCATACACATAATAACCCTGCCCGGATATGTCTATTTCTATAGATAAAGACATAGAAGGTGCCTCCACTCTCCATACACATAATAACCCTGCCCGGATATGTCTATTTCTATAGATAAAGACATAGAAGGTGCCTCCACTCTCCATACACATAATGACCCTCCCCGGATATGTCTATTTCTATAGATAAAGACATAGAAGGTGCCTCCACTCTCCATACACATAATGACCCTCCCCGGATATGTCTATTTCTATAGATAAAGACATAGAAGGTGCCTCCACTCTCCATACACATAATGACCCTCCCCGGATATGTCTATTTCTATAGATAAAGACATAGAAGGTGCCTCCACTCTCCATACACATAATAACCCTTCCCGGATATGTCTATTTCTATAGATAAAGACATAGAAAGTGATTTTCTTGCAGCTCCACATGTGTAATTCCAGGAATAAAAGTCTAGGTAGGCACAGCGAGACCAGAACTCCACCTAGCTACAACAACACATCAATGTCACATGAAACCGTATGTTTCTTTGTCGTGGCTAGTTGCCAGGACTGTTTGTGCTTTAGCTTTCATTTATAGCCATCTTAAACATTCCTGAAGAATGACAAAATATAAATCCTAGGTTTTGGCCTTTCTAGGGAGTTTTTCCTAGCCACCGTGCTTCTACACCTGCATTGCTTGCTGTTTGGGGTTTTAGGCTGGGTTTCTGTACAACACTTTGAGATATCAGCTGATGTACAAAGGGGTATATAAATACATTTGATTTGATTTGAAATGGCAACATTTCTTTCTGCGTTAATAGTTGATATATTAATATAATACAATGTGTTCTGTCAGAAAAAGCATAGACAACAACAAACAATGAAATCCTTGTAAAGTCAGTCATCTCTTCAAGCATTGTGTGGGTAAGTGCATTGTAGCCTGAGGCGAGGAACCATTTTCCTCTCCCCCAATGAGCTTTGAGAGGGAAGTGAGGAATGGGGGAAAGAAGAGGAGAATCTCAATTGCATTTTGCTGATTCCTCACAACCCATTGGATAAGATGACAACAGGGGAGGGACCTCTGACCTTCTCATCCAATGGGTTTTGATGGAGACGACAAGGAGAGGATGCAATGAATCAAGGAAAATGCCACTGAGATTCTCCCAAGGACAGAGGAAGCAAGTATTTGAAAGCTATTGAGGCCCTCATGCAGTCATTGTCATGTTAAATCACTGTATTTAAAAAATAAAATAAAAATACCTTGTTTATTTCCCTGAGCCTGCATTGGCCCTTAAAATGCTTAGTCGGATAGTGTGGGCGTTTGGAAACACATTAAGATATTTACATACACAGCCCAGATTGGCTGATCGAATGGTCTTGAGCCCACCCCCTTAGCCAGATGAACAGTAATTGGTCTATTATAAATCAGATTACATTGTGAGGTCACGTGTGTCATAAATTCCATCCCACCTGAACAGGATGAAATTCCGGGCCTTTTATTCCCCAAACACCACTTACACAAAAAGGGAATCATCATTTTCACAATTTGTGTAAATATAAAGCGTTATTTATAATAACAAAAATTAGTGTTTTGAAATATATATATATTTTTTTAAATATTACTAGAACATGCGCCACCCCTTGAACATTTCAGACAGTGCAAGACTGACTGAGCTACCGTAATACCCATAATACCCTTGTCCTGTCCAGACTGACTGAGCTACCATAGTACCCATGTCCTGTCCAGACTGACTGAGCTACCATAGTACCCATGTCCTGTCCAGACTGACTGAGCTACCATAGTACCCATGTCCTGTCCAGACTGACTGAGCTACCATAGAACCCATAGTACCCTTGTCCTGTCCAGACTGACTGAGCTACCATAGTACCCATAATACCCTTGTCCTGTCCAGACTGACTGAGCTACCATAGTACCCATAATACCCTTGTCCTGTCCAGACTGACTGAGCTACCATAGTACCCATGTCCTGTCCAGACTGACTGAGCTACCATAGTACCCATGTCCTGTCCAGACTGACTGAGCTACCATAGTACCCATGTCCTGTCCAGACTGACTGAGCTACCATAGAACCCATAGTACCCTTGTCCTGTCCAGACTGACTGAGCTACCATAGTACCCATAATACCCTTGTCCTGTCCAGACTGACTGAGCTACCATAGTACCCATAATACCCTTGTCCTGTCCAGACTGACTGAGCTACCATAGTACCCATGTCCTGTCCAGACTGACTGAGCTACCATAGTACCCATGTCCTGTCCAGACTGACTGAGCTACCATAGAACCCATAGTACCCTTGTCCTGTCCAGACTGACTGAGCTACCATAGTACCCATAATACCCTTGTCCTGTCCAGACTGACTGAGCTACCATATTACCCATAATACCCATGTCCTGTCCAGACTGACTGAGCTACCATAGTACCCATGTCCTGTCCAGACTGACTGAGCTACCATAGAACCCATAGTACCATTGTCCTGTCCAGACTGACTGAGCTACCATAGTACCCATAGTACCCTTGTCCTGTCCAGACTGACTGAGCTACCATAGTACCCATAATACCCATGTCCTGTCCAGACTGACTGAGCTACCATAGTACCCATAATACCCTTGTCCTGTCCAGACTGACTGAGCTACCATAGTACCCATAATACCCATGTCCTGTCCAGACTGACTGAGCTACCATAGTACCCATAATACCCATGTCCTGTCCAGACTGACTGAGCTACCATAATACCCATAGTACCCTTGTCCTGTCCAGACTGACTGAGCTACCATAGTACCCATAATACCCATGTCCTGTCCAGACTGACTGAGCTACCATAGTACCCATAATACCCATGTCCTGTCCAGACTGACTGAGCTACCATAGTACCCATGTCCTGTGCAGACTGACTGAGCTACCATAGTACCCATAATACCCTTGTCCTGTCCAGACTGACTGAGCTACCATAGTACCCATAATACCCATGTCCTGTCCAGACTGACTGAGCTACCATAGTACCCATAATACCCTTGTCCTGTCCAGACTGACTGAGCTACCATAGTACCCATGTCCTGTCCAGACTGACTGAGCTACCATAGTACCCATGTCCTAGGAACAGTGGGTTAACTGGTCTAGGAACAGTGGGTTAACTGGTCTAGGAACAGTGGGTTAACTGGTCTAGGAACAGTGGGTTAACTGGTCTAGGAACAGTGGGTTAACTGGCCTAGGAACAGTGGGTTAACTGGCCTAGGAACAGTGGGTTAACTGGTCTAGGAACAGTGGGTTAACTGGTCTAGGAACAGTGGGTTAACTGCCTTGTTCAGGGGGCAGAACGACAGATTTGTACCTTGTCAGCTCGGGGGTTTGAACTTGCAACCTTCCGGTTACTAGTCCAAAACTCTAACCACTAGGCTGTTTTGGCTGTATGGCGTCATTGAATGAATGATGCCATAATATAGCGCACGTTAAAATTAACGTTAATACTGCTTCACGACAATGTTACCGTTATCAGGCACGTTACGTAACAGCATCATTCGTACCAAGGCTGCTCGTATCATAGACCACAATTCAACTGTGGTACAAAATGGGCACGTGAAATAGCCTACTAAAACTGAGGTATTTTTCTTCATTTTCTTTCCTTTAGTTGAGCTGACACCCTGTGCTGTGGAGAAACAGCAGTGCCTGGATCTTGCGCCAACAGCAAAAAACACCAGATAGGCCAAGCAAACGCCCCAGAACTGACATGAACTAAACTCATATTGATGTTTTGGAGCTGGAGAGAGAGAGAGAGAGAGAGAGAGAAAAATCTACTGCAGATTGGAGGTCCTGAATTTTCAAAAAGAGCAACTGTGAATTCACAAACAGAAACTCCTTCAGAGAAACAAATGCCCACTGTGTAAAGAACACTGATATTTTTAATTATTTAAACAATTATTTATTAAAATATTTAATAAAACAATCCATTCCTAAGCAATTGGGGGGGCCCTCTCCTACAGTCCCCTCGGGGGGGCCCTCTCCTACAGTCCCCTCGGGGGGGCCCTCTCCTACAGTCCCCTCTCCTACAGTCCCCTCTCCTACAGTCCCCTCGGGCGGGCCCTCTCCTACAGTCCCCTCGGGGGGGCCCTCTCCTACAGTCCCCTCGGGGGGGCCCTCTCCTACAGTCCCCTCGGGGGGGCCCTCTCCTACAGTCCCCTCGGGGGGGCCCTCTCCTACAGTCCCCTCTCCTACAGTCCCCTCTCCTACAGTCCCCTCGGGGGGGGCCCTCTCCTACAGTCCCCTCGGGGGGGCCCTCTCCTACAGTCCCCTCGGGGGGGCCCTCTCCTACAGTCCCCTCGGGGGGGCCCTCTCCTACAGTCCCCTCGGGGGGGCCCTCTCCTACAGTCCCCTCGGGGGCCCTCTCCTACAGTCCCCTCGGGCGGGCCCTCTCCTACAGTCCCTCTCCTACAGTCCCTCGGGGGGCCCTCTCCTACAGTCCCCTCCTACAGTCCCTCGGGGGGCCCTCTCCTACAGTCCCCTCGGGGGCCCTCTCCTACAGTCCCCTCGGGGGGGCCCTCTCCTACAGTCCCCTCGGGGGGGCCCTCTCCTACAGTCCCCTCGGGCGGGCCCTCTCCTACAGTCCCCTCGGGGGGGCCCTCTCCTACAGTCCCCTCGGGGGGGCCCTCTCCTACAGTCCCCTCGGGGGGGCCCTCTCCTACAGTCCCCTCTCCTACAGTCCCCTCGGGGGGGCCCTCTCCTACAGTCCCCTCTCCTACAGTCCCTCGGGCGGGCCCTCTCCTACAGTCCCCTCGGGCGGGCCCTCTCCTACAGTCCCCTCGGGGGGGCCCTCTCCTACAGTCCCCTCGGGCGGGCCCTCTCCTACAGTCCCCTCTCCTACAGTCCCCTCGGGCGGGCCCTCTCCTACAGTCCCCTCTCCTACAGTCCCCTCGGGCGGGCCCTCTCCTACAGTCCCCTCGGGCGGGCCCTCTCCTACAGTCCCCTCGGGGGGGCCCTCTCCTACAGTCCCCTCGGGCGGGCCCTCTCCTACAGTCCCCTCTCCTACAGTCCCCTCTCCTACAGTCCCCTCGGGCGGGCCCTCTCCTACAGTCCCCTCGGGGGGGCCCTCTCCTACAGTCCCCTCGGGGGGGCCCTCGCCTACAGTCCCCTCGGGGGGGCCCTCTCCTACAGTCCCCTCGGGCGGGCCCTCTCCTACAGTCCCCTCGGGGGGGCCCTCTCCTACAGTCCCCTCGGGGGCCCTCTCCTACAGTCCCTCGGGGGCCCTCTCCTACAGTCCCCTCGGGGGGCCCTCTCCTACAGTCCCTCGGGCGGGCCCTCTCCTACAGTCCCTCGGGGCCCTCTCCTACAGTCCCCTCGGGGGGCCCTCTCCTACAGTCCCCTCGGGGGCCCTCTCCTACAGTCCCTCTCCTACAGTCCCCTCGGGGGCCCCTCTCCTACAGTCCCCTCTCCTACAGTCCCTCGGGCGGGCCCTCTCCTACAGTCCCTCGGGCGGGCCCTCTCCTACAGTCCCCTCGGGGGGGCCCTCTCCTACAGTCCCCTCGGGCGGGCCCTCTCCTACAGTCCCCTCTCCTACAGTCCCCTCTCCTACAGTCCCCTCTCCTACAGTCCCCTCGGGCGGGCCCTCTTCTACAGTCCCCTCGGGCTACAGTCCCCTCGGGTAGGCCCTCTTCTACAGTCCCCTCGGGCGGGCCCTCTTCTACAGTCCCCTCGGGCGGGCCCTCTTCTACAGTCCCCTCGGGCGGGCCCTCTCCTACAGTCCCCTCGGGCGGGCCCTCTTCTACAGTCCCCTCGGGCTACAGTCCCCTCGGGCGGGCCCTCTTCTACAGTCCCCTCGGGTAGGCCCTCTTCTACAGTCCCCTCGGACAGGCCCTCTTCTACAGTCCCCTCGGGCGGGCCCTCTTCTACAGTCCCCTCGGGCTACAGTCCCCTCGGGCAGGCCCTCTTCTACAGTCCCCTCAGGGTAGGCCCTCCACAGTCTCCTCGGGTAGGACCTCCACAGTTTCCTCGGGTAGGTCGTCTCCTTGTCCCCTGCCAAAGTTCTACAGTACCTCCACTGCAATAACGAGTCCAAAAAGATCCACATCCGCCATCTGGAAAAATCTGGTTGCGTAGAACCTTAGGCGCTGAAGTAGTGGGTGTCCAGCCTCGTTCATATCACTCCCATGCTTAATGGTTGGCGCAACCTTTCTTTCCAGTTGCATTACAAGAGTCCTTGGAGAAGCGGTATCTCCCTGAAAACTCATCATTATCATAAAGCTCAACAGGATTCAACCTGTCTCTAATTATTGTCTGAGGAACTCTTGTCGTTTTGGTCTCTCCACAGTAGATAAGCTGCCCTTTTAAAATCAGTTCAACCACCTCAAGAACCAGTTTAGAATTAACCTCTAATCTAGGTTTATATTCAAATGTATCTAGGTTTAAAGTGAAAACTAAATTCAGATTTAGAGGAAGGAATTTCACTAGCATTCATTTCAAACTAGGTTTAAAATTTGGTGCAACAAGATGAAAAGATAAAACATTGATTTAATCCAGTTTAAAGAGCTAATCCATGTTGGTGCAACCTACCCCAAATGTTCTGTCCTTCCAGATGTACATTAATTCCCTCACCTTGGCTGTTGTTAAATCGCGTGCAGTATCACACCAGCTCTTTATCACTTGACTGTCTTTCAGAAAACCATTTCCTGAACCAGTTGATGTTGTGTGATAATTAATGTTCCTGTGTAAATAAACAGCTAGACATCATGTTCGTTTGATTAAATCTTGTTAAAAGTTACTATTTCTGTTAGAAGCATTTGATTTTGCAATCGCGTACATTATTTTGGGATGCGTGTCAATGAACTGGTTTCAAACAGTAACATATGGCGATACGAACCGTAACGAGGTGTCAATGAACTGGTTTCACACCGTAACATACGGCGATACGAACCATTACAATGAACTGGTTTCACACCGTAACATATGGCGATACGAACCGTTACAATGAACTGGTTTCACACCGTAACATATGGCGATACGAACCGTTACAATGAACTGGTTTCACACCGTAACATATGGCGATACGAACCGTTACAATGAACTGGTTTCACACCGTAACATATGGCGATACGAACCATTACAATGAACTGGTTTCACACCGTAACATATGGCGATACGAACCGTAACGAGGTGTCAATGAACTGGTTTCACACCGTAACATATGGCGATACGAACCGTTACAATGAACTGGTTTCACACCGTAACATATGGCGATACGAACCGTTACAATGAACTGGTTTCACACCGTAACATATGGCGATACGAACCGTTACAATGAACTGGTTTCACACCGTAACATATGACGATACGAACCGTTACAATGAACTGGTTTCACACCGTAACATACGGCGATACGAACCGTTACAATGAACTGGTTTCACACCGTAACATATGGCGATACGAACCGTTACGAGGTTACAATGAACTGGTTTCACACAGTAACATACGGCGATACGAACCGTTACAATGAACTGGTTTCACACCGTAACATATGGCGATACGAACCGTTACAATGAACTGGTTTCACACCGTAACATACGGCGATACGAACCGTTACAATGAACTGGTTTCACACAGTAACATACGGCGATACGAACCGTTACAATGAACTGGTTTCACACCGTAACATATGGCGATACGAACCGTTACAATGAACTGGTTTCACACCGTAACATATGGCGATACGAACCGGTACAATGAACTGGTTTCACACCGTAACATATGGCGATACGAACCGTTACAATGAACTGGTTTCACACCGTAACATACGGCGATACGAACTGTTACGAGGTTACAATGAACTGGTTTCACACCGTAACATATGGCGATACGAACCGTTACAATGAACTGGTTTCACACCGTAACATATGGCGATACGAACCGTTACGAGGTTACAATGAACTGGTTTCACACCGCAACATACGGCGATACGAACCGTTACAATGAACTGGTTTCACACCGTAACATATGGCGATACGAACCGTTACAATGAACTGGTTTCACACCGTAACATACGGCGATACGAACCGTTACAATGAACTGATTTCACACCGTAACATACAGCGATACGAACCGTTACAATGAACTGGTTTCACACCGCAACATACGGCGATACGAACCGTTACGAGGTTACGATGAACTGGTTTCACACCGTAACATACGGCGATACGAACCGTTACAATGAACTGGTTTCACACCGTAACATATGGAGATACGAACCGTTACGAGGTTACAATGAACTGGTTTCACACCGTAACATACGGCGATACGAACCGTTACAATGAACTGGTTTCAAACCGTAACATATGGCGATATGAACCGTTACAATGAACTGGTTTCACACCGTAACATATGGCGATACGAACCGTTACGATGAACTGGTTTCACACCGTAACATACGGCGATACGAACCGTTACGAGGTTACAATGAACTGGTTTCACACCGTAACATATGGCGATACGAACCGTTACAATGAACTGGTTTCACACCGTAACATATGGCGATACGAACCGTTACAATGAACTGGTTTCACACCGTAACATACGGCGATACGAACCGTTACGAGGTTACAATGAACTGGTTTCACACCGTAACATATGGCGATACGAACCGTTACAACGAACTGGTTTCACACCGCAACATACGGCGATACGAACCGTTACGAGGTTACGATGAACTGGTTTCACACCGTAACATACGGCGATACGAACCGTTACAATGAACTGGTTTCACACCGTAACATACGGCGATACGAACCGTTACAATGAACTGGTTTCACACCGTAACATATGGCGATACGAACCGTTACAATGAACTGGTTTCACACCGTAACATATGGCGATACGAACCGTTACAATGAACTGGTTTCACACCGTAACATACGGCGATACGAACCGTTACAATGAACTGGTTTCACACCGCAACATACGGCGATACGAACCGTTACGAGGTTACGATGAACTGGTTTCACACCGTAACATACGGCGATACGAACCGTTACAATGAACTGGTTTCACACCGTAACATATGGAGATACGAACCGTTACGAGGTTACAATGAACTGGTTTCACACCGTAACATACGGCGATACGAACCGTTACAATGAACTGGTTTCAAACCGTAACATATGGCGATATGAACCGTTACAATGAACTGGTTTCACACCGTAACATATGGCGATACGAAGCGTTACGATGAACTGGTTTCACACCGTAACATACGGCGATACGAACCGTTACGAGGTTACAATGAACTGGTTTCACACCGTAACATATGGCGATACGAACCGTTACAATGAACTGGTTTCACACCGTAACATACGGCGATACGAACCGTTACAATGAACTGGTTTCACACCGTAACATACGGCGATACGAACCGTTACGAGGTTACAATGAACTGGTTTCACACCGTAACATATGGCGATACGAACCGTTACAACGAACTGGTTTCACACCGCAACATACGGCGATACGAACCGTTACGAGGTTACGATGAACTGGTTTCACACCGTAACATACGGCGATACGAACCGTTACAATGAACTGGTTTCACACTGTAACATATGGCGATACGAACCGTTACAATGAACTGGTTTCACACCGTAACATACGGCGATACGAACCGTTACGAGGTTACAATGAACTGGTTTCACACCGTAACATATGGCGATACGAACCGTTACGAGGTTACAATGAACTGGTTTCACACCGTAACATACGGCGATACGAACCGTTACAATGAACTGGTTTCACACCGTAACATATGGCGATACGAACCGTTACAATGAACTGGTTTCACACCGTAACATATGGCGATACGAACCGTTACAATGAACTGGTTTCACACCGTAACATACGGCGATACGAACCGTTACAATGAACTGGTTTCACACCGCAACATACGGCGATACGAACCGTTACGAGGTTACGATGAACTGGTTTCACACCGTAACATACGGCGATACGAACCGTTACAATGAACTGGTTTCACACCGTAACATACGGCGATACGAACCGTTACGAGGTTACAATGAACTGGTTTCACACCGTAACATACGGCGATACGAACCGTTACAATGAACTGGTTTCACACCGTAACATACGGCGATACGAACCGTTACAATGAACTGGTTTCACACCGTAACATATGGCGATACGAACCGTTACGATGAACTGGTTTCACACCGTAACATACGGCGATACGAACTGTTACGACGTTACAATGAACTGGTTTCACACCGTAACATATGGCGATACGAACCGTTACGATGAACTGGTTTCACACCGTAACATACGGCGATACGAACTGTTACGACGTTACAATGAACTGGTTTCACACCGTAACATACGGTGATACGAACTGTTACGAGGTTACAATGAACTGGTTTCAAACCGTAACATACGGCGACACGAACCGTTACGAGGTTACAATGAACTGGTTTCAAACCGTAACATATGGCGATACGAACCGTTACGATGAACTGGTTTCACACCGTAACATACGGCGATACGAACTGTTACGACGTTACAATGAACTGGTTTCACACCGTAACATACGGTGATACGAACTGTTACGAGGTTACAATGAACTGGTTTCAAACCGTAACATACGGCGACACGAACCGTTACGAGGTTACAATGAACTGGTTTCAAACCGTAACATACGGCGATACGAACCGTTACGAGGTTACGATGAACTGGTTTCACACCGTAACATACGGCGATACGAACCGTTACAATGAACTGGTTTCACACCGTAACATACGGCGATACGAACCGTTACAATGAACTGGTTTCACACCGTAACATACGGCGATACGAACCGTTACAATGAACTGGTTTCACACCGTAACATACGGCGATACGAACCGTTACGAGGTTACAATGAACTTCCGAGATCATCGGCAAATAAGAAGACCCACAGCAATATAATATATATAATAATATCCAAACATTATACAGGATCAAATTCAAAAGTATAATTCAACTGTTAAATGCTAATGTACGATTGTTAGTCATTGTGTCAAATATGTACGGAAAGGTAGTGTTTGATGTCACAGGATTTTGGACAAATCTGTGAAGACAAAGCGTGAGAGAGGGTTTATAGGTTCTAGGTTCCCCTTTTATATCTTAATGTATTCACATGAAGGAAAAAAAATGGGGGAAAAAAATGTTAATTATTATCAATGACCTTATAAACAGCTACAAATAGTTGTCCACAACAAGAAATGCACACTGATCCCATAGTTTATAGAAATACCCTGATACGCAGTCATTTGAGAGAGAGAGAGAGAGAACGAGCGAGAGCGCGCGCGAGAGAGAGAACGAGCGAGAGCGCGCGCGCGAGAGAGAACGAGAACGAGCGAGAACGAGCTAGAGGGGGAGAGAGAGAGAGAGAACGAGCTAGAGGGGGAGAGAGAGAGAGAGAGAACGAGCTAGAGGGGGAGAGAGAGAGAGAGAACGAGCTAGAGGGGGAGAGAGAGAGAGAAAACGAGCTAGAGGGGGAGAGAGAAAACGAGCTAGAGGGGGAGAGAGAAAACGAGCTAGAGGAGAGAGAGAGAGAGCTAGAGGGGGAGAGAGAGAGAGAACGAGCTAGAGGGGGAGAGAGAGAGAGAACGAGCTAGAGGGGAGAGAGAGAGAAAACGAGCTAGAGGGGGAGAGAGAGAGAAAACGAGCTAGAGGGGGAGAGAGAGAGAACGAGCTAGAGGGGGAGAGAGAGAGAGAAAACGAGATAGAGGGGGAGAGAGAGAGAACGAGCTAGAGGGGGAGAGAGAGAGAACGAGCTAGAGGGGAGAGAGAGAGAGAACGAGCTAGAGGGGGAGAGAGAGAGAACGAGCTAGAGGGGGAGAGAGAACGAGCTAGAGGGGGAGAGAGAACGAGCTAGAGGGGGGAGAGAGAACGAGCTAGAGGGGGAGAGAGAACGAGCTAGAGGGGGAGAGAGAACGAGCTAGAGGGGGAGAGAGAACGAGCTAGAGGGGGAGAGAGAGAGAACGAGCTAGAGGGGGAGAGAGAGAGAACGAGCTAGAGGGGGAGAGAGAGAGAACGAGCTAGAGGGGGAGAGAGAGAGAACGAGCTAGAGGGGGAGAGAGAGAACGAGCTAGAGGGGGAGAGAGAGAACGAGCTAGAGGGGGAGAGAGAGAACGAGCTAGAGGGGGAGAGAGAACGAGCTAGAGGGGGAGAGAGAGAACGAGCTAGAGGGGGAGAGAGAGAACGAGCTAGAGGGGGGAGAGAGAGAACGAGCTAGAGGGGGAGAGCGAGAGAACGAGCTAGAGGGGGAGAGAGAGAACGAGCTAGAGGGGGAGAGCGAGAGAACGAGCTAGAGGGGGAGAGAGAGAAAACGAGCTAGAGGGGAGAGAGAGAGAAAACGAGCTAGAGGGGGAGAGAGAGAACGAGCTAGAGGGGGAGAGAGAGAACGAGCTAGAGGGGAGAGAGAGAACGAGCTAGAGGGGGAGAGAGAGAACGAGCTAGAGGGGGAGAGAGAGAACGAGCTAGAGGGGGAGAGAGAGAACGAGCTAGGGGGGAGAGAGAACGAGCTAGAGGGGGAGAGAGAGAACGAGCTAGAGGGGGAGAGAGAGAACGAGCTAGAGGGGGAGAGAGAACGAGCTAGAGGGGAGAGAGAGAACGAGCTAGAGGGGAGAGAGAGAACGAGCTAGAGGGGGAGAGAGAACGAGCTAGAGGGGGAGAGAGAACGAGCTAGAGGGGGAGAGAGAACGAGCTAGAGGGGGAGAGAGAACGAGCTAGAGGGGGAGAGAGAGAACGAGCTAGAGGGGGAGAGAGAACGAGCTAGAGGGGGAGAGAGAACGAGCTAGAGGGGGAGAGAGAGAACGAGCTAGAGGGGGAGAGAGAACGAGCTAGAGGGGGAGAGAGAGAGAACGAGCTAGAGGGGGAGAGAGAGAACGAGCTAGAGGGGGAGAGAGAGAACGAGCTAGAGGGGGAGAGAGAACGAGCTAGAGGGGGAGAGAGAGAACGAGCTAGAGGGGGAGAGAGAACGAGCTAGAGGGGGAGAGAGAGAACGAGCTAGAGGGGGAGAGAGAACGAGCTAGAGGGGGAGAGAGAACGAGCTAGAGGGGGAGAGAGAGAACGAGCTAGAGGGGGAGAGAGAGAACGAGCTAGAGGGGGAGAGAGAACGAGCTAGAGGGGGGAGAGAGAACGAGCTAGAGGGGGAGAGAGAACGAGCTAGAGGGGGAGAGAGAGAGAACGAGCTAGAGGGGGAGAGAGAACGAGCTAGAGGGGGAGAGAGAACGAGCTAGAGGGGGGAGAGAGAGAACGAGCTAGAGGGGGAGAGCGAGAGAACGAGCTAGAGGGGGGAGAGAGAGAACGAGCTAGAGGGGGAGAGAGAACGAGCTAGAGGGGGAGAGAGAACGAGAGTCAGCTTGCAGCAGTATTGAGTCATGTACAGGCTGCAGCATTGTGATGGAAGAGCTTTTTAATACTGCCTGCAGAGTTTAACAGTGTATGTATTGGGGCTGGGAATTGCCAGGGACCTCACGATACTCACGATTAGGCTTTTGGTGGTCATAAAATTGTGTCAGCTGTTTATTGTCATGCAAAGGTCTGCCGGCCTCACGGTAATTGACCGTTAATTAACAAACACATTTAGCATCTCAAGGCCTTCATGCATAGCCGACAGGCTGCCAAATACGTGGTTTTGGAACGTTAGCATTTATTTAAAAAAATATATATATATTTTTTTTAAGAAGTCTAATAAATCAATGTAATATAAATCCATTATTTATTTTAGGCAGGTTGAATAAAACATGATTTGAAGAAAATGTATTTCAGGAGAACAGAACATCTGTCTATCCTCCATTCCGTAGGCTGTAGGCTTGTTCATTTAGCTTTATAAGTACCATGCTATGATTTTATAGAAGAATATAATTGAACTGAACTAATTGAATAGAAAGAAAAGCACATTCTGGAGTGAGTGACTGGAGTGAGTGCGCATATGAAGTGGTTATGTTGAGCGTAAAAGTGATCATTTGAAACAGGTCCTTTTTGGAAGATTTAAAGTTACATACCAATCACAACAACCATTTCTAAGATTTGGCTGAGATACAGTTCAGAAGGAAATCAGAAATAAATGAATTAGGCCATAATCTATGGATTTCACATAACTGGGAATACAGATGTGAATCTGTTGGTCACAGATACACAACCTTAAAAAAAAAATGTTTAAAGTAGGAGCATGGATCAGAAAAACCAGTCAGTATCTGGTGTGACCGTATGCCTCATGCAGAGCAACATATCTCCTTCGTATAGAGTTGATCAGGCAGAGAGAACAGTCTATGACTTGGGTATCTTCAGTCTGACAATTTTCTGAGCCTTCCTCTGACACCGCCTGGTATATGCAGTGGGGAGAACAAGTATTTGATACACTGCCGATTTTGCAGGTTTTCCTACTTACAAAGCATGTAGAGGTCTGTATTTCTTTTATCATAGGTACACTTCAACTGTGAGAGACGGAATCTAAAACAAAAATCCAGAAAATCACGTTGTGTGATTTTTAAGTAATTAATTTGCATTTTATTGCATGACATGAGTATTAAACTCATTGAGCTGATCCTGGGAGAACTGCAAACTGTTCATCAGGTCCTGGACCTCTCTGGTCAGGTCGTCCATTATTTAATTAGTTGACTCCACCAGTAATTGAACACAACACTTGCGGCGATGTTCTTGTTGTAACAACTGCTTGACAAACTCCTTTGAAAGAGACACACCACTGTCCTCAACGGTACTCCCACCCGGCTTTGGTCTTTGTCATGGTAACAACGTAGGCTACGCGGTTACTCCTCACAGTTTGACTGGTTTGGTCTTTGTCATGGTAGCAACGTAGGCTACGCGGTTACTCCTCACAGTTTCAGACTGGTTTGGTCTTTGTCATGGTAACAACGTAGGCTACGTGGTTACTCCTCACAGTTTCAGACTGGTTTGGTCTTTGTCATGGTAGCAACGTAGGCTACGCGGTTACTCCTCACAGTTTGACTGGTTTAGTCTTTGTCATGGTAGCAACGTAGGCTACGCGGTTACTCCTCACAGTTTGACTGGTTTGGTCTTTGTCATGGTAGCAACGTAGGCTACGCGGTTACTCCTCACAGTTTGACTGGTTTAGTCTTTGTCATGGTAGCAACGTAGGCTACGCGGTTACTCCTCACAGTTTGACTGGTTTGGTCTTTGTCATGGTAGCAACGTAGGCTACGCGGTTACTCCTCACAGTTTGACTGGTTTGGTCTTTGTCATGGTAGCAACGTAGGCTACACGGTTACTCCTCACAGGTTCAGACTGCTTTGGTCTTTGTCATGGTAGCAACGTAGGCTACGCGGTTACTCCTCACAGTTTCAGACTGCTTTGGTCTTTGTCATGGTAGCAACGTAGGCTACGCGGTTACTCCTCACAGTTTCAGACTGGTTTGGTCTTTGTCATGGTAGCAACGTAGGCTACGCGGTTACTCCTCACAGGTTCAGACTGCTTTGGTCTTTGTCATGGTAGCAACGTAGGCTACGCGGTTACTCCTCACAGTTTCAGACTGCTTTGGTCTTTGTCATGGTAGCAACGTAGGCTACGCGGTTACTCCTCACAGTTTGACTGGTTTAGTCTTTGTCATGGTAGCAACGTAGGCTACGCGGTTACTCCTCACAGTTTGACTGGTTTGGTCTTTGTCATGGTAGCAACGTAGGCTACGCGGTTACTCCTCACAGTTTGACTGGTTTGGTCTTTGTCATGGTAGCAACGTAGGCTACACGGTTACTCCTCACAGGTTCAGACTGCTTTGGTCTTTGTCATGGTAGCAACGTAGGCTACGCGGTTACTCCTCACAGTTTCAGACTGCTTTGGTCTTTGTCATGGTAGCAACGTAGGCTACGCGGTTACTCCTCACAGTTTCAGACTGGTTTGGTCTTTGTCATGGTAGCAACGTAGGCTACGCGGTTACTCCTCACAGGTTCAGACTGCTTTGGTCTTTGTCATGGTAGCAACGTAGGCTACGCGGTTACTCCTCACAGTTTCAGACTGCTTTGGTCTTTGTCATGGTAGCAACGTAGGCTATGCGGTTACTCCTCACAGTTTCAGACAGGGCATGTCGCAGGGAAGCTAGAAAATGCAACAAACAGCAGTGATCTAGACAGTTACAAGCACGGGACAACCCGCCGTCCCAGCCACAAGGTCTAACCGTGTCGCGGGCTCTGTTCAAGCCCTCAAGGAAACACTGCTAGCTTGATAGGCAGCTAATAGTGGCCGCTAGGCTAGCTGCTACGCCAAGCAGCTCATCAGACCCTTGGTCGGCAGGATTCCTGGACAGATAGCAGCGGTCCCAGCAACACATGCCAACTGTGTCACGCGATCCAAATGCAAAAAGGTAGCTAGCTAGTAACTTTTTCAGACTTTCCAATACTACCAAAAACAACAAAGTACTCCCTTGTTCCGAGATCAACCGTGAGTGAGTGAGTGAGTGAGTGAGTGAGTGAGTGAGTGAGTGAGTGAGTGTGTCTCACCTGTCTCCAGTGGTTCTCAAACACCATGAGGCAGGTCTCTGGGTCAGCAGTACAGGGACTGGAAGAGGCTACGTTCCTACTGGACCTGCCCCCCGGACCCCGAGGGGTCAGCCGGCTCAGCCAGCTCATCCTGACCTCCAGAGGGATCAAGGGTCAGAGGCCAATGTTCAGGGTTCAGACAGGAGCAGGAGAGAGGTGCTGGCACATGGACAACAAGGTAGGAGAGAAGGAAGAGATTGAGAGTAGGGAAGAGGAGGGGAGGGAGGAGGGAAGGTGAGGGAAAGAGGAGGAGAGGGAAGGGAAGGAGGGGGCAGTAGAGGGGACCAGGAGAGAGTCCAGATAGAGTCGGATGAGGAAAAAGAGGTAGATTCTGTTGTGGTCGCCGGGGTGAGGATGTCTCTCGCCGTCAGTGTTACCGTAACGTAACGGATTAACGGTGGGCTGAAGACCCCTTCATCCAGTCTGCAGCTGACACCACTCCATTCCCAGGCAGAGGACCCACAGCACTGGAGGCAAACAAACACGGAGGTTAGAGAGTTAAGGTTGTATTAAAAACGGGGTGGTTCCAGCCCTGAATGCTGATTGGCTGACAGCCGTGGTATATCAGACCGTATAATCTAGAGCCGAAAGAAACGCACACCTATTTAGGCGAGGTGCTGGCTAGCAGGAGTATAACACTTGAAACATTAAAAGGAGAGCTGCAAACTCTAGGAGCTCAGATGCAATCATTTAATAACCTAATATCCAACGTTTGGACAGACAAGCTGTCCTCATCAGACTGTATACCACGGGTATGACAAAACATGTATTTTTTCTGCTCTAATTAGGCTGGTAAACAGTTTATAAAAGCAATAAGGCACCTCGGGGGTTGGTGATATATGGCCAATATACCACGGCTAAGGGCTGAATCCAGGCACTCCGCGTTGCGTCGTGCATAAGAACAGCCCTTGACAAATATTGGCCTTAGACACCACATCTCCTCTGCCCTTATTGCTTAAAAATATATAATGTTTTTATACAGAGGGTAGGGTTGTAATATATTTGAGAAAGGCCATTTATTGTCGCCAACTCATCTGCCAAAAAAATAAAGAATTATAGGCTATGGTAGCATGCACGATGGGCTACTCACAAATCAACCACCCCGGCTGGCCGCTCACTTGAATAAATCATGTCAATTCCCACCACAAAAGGACATTATACAGTTGAAGTCGGAAGTTTTACATACACCTTAGCCAAATACATTTCAACTCAGTTTTTCACAATACCTGACATTTAATCTTAGTAAAAATTCCCTGTCTTAGGTCAGTTAGGATCACCACTTTATTTTAAATGTGAAATGTTAGAATAATAGTAGAGAGAATGAATTTATTTCAGCTTTTATTTTTTTCATCACATTCCCAGTGGGTCAGAAGTTCACACACACTCAATTAGTATTTGGTAGCATTGCCTTTAAATTGTTTAACTTGGGTCAAACATTTCAGGTATCCTTCCACAAGCTTCCCACAATAAATTGGGTGAATTTTGGCCCATTCCTCCTGACTGAGCTGGTGTAACTGAGTCAGGTTTGTAGGCCTCCTTGCTCACACACACACACATGTTTTCAGTTCTGCCCACAAATGTTCTATAGGATTGAGGTCAGGGATGTGGGATGGCCACTGCAATACCTTGACTTTGTTGTCATTAGGCCATTTTGCAACAACTTTGGAAGTATGCTTGGGGTCATTGTCCATTTGGAAGACCCATTTGCGACCAAGCTTTAACTGATGTCTTGATGTTGCTTCACTATATCCACATAATTTCCCTTCCTCGTGATGCCATCTATTTTGTGAAGTGCACCAGTCCCCCTGCAGCAAAGCACCCCCACAACATGATGCTGCCACCCCCGTGCTTCACGGTTGGGATGGTGTTCTTCGGCTTGCAAGCCACCACCTTTTTCCTCTATTCATAACGATGGTTATTATGGCCAAACAGGTCTATTTTTGTTTCATCAGACCAAAGGACAATTCTCCAAAAAGTATGATATTTGTCCCCATGTGCAGTTGCAAACCGTAGTCTGGCTTTTTTATGCCGGTATTGGAGCAGTGGCTTCTTCCTTGCTGAGCGGCCTTTCAGGTTATGTCAATATAGGACTTGTTTTACTGTGGAAATAGATACTTTTGTACCCGTTTCCTCCAGCATCTTCACAAGGTCCTTTGCTGTTGTTCTGGGATTGATTTGCCCTTTTCACACCAAAGTACATTCATCTCTAGGAGACAGAATGCATTTCCTTCCAGAGCGGTATGATGGCTGTGTGGTCCAATGGTGTTTGTACTTGCATACTATTGTTTGTACAGATGAACGTGGTACCTTCAGGCATTTGAAAACTGCTCCCAAGGATGAACCAGACTTGTGGAGGCCTACAATTTTATTTCTGAGGTGATTTCTTTTGATTTTCCCATGATTTCAAGCAAAGAGGCACTGAGTTTGAAGGTAGGCCCTGAAATACATCCGCAGGTTCCCTCCAATGGACTCAAATGATGAAAATCAGAAGCTTCTCAAGCCACAACATCATTTTCTGGAATTTTCCAAGCTGTTTAAAGGCACAGCCAACTTAGTGTATGTAAACTTCTGACCCACTGGAATTGTGATATGGTGAATTATAAGTGAAATCTACCTGTAAACAATTGTTGGAAAAATTACTTGTGTCATACACAAAGTAGATGTCCTAACCGACTTGCCAAAACAATAGTTTGTTAACCTCACTAGGGTAGGGGGCAGCATTCGGAATTTTGAATGAAAAGCGTGCCCAAAGTAAACTGCCTGCTACTCAGGTCCAGAAGCTAGGATATGCATATAATTGGTAGATTTGGATAGAAAAGAGTCTACATTTTCAAAAACGGTTCAAATAATGTCTGTGAGTATAACAGAACTGATATGGCAGGAAAAAACCTGAGGAAAATCCATCCAGGAAGTGCTATTATTTTGAAAGGCTGTTTTTCCATTGAAAGCCTATCCACCATACAAAGACTTATGATGTAGTTTACGATCCCTATGGCTTCCAATACACGAAGCTATTGTCCGGTTGAAATATGATCGATTATTTATGACAAAAACAACCTGAGGATTGATTGTAAATCGTTTGACATGTTTCTACCAACTTTTATGATACTTTTTTGATTTTTCGTCTGTCTGTTGTGACCGGGCATTGTTCCAATGGATTACTGAACAAAACGGAGGTTTTTGAATATAAAGAGGGACATTATCGAACAAAACAAACATTTATTGTGTAACATGGAGTCTTGGAAGTGCAATCATAAGAAGATCAAAGGTAAGTGATACATTTTATCGCTATTTCTGACTTTTGTTACTCCTCTACTTGGCTGGTTACTGTTTGTAATGATTTGTCTGCTGGGCGCTGTTCTCAGATAATCGCATGGTATGCTTTCGCTGTAAAGTATTTTTGAAATCTGACACCGTGGTTGGATTAACAAGAAGTTAATCTTTAAATCAATGTGTAACACTTGTACAGTGGGGCAAAAAAGTATTTAGTCAGCCACCAATTGTGGAAGTTCTCCCACTTAAAAAGATGAGAGGCCTGTAATTTTCATCATAGGTACACTTCAACTATGACAGACAAAATTAGAGAGAAAAAAATCCAGAAAATCACATTGTAGGATTTTTTTATGAATTTATTTTAAAATTATGGTGGAAAATAAGTATTTATGTAGATGTGGTGACTAATATATACATATCAATATATCACCATAATTTGCAAATAAATTCATTAAAAATCCTATCAGCAGGCTCATGTTCCTATCCACCCAGTAAGACCAGCAGGCTAATGTTCCTATCCACCCAGTAAGGCCAGCAGGCTAATGTTCCTATAGACTCAGTAAGACCAGCAGGCTAATGTTCCTATCCACCCAGTAAGACCAGCAGGCTAATGTTCCTATCCACCCAGTAAGACCAGCAGGCTAATGTTCCTATCCACCCAGTAAGACCAGCAGGCTAATGTTCCTATCCACTCAGTAAGACCAGCAGGCTAATGTTCCTATAGACCCAGTAAGACCAGCAGGCTAATGTTCCTATCCACCCAGTAAGACCAGCAGGCTAATGTTCCTATCCACTCAGTAAGACCAGCAGGCTAATGTTCCTATAGACCCAGTAAGACCAGCAGGCTAATGTTCCTATCCACCCAGTAAGACCAGCAGGCTAATGTTCCTATCCACCCAGTAAGACCAGCAGGCTAATGTTCCTATCCACCCAGTAAGACCAGCAGGCTAATGTTCCTATCCACTCAGTAAGGCCAGCAGGCTAATGTTCCTATCCACCCAGTAAGACCAGCAGGCTAATGTTCCTATCCACCCAGTAAGACCAGCAGGCTAATGTTCCTATCCACTCAGTAAGACCAGCAGGCTAATGTTCCTATAGACCCAGTAAGACCAGCAGGCTAATGTTCCTATCCACCCAGTAAGACCAGCAGGCTAATGTTCCTATCCACCCAGTAAGACCAGCAGGCTAATGTTCCTATCCACCCAGTAAGACCAGCAGGCTAATGTTCCTATCCACTCAGTAAGACCAGCAGGCTAATGTTCCTATCCACCCAGTAAGACCAGCAGGCTAATGTTCCTATCCACTCAGTAAGACCAGCAGGCTAATGTTCCTATAGACCCAGTAAGACCAGCAGGCTAATGTTCCTATCCACCCAGTAAGACCAGCAGGCTAATGTTCCTATCCACCCAGTAAGACCAGCAGGCTAATGTTCCTATCCACTCAGTAAGACCAGCAGGCTAATGTTCCTATAGACCCAGTAAGACCAGCAGGCTAATGTTCCTATCCACCCAGTAAGACCAGCAGGCTAATGTTCCTATCCACCCAGTAAGACCAGCAGGCTAATGTTCCTATCCACCCAGTAAGACCAGCAGGCTAATGTTCCTATCCACTCAGTAAGACCAGCAGGCTAATGTTCCTATCCACCCAGTAAGACCAGCAGGCTAATGTTCCTATCCACTCAGTAAGACCAGCAGGCTAATGTTCCTATAGACCCAGTAAGACCAGCAGGCTAATGTTCCTATCCACCCAGTAAGACCAGCAGGCTAATGTTCCTATCCACCCAGTAAGACCAGCAGGCTAATGTTCCTATCCACCCAGTAAGACCAGCAGGCTAATGTTCCTATCCACCCAGTAAGACCAGCAGGCTAATGTTCCTATCCACGCAGTAAGACCAGCAGGCTAATGTTCCTATCCACCCAGTAAGACCAGCAGGCTAATGTTCCTATCCACTCAGTAAGACCAGCAGGGCTAATGTTCCTATAGACCCAGTAAGACCAGCAGGCTAATGTTCCTATCCACCCAGTAAGACCAGCAGGCTAATGTTCCTATCCACCCAGTAAGACCAGCAGGCTAATGTTCCTATCCACTCAGTAAGACCAGCAGGCTAATGTTCCTATCCACCCAGTAAGACCAGCAGGCTAATGTTCCTATCCACTCAGTAAGACCAGCAGGCTAATGTTCCTATAGACCCAGTAAGACCAGCAGGCTAATGTTCCTATCCACCCAGTAAGACCAGCAGGCTAATGTTCCTATCCACCCAGTAAGACCAGCAGGCTAATGTTCCTATCCACCCAGTAAGACCAGCAGGCTAATGTTCCTATCCACCCAGTAAGACCAGCAGGCTAATGTTCCTATCCACCCAGTAAGACCAGCAGGCTAATGTTCCTATCCACCCAGTAAGACCAGCAGGCTAATGTTCCTATCCACCCAGTAAGACCAGCAGGCTAATGTTCCTATCCACCCAGTAAGACCAGCAGGCTAATGTTCCTATCCACCCAGTAAGACCAGCAGGCTAATGTTCCTATCCACTCAGTAAGACCAGCAGGCTAATGTTCCTATCCACCCAGTAAGACCAGCAGGTTAATGTTCCTACCGTCCCAGTAAGACCAGGACTCTTGTCTCTTTTTATTGGTATGTTACAGTTATGAAAGTTGTATTGTCAACTTGTTTGGTTATTTAAAAACGTGTACATGACACCAACAAACTGTCCCCATGGGGACAATAAAGTCAGTACAGTAAAGACAGCAGGAGAGTGGGAAAACAAGAGAGCTGAAGCATGTAAGAGGGAGAGCAAGAGAAGGAGAGAATGAACGTGAAAGAGTAGAGGAGAGAAAGAGAAAGAGCGTGGGAGGATGATTCACCACTTAGGAACAGAATATCTAAATTAACCTCGGGTTGGAACCAACATTATTTCCCAATAGCTTTGTTCTGAACAGAACCATTTAAAAACAACAACAACAAAAAATTAAGAAGTGTAGTGTAGGGTACGATATGTGACTGAAACTTTGCAGGTGAGGGGAACTCTGGGTAATAAGGCGCTGGGCATCTTGTTGTTATGACTTGAATTTGCAAAATTATACCTACAGAGGAGTAGCTTCTATAGAGGAACTTTGAATGCCTTTTAACTTCAGAGAGTTGGCTTAACTAACATTGGACCAGAACTAGCCCTTGGCCATGACTCAGTTCCATTGCATTACAAATGATGTCGCCTAGAGTTTGAGAGAGCTAGCTAACGGGCTAGCTAACGGGCTAGCTAGCTAACAAGAAAGCTTGTGTGTGTGCAGAGTGGCACCAGAAACAAAGTAAACAATCCAATGTGAAACATGATAACTGTAGTATTCTTAAATAGCATTGAAAAAGTTCAGAACTGTTCTCTAATTAAACCACTCCCTCATTTCTGAATCAGTCCTGTAAAGGCAGTAGCTACAGTAGACTGCACGCCTGGGGGGAGGGGCTACAGTAGACTGCACGCCTGGGGGAGGGGCTACAGTAGACTGCACGCCTGGGGGGGAGGGGCTACAGAAGACTGCACGCCTGGGGGAGGGGCTACAATAGACTCTGCACGCCTGGGGGAGGGGCTACAGTAGACTGCACGCCTGGGGGGAGGGGCTACAGAAGACTGCACGCCTGGGGGGAGGGGCTACAGTAGACTGCACGCCTGGGGGAGGGGCTACAGTAGACTGCACGCCTGGGGGAGGGGCTACAGTAGACTCTGCACGCCTGGGGGAGGGGCTACAGTAGACTGCACGCCTGGGGGAGGGGCTACAGTAGACTGCACGCCTGGGGAGAGGGGCTACAGAAGACTGCACGCCTGGGGGAGGGGCTACAGTAGACTCTGCACGCCTGGGGGAGGGGCTACAGTAGACTCTGCACGCCTGGGGGAGGGGCTACAGTAGACTGCACGCCTGGGGGAGGGGCTACAGTAGACTCTGCACGCCTGGGGGAGGGGCTACAGTAGACTCTGCACGCCTGGGGGAGGGGCTACAGTAGACTCTGCACGCCTGGGGGAGGGGCTACAGTAGACTCTGCACGCCTGGGGGAGGGGCTACAGTAGACTCTGCACGCCTGGGGGAGGGGCTACAGTAGACTGCACGCCTGGGGGAGGGGCTACAGTAGACTGCACGCCTGGGGGAGGGGCCACAGAAGACTGCACGCCTGGGGGGGAGGGGCTACAGTAGACTCTGCACGCCTGGGGGAGGGGCTACAGTAGACTCTGCACGCCTGGGGGAGGGGCTACAGTAGACTCTGCACGCCTGGGGGAGGGGCTACAGTAGACTGCACGCCTGGGGGAGGGGCTACAGTAGACTGCACGCCTGGGGGAGGGGCTACAGAAGACTGCACGCCTGGGGGAGGGGCTACAGTAGACTCTGCACGCCTGGGGGAGGGGCTACAGTAGACTGCACGCCTGGGGGAGGGGCTACAGAAGACTGCACGCCTGGGGGGAGGGGCTACAGTAGACTCTGCACGCCTGGGGGAGGGGCTACAGTAGACTGCACGCCTGGGGGGGAGGGGCTACAGTACTCTGCACGCCTGGGGGAGGGGCTACAGTAGACTGCACGCCTGGGGGGAGGGGCTACAGAAGACTGCACGCCTGGGGGAGGGGCTACAGAAGACTGCACGCCTGGGGGAGGGGCTACAGAAGACTGCACGCCTGGGGGAGGGGCTACAGAAGACTGCACGCCTGGGGGTGGGGGCTACAGTAGACTAGGCACGCCTAGGGGGGCTACAGTAGACTCTTTGCTTAGGGGGGAGGGGCAGGTAGACTACACAAACAAAGATTTTCAGCTGGCAGGCAGAGACTGGAATAAGTTTGAGTGACAGTGAGGGCAGTGAGGGCTTTGCATTGGCGCTTTGTTGCATTTCTCTTTCGTGGGACTGAGGGAAAAAAATGCCCAGAATGTAAAAAGAACGTTATCAACCGGTTCAAAAGCTTTTAAAATAACCATTACGTTCCAATGTTGTTCTTTGTGACAGAAGACCAACAGGCAGCTCACGATGACGATTTTACAATAGCATCGTCTGATGACAATGATTGACAGGATCTGACAATTAAATCTTGATGATTGTACAGTCGTCTCCAATAAAACTGTGAAGGACCTCGACGTTACCCTGGACCCTGATCTCTCTTTTCACAAACACATCAAGGATATTTCAAAAGACAGCTTCCCCCCCCCCCCCCCCATCTTTCGTAACATCGCAAATATCTGAAACTTTGTCCAGAAATGATGCAGAAAAGAATATATGCTTTTGTCACTTCTAGATTAGACTACTGCAATGCTCAACCCTCAGGCTTGATCTCTGGCTTCCTCAAGGCATTTGTGTGTCTTAATTATTTGATTAAAACAGTGTGCTTAAAAGCATCAGACAAACTCAGTACATATAGTTGTTTTTATTAAAACAGATGGGGTGTGCCTGTACATGGAAAAATAAATGTTTTAAAATATAGGCTACATTACCCCCCCCCCCCCCTAATCTGATAGTGGTTGTGGGGTGGTAGATGTCCAGTCTCCCTTATGGCTCTAATCTGATAGTGGGGTGGTAGATGTCCAGTCTCCCTTATGGCTCTAATCTGATAGTGGGGTGGTAGATGTATAGCCTCCCTTATGGCTCTAATCTGATAGTGGGGTGGTAGATGTATAGCCTCCCTTATGGATCTAATCTGATAGTGGGGTGGTAGATGTATAGCCTCCCTTATGGCTCTAATCTGATAGTGGGGTGGTAGATGTATAGCCTCCCTTATGGCTCTAATCTGATAGTGGGGTGGTAGATGTCCAGTCTCCCTTATGGATCTAATCTGATAGTGGGGTGGTAGATGTCCAGTCTCCCTTATGGCTCTAATCTGATAGTGGGGTGGTAGATGTATAGCCTCCCTTATGGCTCTAATCTGATAGTGGGGTGGTAGATGTATAGCCTCCCTTATGGCTCTAATCTGATAGTGGGGTGGTAGATGTCCAGTCTCCCTTATGGCTCTAATCTGATAGTGGGGTGGTAGATGTCCAGTCTCCCTTATGGCTCTAATCTGATAGTGGGGTGGTAGATGTATAGCCTCCCTTATGGCTCTAATCTGATAGTGGGGTGGTAGATGCCAAGTCTCCCTTATGGCTCTAATCTGATAGTGGTGTGGTAGATGCCAAGTCTCCCTTATGGCTCAGTACAGGTGCCTAAATAGTACATACACTATAGTAGGACAGACCCCATGTAGTTGATTGCTTGATGGACTGTTGATCGACCAAGATTTTTTTTTAAATTGAGCAGTCTAAAATATACACCTATTTTTGTTGGCACATGAGACACTGGTCTGATTCACGGCTGTCTCAGTGGACTAAACCATTGTGGAGGATGCGGGGATGGCAAACCGAGAATTTTGATTAACCCCATGGTACAGCGGCTTGCGAAAGTATTCATCCCCTTTGGCATTTTTCCTATTTTGCTGCCTTTCAACCTGGAATTAAATCGGATTTGAGGAGTTTGTTTCATTTGATTTACACAACATGCCTACCACTTTGAAAAATATTTGTTTATTTATATTGTGGAACAAACAGGAAATAAAGACAAAAACAGTTTTCAGTTTTTTATTCACCCCCCCAAAGTCAATAATTACTAGAGCCACCTTTTGCAGCAATTACAGCTGCAAATCTCTTGGGATATGTGTCTATAAGTTTGGCACATCTAGCCACTGGGATTGTTGTCCATTCTTCAAGGCAAAACTGCTCCAGCTCCTTCAAGTTGAATGGGTTCTGCTGTTGTACAGCAATCTTTAAATCATACCACAGATTCTCAATTGGACTAAGCTTTGACTAGGCCATTCCAAGACATTTAAATGTTTCCCCTTAAACCACTCGAGTGTTGCTTTAGCAGTATGCTTAGGGTCACTGTCCTGCTGGAAGGTGAACTTCCGTCCCAGTCTCAAATCTCTGGAAGACTGAAACAGGTTTCCCTCATGAATTTCCCTGTATTTAGCGCCATCCATCATTCCTTCAAATTCCCAGTCACTGCAGATGAAAAACATCCCCACAGCATGCTGCCACCACCATGCTTCACTGTGGGGATGGTGTTCTCAGACCAGAGGACCTTCTTCAATATGTTTGGAGAGTCTCCCACATGCCTTTTGGCGAACACCAAACGTCTTTGCTTATTTTTTTTTATTTAAGCAATGGCTCTTTTCTGGCCACTCTTCTGTAAAGCCCAGCTCTGTGAAGTGTACGGCTTAAAGTGGTCCTATGAAAAGATACTCCAATCTCAGCTGTGGAGCTTTGCAGCTCCTTCAGGGTTATCTTTGGTTTCGTTGTTGCCTCTCTGATTATAGTCCTCCTTGCCTGGTCCGTGGGTTTTGGTGGGCGGCCCTCTCTTGGTAGGTTTGTTGTGGTGACATATTCTTTACATTATTTAATAATGGATGTAATGGTGCTCTGTGGGATGTTCAAAGTTTCACATATTTTTTTATAACCCAACCCTGATCTTTACTTCTCCACAACTTTGTCCCTGACCTGTTTGGAGAGCTCCCTGGTCTTCATGGTGCCGCTTGCTTGGTGGTGCCCCTTGCTGAATGGTGTTGCAGACTGAGGCCTTTCAGAACAGGTATATATATATATACATATATATATATATATATATATACACATATACATACATACTGAGATCATGTGACACTTAATTGCCTACAGGTGGACCGTAATTTAACTAATTATGTGACTTCATAGCTTCATAGCAAAGGAGGTGAATACATAAACACACACCACTTCTCCATTGACATTTTTTTACATTCCATTTAAAATGTATTTATTTATTTTTGAAATAAGTTTTTATTTTATTTCACTTCACCACTTTGGACTATTTGTTTATGACATGAAATCCAAATAGAAATCCATTTAAGTTACAGGTTGTAATGCAACAAAATAGGAAAAACTCCAAGGAGGTTGAATACTTTTGCAAAGGCACTGTAATGATTTAGATACAAAGACATTAATATAAATTAAACAAAATGTGCATATAAAAGCATAACTAGCACGCAGATCGGTACAAATAGTTAAATGAATTGGCACTCTAAATGGAGAAGTTGGTGTGGTCTATTTGGTGCGTAACAGTAGGATGTGAAGACCAGCAGCAGCGGGAGGAGGATCTCTTGCTCTCCCCCCCCCCCAATAACAATGCACACAATTATTGTTTGTCGCACCATTCTCTGTAAAACACTGTCGCGTGTGAAATGCCCAGGAGGCCGGACGTTTCTGAGGTACTGGAACCAGTGCGCCTGGCACCGATGATCACACCACGCTCAAAGTTCCTTAGGTCACTCGTTCTGCCCATTCTAACGTTCAATCAAACAGTAACTGAATGCCTCGATGCCTGTCTGCCTGCTTTATATTTTTATTCCACCTTTATTTAACCAGGTCGGCCAGGTGAGAACACCTTTATTTAACCAGGTCGGCCAGTTAAGAACAAGTTCTCATTTACAACTGCAACCTGGCCAAGATAAAACAAAGCGTCAAAAAACAAACGTACAGTCAATAACACGATAGAATAATCTATATACAGCGTGTGCAAATGAAGTAAAGGAGGTAGAGCCACGTGACTCACTGTGTATATGAATGGTGTGTGTAGACAGTATATGAATAGAAAAGGTGTGTGTACATTTACATTTAAGTCATTTAGCAGACGCTCTTATCCAGAGCGACTTACAAATTGGTGCATTCACCTTATGACATCCAGTGGAACAGTAGTGCATCTAAATCTTTTAAGGGGGGGGGGGGGGGGGTGAGAGGGATTACTTTATCCTATCCTAGATATTCCTTAAAGAGGTGGGGTTTCAGGTGTCTCCGGAAGGTGGTGATTGACTCCTCTGTCCTGGCGTCGTGAGGGAGTTTGTTCCACCATTGGGGACAGAGCAGCGAACAGTTTTGACTGGGCTGAGCGGGAACTGTACTGTGTAGACATTAGGTAGTCATTATAGGATGAGCCATGACTAGATTACAGGATGGTTTTCCTGACTGAACCAAATGACGATCGCCTCAGGCACTCACCAGCAATACATGTTAAAGTGAGTTTTTTCCACTCGTCATTCACTCCGTCAACACTTCATATTACAGGAAAGGAAATTAGCGATAGCACGGTATATCACGATAGGACGTTTGACCCCGCCCCAAACGACAGCAACGTGCCCCCCCCACACATTCCGAGGTAACAACCTTTCCACAGGCCTTGTGATTTATCACAGCATGTTCAGCTGCATATATCAATCCCTTTCATGGATGTCACTGCACATTACGTCAGCCAGCTCTGTCCTTTAGGCACAAAAACAAGGTTACAACGCTACCGAGATGGAAAATACTGATTTCAGATTGATTTCTGATTTCATTTCCTGGAATCAGAACATGGAATAGCATGTAACATAGAATAACGTTAACCTTCCGCATCCACAATTTAAAAACAGGATTTCTTCTCTAACTTTATCATGTCAAAAGAAAAGACAGACCACAAAGCAAAAGTATTAGTTGGACACAAGGCATCTCTTACGTAACTTCTGAAATGGTCAGTCAAAGAGCTAACAGACAGACAGACTCAAACAACAAAAACAGAGCTGGTAAATCCTCCCTGCCCCACCCGGTCCTGCCTTTCCCCCCCCCCCAAAACTTCCCTGGAACATCCTGTGACCATTTCCTTCCAAGAGCCAGCCTGAGATGGGGCCCGGCCTGGTCCCGAAGTTCCAATGACATCATCTGTCGCTGGGTGGGTCCCTTCAAAGGAGCTCTGACTGAACCCAACAATCACCCCCCCCCCCCCACACACACACAACCAGTGTTCGTCTAACTACATAAAGCTGTTAAAATGTCAGTTTGTGTCTCTGCTAAGAGGAGGAAGACAAAGTAAAGGAAGAGAACAGCTTGAGAAAGAGAGAGAAGCAGCAGTATCCTCCTTCTGTCTTTCCAGCTCTGTTCCCGGGCCCAGACTGACTGAAAATGTAGGTGGTACCACTCACCTCAGAATGAGATAGGCAGGATAACAAACCTTAGCCTAGCACCCCGTATTAAATCGGCATATTCACACCAGCTGTTATAAAAATATATATATATTACCTTCAACAAGTGTTATCTTGTGATCAAGCCATCAATGGATTTGTGATTATTGGTGTCATAAAAATGTTAGCTAATGTTAGTAATTAGCATGTTTGACATTTCAGTGGAAATACTACTATCAGCTTTTTGATAAGCAGTTTACCCAACAACAAAAAAAGTCACGTATTAATCGACATACAGCTATTGGCCATCTTACTATTTTGGCCATCTTACTATTTTGATCAATTATAAGATTTTTTTTTTTTAAATACAACCTTATATCCGAAGTGTTTACTAGATAGTTGGCTATCCTTCGAGATAAAAAAACAAACAAATGACTTGCCTGAAATCCGTTATCTATATTTCAGAGGAAAAATAGTCTGTCGCGCAGTATAATTTTACAATATACAGTGTCCCACAAAATGTGAATATAATTGTTTTATTTACTTTCAAAACATAACTTACATAAATAGCCATGTATATCGGTGGTCAGCTAGCTGGAAGGGTGTCTTTAGTCGCAAAGCGTACCGTTATTTTACAGTCCATTTAAAATGTTGAGCTCGGAGGCCATTCCACTAACCGCTAGAGTGTCCGAAGTTGGGGGGGGTATCCGATGTTGGGGAAAAATTTGAGTCCAAGAAAAGTTTAAATTCCCTATACTGCTCTCCTAAAACGTATTAGGCTACAGTTCAGAGGCATGTGAGATGCTCCGACCTACTGTGAAAAGGGCCAATATTTATTTGCCTATCTAAGACACACATAGAAATCCAAAAGGAATTACCTACCTACCTACCTGGCACTACGCTTCCATACCCTTCTACAACACACAAAACGTTCTGTTTGCAGTGACCTTTGAGCCAGCACCGTGTCGCGTGAGGCCCTCGTGTGTAGAGGGCAGGGTCGGGGTCAATTCGAGTCCAAGTCAGCTAAACTTTTCACATAGCTTCTCCTTTTCAGTTTATTGAGAAGTCATTGAAAATCGATGCAATGTTTTAAATTATTAAATTTGATTTTAAGTTTACTTTTAAGTTTACACCTCCGACCCTAATAACCTCCATCCTAACACAGAACAGCAGCACGGGCCTTCGGCTCAGACAGAGGGAGAGTAAAGAAGGACATTCCTTTCAGCAGGAGAGAGAACATTTGAACAGCTTGGCCATGTTCTGTTATAATTTCCACCCGGCACAGCCAGAAGAGGACTGGCCACCCCTCATAGCCTGGTTCCTCTCTAGGTTTCTTCCTAGGTTCTGGCCTTTCTAGGGAGTTGTTCCTAGCCACTGTGCTTCTACACCTGCATTGCTTGCTGTTTGGGGTTTTAGGGTTTCTATACAGCACTTTGAGATACCAGCTGATGTAAGAAGGGCTATATAAATACATTTGATTTGATTCAATAGGAATGGGCACAGTTAATTGAAAATCAGGATATCCGAACAGACGTCTGTATTTGTTAGAGTATCCGTGGTTATTTTAGATCCTTGTGTGTAACTAACTTTAGAATGAAATATTTATGTACGGCGCGTCGTTTGCGGTTGAGCAATGTAAAATGTAGCCTACGGAGGAACAAAGTCATTGTTTTATTTTCAAGCTCATGGGCTATGAGTTATGAGCTATGAGCTATGAGCTATGAGCTATGGGCTATGAGCTATGAGCTATGAGCTATGGGCTATGAGCTATGGGCTATGAGCTATGAGTCATGGGCTATGAGTCATGGGCTATGAGTTATGGGCTATGAGCTATGGGCTATGAGCTATGGGCTATGGGCTATGAGCTATGAGCTATGGGCTATGGGCTATGAGCTATGGGCTATGGGCTATGAGTTATGGGCTATGAGTTATGGGCTATGGGCTATGAGCTATGGGCTATGAGCTATGGGCTATGAGCTATGGGCTATGAGTTATGGGCTATGGGCTATGAGCTATGGGCTATGAGCTATGAGCTATGGGTTATTGGCTATGGGCTATGAGCTATGGGTTATTGGCTATGGGCTACATGAAAAGGCATTTTACTATTATAGCATGTAACATTCCGCCCTCCGGTCAGCCCTGACAATAATATGCTAGCAATAACCCTACAGGCTCACACCAACGGAGGAGGGTCCACAAGACACGGCACAGATCAACGGGCCTCCCGAGTAGCGCAGCAGTCTAAGGCACTGCCTCACTACAGACCCGGGTTTGATCCCGGGCCGTGTCGCAGCCTGACGCGACTGGGAGACCCATGAGGCGGCACACAATTGGCCCAGCGTCGTCTGGGTTAGGGGAGGGATTGGCCGGCCCGGATGTTCTTGTCCCATCGCGCTCTAGTAACTCCTTGTGGTGGGCCCGGGCACGCTGACTTCGGATGTATGGTGTTTCCTACGACACATTAGGTGCGGCTGGCTTCCGGGTTAAGCGAGCAGTGTGTCAAGAAGCAGCGCGGCTTAGCAGGGTCAGGTTTCGGAGGATGCAACTCCGTAGTGGAGTTGCAGTGATGGGACAAGAAATTTGAGAGAAAAGCGGTGAAGTACATTTTAATTTTAGTTTAAAAAATACATATATTTCAATTAATAAAATGATTTTTTTTTTTTACTTTGACTATTTAGATATCAGGAAAGATCTTGTTCTGTGACTAAGACAGGCCACATTTAACAGCAATTAACTTCTTCGGGCTAGGGGGCAGTAGTCGGAAGTTTGGATGAATGAGGTGCCCAAAGTAAACTGCCTGTAACTCAGGCCCAGAAGCTAGGATATGCATATAAAAACGGGTAGTATTGTATAGAAAACACTCTAAAGTTTCCAAAACTGATAAAATAATGTCCGAGTATAACAGAACTGATATGTCAGGCAAAAACTCGAGGACAACCCATCCAGATGTTTTTTTTTTCCCCCCAGCTCACCACTGATTACAATGGCTGGGAATGGGAATATAAAAAGGAAAACCTCCCGGATTGCAGTTTCTACGGCTTCCACTTAGATGTCAACAGTCTTTGGAAAGAGTTCCAGGCTTGTATTTTGAAAAATGAGCTACAATTTGGCTGTAGTGTTTGTGGCGCGTTCTGGTGAGGGCGAGCACATCGTTATTTATCTCAAGGAATGGTCTCCGGTATTCTCAGTCTTAAATTGTATTGTTTATTTACATATTAGGGTACCTGATGATTGATTAGGAACTTTGTTTGATATGTTTGGAAGAAGTTTATTGGTAATTTACAGGATTCATTTGTATGCATTTTGAAAGAGGGAAACCGGTGGATTACTGAGTCAAGCGCGCCAATGAAACAGACTTTTTTTGGGGATATACAGAAAGGACCATTTGTTATGTAGCTGGGACCCTTGTGATTGCAACCAGATGAAGATCTTCAAAGGTAAGTGATTTATTTTATCGCTATTTCTGACTTCCGTGACGCCTCTGCTTGGTTGGAAATGTATGTAATGCTTTTGTGTGTGGTGGCGCTGTCCTCAGATAATCACATACTGTGCTTTCGCTGTAAAGCCTTTTTGAAATCGGACAAAGAAACAAGAAGTTAAGCTACTAACGGATGTGGAACACTTGTATTTACAGTGTCTTGAACATTTCCTCAAAACAACTCAATCACGACAACGCACTGCTATACTTGGCTCAAGACGAGAACAGAGGCTGCTGGGACATAAAGTAGGTTTTGTACCACCTCAGAGAGTCACTACGATTCATTGCGGTTTCGTTTGCTTACATCACGTGTACAGAGAGAGAGAGAGAGAGAGAGAGAGAGAGAGAGAGAGAGAGAGGTCCTGTAAAAAAAAAAAAAACATCTTACCTGAACACTTGCTCAGCGTCTGTCTGGTCTAAACCTCCATGTTGGCTCTGGTCCTCAGAGGGAAGAGGGACTTCTGGCTCATGGCCCTAGCGGGCTGCTCCAGTCCAACACCAGCTTCTAAGGGAAGTCACCAGCCAGCAGCAATCAGCTTAGCCTTCCTTAGCCCCAACTGCTACCCCGGGACTGAATATTGAAACACAGAGAGACAGAGTTTGGTTATAGGCTGTGGTAAACCATTGTATTATACTAAACTACAGGTCTAGTCTGGTGAAGACAGACAGACAGTAGTGACAGTGAAGGTGTACTGTTACAGCACTGTCTCCTAATGCTGGGCTACGACAGGCAGTGTTCGGTTTCATCCCACTGGTGCGCCGTCCTCCGGGAGCCCCAGCCATTACTCACCAGTCTAAACAACCACTATAGGCCCCGGTTGAAGTAGACCGAGAGGAATTTAAATGCAAGACAAGAGGTCAGAAGTCTTCCAGTTTAACGACTGTAGGCTGGAGTAGAACAGAATCAAATCAAATGTATTTATATAGCCCTTCGTACATCAGCTGATGTCTCAAAGTGCTGTACAGAAACCCAGCATAAAACCCCAAAACAGCAAGCAATGCAGGTGTAGAAGCACGGTGACTAGGAAAAACACCCCTAGAAAGGCCAAAACCTAGGCAGAAACCTAGAGAGGAACCAGGCTATGAGGGGTGGCCAGTCCTCTTCTGGCTGTGCCGGGTGGAGATTATAACAGAACATGGCCAAGATGTTCAAATGTTCATAAATGACCAGCATGGTCAAATAATAGTAATCACACTAGTTGTCGAGGGTGAAACAGGTCAGCACCTCAGGAGTAAATGTCAGTTGGCTTTTCATAGCCGATGATTAAGAGTATCTCTACTGCTCCTGCTGTCTCTAGAGAGTTGAAAACAGCAGGTCTGGGACAAGGTAGCACGTCCGGTGAACAGGTCAGGATTCCATAGCCACAGGCAGAACAGTTTAAACTGGAGCAGCAGCACAGCCAGGTGGACTGGGGACTGGAATCCTCCTCGTGTTCCGTTCTGTTAACGGTTGTTTACGGAGCGCAGGAGAAACCGCTAAAACCACAGCTCAGGTCAAGTCAGAGACAACGTGGGAGTGCTTCTTCAGGATGGCAGAGGGTACTGTATCATCTCTCATCAACAACACGGGGACATAAGAACAAGTGAGGCAGTGCACAAATGTCCCAGTGTTGTCCGGGTTAGGGGAAGGGTTTTGGCCGGCCGGCATTTGTCCCATTGAGATCTAGCAACTCCTTGTGGCGGGCTGGGCGCAATGCACGATGACTTCAGTTGCCAGCTGTATGGCGTTTCCAACAAGACATTGGTGCGGCTGGCTTCCCGGGTTCAACGAGCAGTGTGTTAAGAAGCAGTGTGGCTTGGAAGCGTCATGTTTCGGAGTACGCATGACTCACGAACTTCGCCTCTCCCGAGTCCGTATGGGAGCTGCAGTGATGGGACAAGACTGTAACTACCAATTGGCAGGTAGCCTAGTGGTTAGAGTGTAGAGGCGGCAGGTAGCCTAGTGGTTAGAGTGTAGAGGCGGCAGGTAGCCTAGTGGTTAGAGTGTAGAGGCGGCAGGTAGCCTAGTGGTTAGAACATTGGACTCGTCACCAAAAAGTTGCAAGATCAAATCCCCGAGCTGACAAGGTCAAAATCTGTCCTTCTGTCCTTCAACAAGGCAGTTAACCCACAGTTCCCCCGTAGGCAGTCATTGAAACTAAGAATGGTGTTCTTAACAGACCTGTCTAGTTAAATAAAGGGGAGAAGAAAAAAAGTTTTTAAAATTGCTTAACCGGTGAAAAAAAATTGCCCAGTCATGCTTATTGGTCTATAGGTTAATATGCATAGTGTAATTAAATTTGGTATTTGTTTGTCGTCATGTATCTAACTTATCACACGCCACAGAGTCTAGTTAGAGGAATATCACCTGTCAGGCAGCCTTGCGCAATCTGAGCTCGAAGTAGCATAATTGTTTGAAACCTGAACGTTTTACTTTACTTAAAATAACGAGGAATGTTTTTACCTTGCTTCAATGTAGCCGTGCAAAAAAAAAATCCATCCATAAAAACTTAAGAGGTCTTCCTCATTAAGGTTAAGAAGATTTCCTCATTCCATTAACCAGAATTTCTCTCCTGTTCTATTGGTTTTCATATCAACTTTCTTTCGTTGTCCAGAAGCCGAAGGCACAATCTTAGTCATATAAGTCAGGGAGAGTAGAAGGGGGTCCTCAAGAATGAAGGAAATGAAGGCCAGTCCGAACTCAAACTTTAACAAAAACCTTAACGAACGGCTAACAATCTACGGTTGTTGAATCCAGGCGCATTTCAGTCACGTTTCCTCTGTTTTCTTGCCTGTTGTACAACATCATATAATCAACTCATAGCTAGAGCTCCCACAAAGCACCTTATAGCCATACAGGCCTATCCCATGGCAGAACTTGTGTTCGCAGTTTATAAGCTGAACAGCAGCTAAGCTTAAGGCTCAATATTTCTGACAAAACAAAGAAGTCAGCCTTTCAATCCCTGAGCTAATGTGGGGAAAGAAAATAAGCTTGGAGGTGTGCCACGGCAGAACTACGTATCCGGTTAATGTACAAAAAACGGTGGGGATTTTATTTCCAGGTCACATTCTTCAGGTGCTATAAAAGTCAGTAAGTTGAGCTCAAAGTCCACCTGCTCATATTCTAACACTGGGAGATTAAGGCACGTACACAATAAGACGTAGAAAGGAAAGACAAAGGTCAGTTATGAGGTGAACAGAACTAAAAATGTGTGCAGTTCTGTCCTTGAGCTGTTCATGTCTATTAATGTTCTGTATTAGGTTTCATGTTATGTGTGGAACCCCAGGAAGAGTAGCTGCTGCTTTTGTAACAACTAAATGGGAATCCATAATAAAATGCCAAAATAAACTTAACCAAACCTTGAAACCGTTCTGTCGACACGGACAGTCAGAGCAGAAATTAGACATGTTAGCCTGCCTCAGCACAGTGAGAGGCCTTTATGGGATCTCTAGATAGGTTGGGTTCTACGGTTGCTCTTTATGGGATCTCTAGTTATGTTGGGTTCTACTGTTGCTCTTTATGGGATCTCCAAGAGTGTCTATATTTCTGTCGAGAGAGAGAGAGAGAGAGAGAGAATGAGGTGTGTGTATGAAAGGAAGAGATGAGAAACTGGGTGAATAGGCTAGATATGATTCTGCTGAGATCCAGCAGGCCTGAGGCAGAGTCAGTTCCCAGAGAGGGAGTCTATATATGATGTTATCAGACCTCCCACACACAGACACACACATCCTAAAGACTCAGTGAAAGCCATGTAAACGCTCACAAATGGGCAGAGATCAAATATGAGGGTAGGGAAGAGATTCTCAAGAGAGGCCAACTGACCAGTCATGTTTGTTGAACTCTTGTGCCTGCATCTGAAATGGCACCCTATCCCCTGTATAGTTGGTGGTTGAAGATATCCCTCTAGTGGTGTGGGGGCTGTGCTTTGGCAAAGTGGGTGGGGTTATATCCTTCCTGTTTGGCCCTGTCTGGGGGTGTCCTCGGATGGGGCCACAGTGTCTCCTGACCCCTCCTGTCTCAGCCTCCAGTATTTATGCTGCAGTAGTTTATGTGTCGGGGGCTAGGGTCAGTTTGTTATATCTGGAGTACTTCTCCTGTCCTATTCCGTGTCCTGTGTGAATCTAAGTGTGCGTTCTCTAATTCTCTCCTTCTCTCTTTCTTTCTCTCTCTCGGAGGACCTGAGCCCAAGGACCATGCCCCAGGACTACCTGACATGATGACTCCTTGCTGTCCCCAGTCCACCTGGCCATGCTGCTGCTCCAGTTTCAACTGTTCTGCCTTACTATTATTCGACCATGCTGGTCATTTATGAACATTTGAACATCTTGGCCATGTTCTGTTATAATCTCCACCCGGCACAGCCAGAAGAGGACTGGCCACCCCACATATGCTCTCTCTAATTCTCTCTTTCTTTCTCTCTCTCGGAGGACCTGAGCCCTAGGACCGTGCCCCAGGACTACCTGACATGATGACTCCTTGCTGTCCCCAGTCCACCTGACTGTGCTGCTGCTCCAGTTTCAACTGTTCTGCCTTATTATTATTCAACCATGCTGGTCATTTATGAACATTTGAACATCTTGGCCATGTTCTGTTATAATCTCTACCCGGCACAGCCAGAAGAGGACTGGCCACCCCACATAGCCTGGTTCCTCTCTAGGTTTCTTCCTAGGTTTTGGCCTTTCTAGGGAGTTTTTCCTAGCCACCGTGCTTTTATACCTGCATTGCTTGCTGTTTGGGGTTTTAGGCTGGGTTTCTGTAGAGCACTTTGAGATATCAGCTGATGTACGAAGGGCTAAATAAATAAATTTGATTTGGTATAGTGCACTACGTTTGACGGTCAAAAGTAGTGCACTACATAACTTAGGTAATAGGGTGCTCTCTCTCTCTCTCTCTCTCTGGCCACAGGAAGATGCATCTCCGTGATAAATGATTGAGTGGCAAGTCAGCCACCATTGCTCCTCAGCCTGTCGTGTCAAGTCCATCTCAACAAAGAACCTCTTGACCTGGACAGTTCGGCCATGTCTCAAATGTTCTCAATTACCAACTTAAAAATGTGCTGAAGAATTATAAATCATCTTTCGCAGAACAATTTCAGGGTCTGTGCCAGTGTTGAAGTAGACCGAGAGGAATGGTACACTCTGAAAACAATGAAGGTTAACTAGAAAGACTAGTAGATCATACACTCAAAAGGTGAAGCTCGTGTCTCAACAAGTTTTGAGAAACACTAAGCTACAACATCCTCAGCCAACCTTGACATGATGCAGGTCAATTATTAATAAAGAAGATTAGACATTTGATAGATATGAGCTTAGAATACAATGTTTTAGAAAATATTTATCCCAATCCTAAAATAATAACCAGCAACAAGCTAGCTAACTAGCAATTGATTGGCTAAGCTAAATAGCCAGTTAGCTTCGTTTATTAGCATTGCTGACGTTAGCAATTACAATCACTGGGAAATGGTGCTAGGTACACATTTCAAAACTCTCAAAGTGAATATAAAGTAACATTAAGGGAATATTTTAGGAACTAGTGTGCCTGCCTGCTGGTCGTTAGCATAATATCTCTCTGTCACGGACTGTATTCACAGTGCTGATGTTTGATGCAGTGTTTAGCTGATAACAAAATAATGTTTCAATAACGCGCTAATTTAGCTAATAAAAACTGTCTATCTAGCTAGCTCATATAACGTTATGTCTCCTTCTTCGGCGATTTAAACGTTAGCAACAACAAAAACGGATGTGTTCACACTCAACTAGCTAAACGTGTTTAATAACGTTAGCAAGCAAAATGACAAAAGTCATATTAAACCAGCAAAATACTCACCGTTTGGGTTTGCATTATTTAACAACAAAACCGCTAAACTGCTGCGGAGGAGCAGTGATTTCCACAGGATAACTTCGCTAGCTAGCTAGCCAACAGAAAAGCTAATTTAACAGTTTTACTATCCAGGATATATCACTGTCAGTCCACCAGTGTACAGTAAAATAATAATTACCCAACACTGTGAAAACGTAATTAGCTACTCACCGACGCAAAAGAAGATCGCCGTTGAATTGTATACATTTTTTTTGTCGCATAGGTTATTCCTTCAGACAACAACAAACCATTTTCATGATTTCACAATCTCTCTCTCTCTCTTCGCCACCTTCTCGAAATCCTCTCTCTCTCACACGCACACACACGCAAGGGACGCGATGACGTTGTGTGATTAGAAAGCGCGTCTCCGTGTCCTCGTCCACCTGTGTGATGCTAGACACAATAAGGAATTAGTTAGCCGCAATTGTGGAATTTGTGCTTTGCCTTCAAAAAAGAAAAGTCCACATCTGAAAGTGATTTGGACTAGATAATGCGAAACAAAGTCTGAATGTTGTTAAACAAATTTATAACAAAAGATGATAATTAGTTAAATTGAAAGTAAAAATCTGTTGGAATTGCACTGTGGCTGTAACAGACTTTAGAATTGCATTGGGGGCATACTTATACACTTTACAGCCTAACTTATTAATCACCCATTAAATGGGGTATCAACCTACTCAGAGACATTCACTTTAGCTCTCATGGCAAGACGTTGACTGTGGGAATGAACCTTTCCAGTCAGTCTATTGTGTGTATCGAACATTCATACTGCACTGTGCACACTGGCAAGGCGAGAGGGGGGGGTGCTACATACTCTGGGGCCCCCAGATTGTGGGGGACCCCAGAGTATGTAGCACCCCCCCCCCTCTCGCCTTGCCAGTGTGCACAGTGCAGTATGAATGTGCACAGTTTCAGCCTCAAGGCTAAATGTGTAGAATAGCAGGAAATTAGCTCAGTGATTCTTGAAAGTCGGGACAATTCTTATCCGGCAGGAAAAATACATTTTTATGGTTGAAAAAAAAATGACTTTCTTGCATTATTTGAGCTTAAAATGTACATTAAGGGAATTTTATAAGGAAAATATTTGTTTTGGGAATTTTCTAAATACTTTCAATCTTATTTTGTTTCCATGTCGACTCTATGCCTGGAAATGCCCTTATCCTGAGCTAAGGATCCCAATTTCAAACTCTCCAAAAAGGTGTTCTAAAAACTGGCAATAATGGATATTAACTGATGTCATCTCAATAATGGATATAAACTGATGTCATCTCAATAATGGATATTAACTGATGTCATTTCAATAATGTATATTAACTGATGTCATCTCAATAATGGATATTAACTGATGTCATCTCAATAATGGATATTAACTGATGTCATCTCAATAATGGATATTAACTGATGTCATTTCAATAATGGTAATTAACTGATGTCATTTCAATAATGGATATTAACTGATGTCATTTCAATAATGGATATTAACTGATGTCATTTCAATAATGGTAATTAACTGATGTCATTTCAATAATGGATATTAACTGATGTCATTTCAATAATGGATATTTCAATAATGGATATTAACTGATGTCATCTCAATAATGTATATTAACTGATGTCATCTCAATAATGGATATTAACTGATGTCATCTCAATAATGGATATTAACTGATGTTATTTCAATAATGGATATTAACTGATGTCATTTCAATAATGGATATTAACTGATGTTATTTCAATCACGAATATTAACTGATGTCATCTCAATAATGGATATTAACTGATGTCATTGCTACTGTCTATACTACTCCGTAGAACATCAACTCCGTCCGATTTTTTGTCTAAAGTCAAGCGTCAGATTTTTGTCTATAGTCAACTCCTTGTCTAAAGTCAAGCGTCAGATTTTTGTCTATAGTCAACGCCTTGTCTAAAGTCAAGCGTCAGATTTTTGTCTATAGTCAACGCCTTGTCTAAAGTCAAGCGTCAGATTTTTGTCTATAGTCAACGCCTTGTCTGAAGTCATCTCCATCAGATTGTGCATACCATCCCCCGAAATGTAGAGTCTGTATGTTTGAAGAGGTAAAAAAAAAAAATCCCAGGCTACATTTGTTGCGGTAGCATATAGTACAACAAAAAGCATAAAGATACTGAATTTCCACGTGAGACCTCTCATATCTGCACTGACAGAGTCCACCTTGTAGAGTCCCTGCTTCAAGATGGTTTTGATCACGCAGACTGGGACATGTTCCCGGGTAGCCTCAGAGAATAATATAGATTTATACGCTGATTCTGTGAGTGAGTTTATAAGGAAGTGCATAGGAGATGTTGCACTCACTGTGACTATTAAAACCTACCCTAACCAGAAACCATGGATAGATAGATGGCGGCATTCGCAGAAAACCGAAAGTGCAAACCACCGCATTTAACCATGGAAAGATGACAGGAAATATGGTTAAATACAAACAGTGTAGTTATTCCCTCCGCAAGGCAATCAAACAAGCCATATGTCGGTATAGGTACAAAGTGGAGTCGCAATTCAACGGTTCAGGCGCGAGACGTATGTGGCAGGCCTCTACAGACAATCACGGACCACAAAAGGAAAAATCAGCCACGTCGCGGACACCCACTGGAGAACCCACTGGAGAACCCACTGGAGAACCCACTGGAGAACCACTGGAGAACCCACTGGAGAACCCACTGGAGAACCCACCGAGAACCACTGGAGAACCCACTGGAGAACCCACTGGAGAACCACTGGAGAACCCACTGGAGAACCACTGGAGAACCACTGGAGAACCCACTGGAGAACCCACTGGAGAACCCACCGAGAACTGTGGGTTCTCCTTCACCGAACACGCAAGGCTGCCGGCCCAGACTGCATCACTAGCCGCGTTCTCAGAGCATGTGCAGACCAGCTGACTTGTGTGCTTACAGACATATTCAATCACTCCCTATCCCAGTCTGCTGTCCCCACATGCTTCAAGATTGCCACTATTGTTCCTGTGCCCAAGAAGGCAAAGGTAACTGAACTGACTGACTATCGCCCCGTATCACTCACTTATGTCATCATGAAGTGCTTTGCGAGACTATTCAAGGATCATATCACCTCCACCTGACCTGTCACCCTAGACACACTGCAATTTGCATACCACCACGATAGGTCCACAGATGATGCAATCATCATCACACTACATACTGCCCTATCCCACCTGGACAAGAGGAATACCTATGTAAGAATGCTGTTCATTGACTACAGCTCAGCATTCAACACCATAGTACCCTCCAAGCTCATCATTAAGCTTGAGGCCCTGGGTCTCAACCCCGCCCTGTGCAATTGGGTCCTGGACTTCTTGAAGGGTCACCCCCAGGTGGTGGAGGTAGGAAACAACATCTCAACTTCGCTGCTCCTCAACACTGGGGCCCCACAAGGGTGCGTGTTCAGCCCCCTCCTGTACTCCTTGTTCACCCATGACTGCGTGGCCATGCATGCCTCCAACACGATCATCAAGTTTGCAGACAACACAACAGTAGTAGGCTTAGAGGTGGAATTATCTGGTGAAATCTTGCTTTCAAAATAAGTCTGTGAAATCTGTATTAATGCCTCCTGCTTTTCTTAGCCAAATATTTTCAGAACCTCTATTGGGAAAACATAGACGTTCTGCCTAAGGTCCCCATAGCAGAGTTCAGTTGCTGGTGTTCTGAGCTATGTTTAGTGATAATTCCAGGGAATTTCAGTTCCTCACATTGGGTTGGCATAACAATTGACATGGAGCTCAGAGCGAGACAACCATTACATTAAACTGTAGAATAATGAGACCAGAACATTAAACTTTAGAATAATGAGACCAGAACATTAAACTGTTGAATAATGAGACCAGAACATTAAACTGTAGAATAATGAGACAACCAGAACATTAAACTGTAGAATAATGAGACCAGAACATTAAACTGTAGAATAATGAGACCAGAACATTAAACTGTAGAATAATGAGACCAGAACATTAAGCTGTAGAATAATGAGACCAGAACATTAAACTGTAGAATAATGAGACCAGAACATTAAACTGTAGAATAATGAGACCAGAACATTAAACTGTAGAATAATGAGACCAGAACATTAAACTGTAGAATAATGAGACCAGAACATTAAACTGTAGAATAATGAGACCAGAACATTAAACTGTAGAATAATGAGACCATTACATTAAACTGTAGAATAATGAGACCAGAACATTAAACTGTAGAATAATGAGACCATTACATTAAACTGTAGAATAATGAGACCAGAACATTAAACTGTAGAATAATGAGACAACCAGAACATTAAACTGTAGAATAATGAGACCAGAACATTAAACTGTAGAATGATGAGACCAGAACATTAAACTGTAGAATAATGAGACCAGAACATTAAACTGTAGAATAATGAGACCAGAACATTAAACTGTAGAATAATGAGACCAGAACATTAAACTGTAGAATAATGAGACCAGAACATTAAACTGTAGAATAATGAGACCAGAACATTAAACTGTAGAATAATGAGACCAGAACATTAAACTGTAGAATAATGAGACCATTACATTAAACTGTAGAATAATGAGACCAGAACATTAAACTGTAGAATAATGAGACCATTACATTAAACTGTAGAATAATGAGACCAGAACATTAAACTGTAGAATAATGAGACAACCATTACATTAAACTGTAGAATAATGAGACCAGAACATTAAACTGTAGAATAATGAGACCAGAACATTAAACTGTAGAATAATGAGACCAGAACATTAAACTGTAGAATAATGAGACCAGAACATTAAACTGTAGAATATAAAATAAATAATAGAGTTGTGTTGGATATTGTCCTTTACTGTGAATTCTAGCATCGATGAAGTAAATAAAAAAACTGTCCGATTGCAGCAGTTGTGGTATCTACAGTACATTTGTTTTCCAAAGCGGTCCTTTCACGCCAAAGCATTAAGTGCCTGTTCTATGAGTTGACAGAATACAAAGTATTTGTTTAGAAAGATCTAACTGTGTGATATCATTTAACGATAAGCCTGTTATGAAATCATTATTTTTGAATTAATCATTTCATGAATTAAGTAATCTAATGAAATGAAGATGGTGCTGGGATCTCAGTGGTTTAATTTTGTCTTTCAGGAGCTGAAAGTCTGGGACCGGGGTCAGGCAGGTGGACACAGGGTCAGGCAGAGGGGTCAGGCGGGTGGACACAGGGTCAGGACAGGCAGGCTCAGGGTCAGGCAGAGGGGTCAGGACAGGCAGGCTCAGGGTCAGGCAGAGTGGTCAGGCGGGTGGACACAGGGTCAGGTGGGCTGGCTCGGGGGCCGGCAGAGGGGTCAGGCGGGTGGACACAGGGTCAGGCAGAGTGGTCAGGCGGGTGGACACAGGGTCAGGCAGATGGGTCAGGCGGGTGGACACAGGGTCAGGCAGAGTGGTCAGGCGGGTGGACACAGGGTCAGGCAGAGTGGTCAGGCGGGTGGACACAGGGTCAGGTGGGCGGGCTCGGGGGCTGGCAGAGGGGTCAGGCGGGTGGACACAGGGTCAGGTGGGCTGGCTCGGGGGCTGGCAGAGGGGTCAGGCGGGTGGACACAGGGTCAGGCAGAGTGGTCAGGTGGGCGGGTACAGGGTCAGGACAGGCAAGGGTCAAAAACCAGGAGGGCAAGAAAAGAGAAACTGGGGAAACGCAGGCGCTGAGACAAAAAACGCTGGTTGGCTTGACAAACAAGATGAACTGGCAACAGACAAACAGAGAACACAGGTATAAATACACTGGGGATAATGGGGAAGATGGGTGGAGGGGGGCTGGAGACAATCACAAAGACAGGTGAAACAGATCAAATCAAATCAAATTGTATTTGTCACATACACATGGTTAGCAGATGTTAATGCGAATGTAGTGAAATGCTTGTGCTTCTAGTTCCGACCGTGCAGTAATATCTAACAAGTAATATAACCTAACAATTTCACAACAACTACACTTGTGCAGTACACACAAGTGTAAAAGAATGAATACGAATATGTACATAAAAATATATGAATGAGTGATGCCCGAGCGGCATAGGAAAGATGCAGTAGATGGTATAGAGTACAGTATATAGATATGAGACGAGTAATGTAAACATTATATAAAGCATCATTATTTAAATTGACTAGTGATACATTTCAGGGTGTGACACTTTTTACCTTTATTTAACTAGGCAAGTCAGTTAAAAACAAATTCTTATTTTTAATGCCTTGTTCAGGGGGCAGAACGACAGATTTGTACCTTGTCAGCTCGGGGGTTTGAACTTGCAACCTTCCGGTTGATAGTCCAACGCTCTAACCACTCGGCTACCCTGCCGCCCCACTTTGAAATGTGATGTTACTCACCATGGGAATTTGCTTGAAATCACAAATAGAGAACCAATATGGAAGCTGTGTTGATCTCCAAAAGCACATCTTATGGCATTTGTGTCAGCGTAGAACTAATTCTATATTTTGTAACACTTGTATAACGACGATTATTTCATGACAGTATGTCATTCATTACAGTATTTGTCAAGGAGTGCCTAACCCTTCTCTCAACCACAGGACACGGAAGGCTTTTGTTCAATCATCATTCTACCACACCTATGTTTACTAATCAACTGCTCAACATGACCAAGAGAGGTAGAATCAGGTGTGGTAGGATTGGTCTGGAACAAAAGCCTGAACAGCCTGCAGGTGGTAAAGAACAGTCCTGATAGGTAAAGAACAGTCCTGATAGGTAAAGAACAGCCCTGATAGGTAAAGAACAGTCCTGATAGATAAAGAACAGTCCTGATAGGTAAAGAACAGCCCTGATAGATAAAGAACAGCCCTGATAGGTAAACAACAGTCCTGATAGGTAAAGAACAGTCCTGATAGGTAAAGAACAGCCCTGATAGGTAAAAAACAGCCCTGATAGGTAAAGAACAGCCCTGATAGGTAAAGAACAGCCCTGATAGGTAGAGGAACAGTCCTGACAGATAAAGAACAGCCCTGATAGGTAGAGAACAGTCCTGATAGATAAAGAACAGCCCTGATAGATAAATAACAGCCCTGATAGATAAAGAACAGTCCTGATAGGTAAAGAACAGCCCTGATAGGTAAAGAACAGCCCTGATAGATAAAGAACAGTCCTGATAGGTAAAGAACAGCCCTGATAGATAAAGAACAGCCCTGATAGGTAAACAACAGTCCTGATAGGTAAAGAACAGTCCTGATAGGTAAAGAACAGTCCTGATAGGTAAAGAACAGCCCTGATAGGTAAAAAACAGCCCTGATAGGTAAAGAACAGCCCTGATAGGTAAAGAACAGCCCTGATAGGTAAAGAACAGCCCTGATAGATAAATAACAGCCCTGATAGGTAAAGAACAGTCCTGATAGATAAAGAACAGCCCTGATAGGTAAAGGACAGCCCTGATAGATAAAGAACAGCCCTGATAGATAAAGAACAGTCCTGATAGGTAAAGAACAGCCCTGATAGATAAAGAACAGCCCTGATAGGTAAAGAACAGTCCTGATAGGTAAACAGCCCTGATAGATAAAGAACAGCCCTGATAGATAAAGAACAGTCCTGATAGGTAAAGAACAGCCCTGATAGATAAAGAACAGCCCTGATAGGTAAAGAACAGTCCTGATAGGTAAACAGTCCTGATAGGTAAAGAACAGCCCTGATAGGTAAAGAACAGCCCTGATAGATAAAGAACAGCCCTGATAGGTAAAGAACAGCCCTGATAGGTAAAGGACAGCCCTGATAGATAAAGAATAGCCCTGATAGGTAAAGAACAGCCCTGATAGGTAAAGAACAGCCCTGATAGATAAAGGACAGCCCTGATAGATAATGAACAGCCCTGATAGATAAAGAACAGCCCTGATGGGTAAAGAACAGCCCTGATAGGTAAAGAACAGCCCTGATAGGTAGAGGGACAGTCCTGATAGATAAAGAACAGCCCTGATAGGTAAAGAACAGTCCTGATAGGTAAAGAACAGCCCTGATAGGTGAAGAACAGCCCTGATAGGTAGAGGGACAGTCCTGACAGATAAAGAACAGCCCTGATAGGTAGAGAACAGTCCTGATAGATAAAGAACAGTCCTGATAGGTAAAGAACAGCCCTGATAGGTAAAGAACAGTCCTGATAGGTAAAGAACAGCCCTGATAGATAAAGAACAGCCCTGATAGGTAAGGAACAGCCCTGATAGATAAAGGACAGCCCTGATAGATAAAGAACAGCCCTAATAGATAAAGAACAGCCCTGATGGGTAAAGAACAGCCCTGATAGGTAGAGGGACAGTCCTGATAGATAAAGAACAGCCCTGATAGGTAAAGAACATTCCTGATAGGTAAAGAACAGCCCTGATAGGTGAAGAACAGCCCTGATAGGTAAAGAACAGTCCTGATAGGTAAAGAACAGTCCTGATAGGTAAAGAACAGCCCTGATAGGTGAAGAACAGCCCTGATAGGTAAAGAACAGCCCTGATAGGTAGAGGGACAGTCCTGACAGATAAAGAACAGCCCTGATAGGTAGAGAACAGTCCTGATAGATAAAGAACAGTCCTGATAGGTAAAGAACAGCCCTGATAGGTAAAGAACAGTCCTGATAGGTAAAGAACAGCCCTGATAGATAAAGAACAGCCCTGATAGGTAAAGAAAAGCCCTGATAGGTAAAGAACAGCCCTGATAGATAAAGGACAGCCCTGATAGATAAAGAACAGCCCTGATAGATAAAGAACAGCCCTGATGGGTAAAGAACAGCCCTGATAGGTAGAGGGACAGTCCTGATAGATAAAGAACAGCCCTGATAGGTAAAGAACAGTCCTGATAGGTAAAGAACAGCCCTGATAGGTGAAGAACAGCCCTGATAGGTAAAGAACAGCCCTGATAGGTAGAGGGACAGTCCTGACAGATAAAGAACAGCCCTGATAGGTAGAGAACAGTCCTGATAGATAAAGAACAGCCCTGATAGATAAAGAACAGCCCTGATAGATAAAGAACAGTCCTGATAGGTAAAGAACAGCCCTGATAGGTAAAGAACAGCCCTGATAGGTAAAGAACATCCCTGATAGGTAAAGAACAGCCCTGATAGGTAAAGAACAGCCCTGATAGGTAAAGAACAGTCCTGATAGGTAAAGAACAGCCCTGATAGGTGAAGAACAGCCCTGATAGGTAGAGGGACAGTCCTGACAGATAAAGAACAGCCCTGATAGGTAGAGAACAGTCCTGATAGATAAAGAACAGTCCTGATAGGTAAAGAACAGCCCTGATAGGTAAAGAACAGTCCTGATAGGTAAAGAACAGCCCTGATAGATAAAGAACAGCCCTGATAGGTAAGGAACAGCCCTGATAGATAAAGGACAGCCCTGATAGATAAAGAACAGCCCTAATAGATAAAGAACAGCCCTGATGGGTAAAGAACAGCCCTGATAGGTAGAGGGACAGTCCTGATAGATAAAGAACAGCCCTGATAGGTAAAGAACATTCCTGATAGGTAAAGAACAGCCCTGATAGGTGAAGAACAGCCCTGATAGGTAAAGAACAGTCCTGATAGGTAAAGAACAGTCCTGATAGGTAAAGAACAGCCCTGATAGGTGAAGAACAGCCCTGATAGGTAAAGAACAGCCCTGATAGGTAGAGGGACAGTCCTGACAGATAAAGAACAGCCCTGATAGGTAGAGAACAGTCCTGATAGATAAAGAACAGTCCTGATAGGTAAAGAACAGCCCTGATAGGTAAAGAACAGTCCTGATAGGTAAAGAACAGCCCTGATAGATAAAGAACAGCCCTGATAGGTAAAGAAAAGCCCTGATAGGTAAAGAACAGCCCTGATAGATAAAGGACAGCCCTGATAGATAAAGAACAGCCCTGATAGATAAAGAACAGCCCTGATGGGTAAAGAACAGCCCTGATAGGTAGAGGGACAGTCCTGATAGATAAAGAACAGCCCTGATAGGTAAAGAACAGTCCTGATAGGTAAAGAACAGCCCTGATAGGTGAAGAACAGCCCTGATAGGTAAAGAACAGCCCTGATAGGTAGA